>NC_059211.1:5073484-5411979 GCF_020615455.1 Coregonus clupeaformis
ACGCCAAGGTAGTGGGTTCGAACCCCGGGACCACCCATATACAAAAAAAATGTATGCACGCATGACTGTAAGTCGCTTTGGATAAAAGCGTCTGCTAAATGGCATATTATAAATATTAAACAGGGGCTTTATTGCCCTTTCAAATATTTACCGAGGAGGAAATCAATGACAGATGCATAAGTATGCTAGCTAGGATGCCTTTGCCCACTCTCTTTTCTTCCTCTCTCCTATCCTCAGTGCTCTCTCTCTCTCGCTCTCATTTACCCTTTCTCTTCTCTCTCCGTCAATCTTTCCTTCCCTCTCTTCTCAGTATTAGGTAAGGAGGCAGGTGGTGGGGCTCCACTCAGCAGGTAACAAAGAGCTCTGTCAAGTTCTGAATCTCAAGGTCTGAGAGCGAGAGTGTGTGTGTGTTTGTGTGTCGTGTGCATACTCTCCCTTTTTCTCTCCCCCTCCTTTCACTCTCTCCCTCCCTCTCTCTAGCCTTCCTCTCTCCTTTCTCTGTCCCACTCACTTCAAAGCTGGCTTTGGGGAGAAAGGATTAAAATAAGATATGGGCCTCCTCTGAGCACTGGCGTGTTAATCAGAGAGAGAGAGAGAGAGAGAGAGAGAGAGAGAGAGAGAGAGAGAGAGAGAGAGAGAGAGAGAGAGAGAGAGAGAGAGAGAGAGAGAGAGAGAGAGAGAGAGAGAGAGAGAGAGAGAGAGAGAGAGAGAGAGAGAGAGAGAGAGAGAGAGAGAGAGAGAGAGAGAGAGAGAGAGAGAGAGAGAGAGAGAGAGAGAGAGAGAGAGAGAGAGAGAGAGAGAGAGAGAGAGAGAGAGAGAGAGAGAGAGAGAGAGAGAGAGAGAGAGAGAGCTAGCTCTGCAGTAGTACGGCACAATGAGACAGCAGGCAGTGTGTGGTCGGCCCTCACACACACAGGTAAGCCAGACAGGGAGTACATTTTACTGCAAGCCACGCTATTAAAAATCACTTCAGAGGGACGCCTTCTGAAAAGTAACTGTGTGATTGATGAAATTTGGCAATAATACTCACAGTAGGGGAGTTGTGCAGATGCTCCATGCATGTTAATAGGGGCTTTCTGAGAATGGGTAAACTTCAGTTGCCTATTGCTCTTATGTTTAGAAAGGGAGTTCAAGGTGGGAGAGTTGAGAGAGAGGGGGGAGCAGGAGAAAGAGTAAGGGAAAGAGAGAGGGAGAGAGTGAAGGAGAGAAAGAGAGAAGGTAGAAGAGCTTGCTTTGAGAGAGAAAGTGGAGAGAGAGAGAGAGGAGGAAGGGGAGAAACAGGGTAGAGGATAGAGAGAGAGAGAGAGAGAGAGAGAGAGAGAGAGAGAGAGAGAGAGAGAGAGAGAGAGGGAGAGAGGGTAAGATTATGGTTGTGAGAAACAGGCAGGCCTATGTCTCCGCTCGCTCTGCCCAGCGAGGGTTCTCCTCAGGTGGGGCTCGGGAGATGAAGAGGCCACTTTGATGGTGACGGATGTGGAACCATCTCCTCTATATATCCTCTATGCCTGATGTCTGTATCAACTTTGAACTCGTCTTCTCTGTCGCTTCAAACAGAAAGGACTAAAAGCGCTGAAAATGAAAAAGATGATAGGTACAGACGGATGGAGGGAAAAAGAGAGAACAGGAGCTATTATCGGAGGCAGGATGCAGAACTAATGAACGTCCCTGTGACTTTGGGCCAGACACCTGCGAGTTGAGGTGCTGGGAGTGACAGGGGTAATGGCCTACTGCAGCATAGCACCATTAAAACCTTAGAGAGAGATACAAACCTCAGGCGAAATCGGTCCATAGGCACTCATAGCCTCAACTACACAGTTCAACCACATATCCATGCATTATCTCTCACACACCCATAGCTGAATTCCCAGAACAACAGACACACACATCTTTTGAAGGATGTTCCTCCCTCTACCCAACACACATACTGTAGATACACAGACATATTACATTACACCTGACACTTTGTGTGGGGAGGAGCTATCATACTGTATAATAAGTAGGCCTATATATAGCATACCTACCACGGTAAATATGCTCACAGGGGAGAATATGAGTGGATATTGTTCATATTCCAAATGCTAATACCTACAACTCTCTGCAGGTCGACAATTGTCTTCATGAGTCTTGTCCTCGAGGCAAAACTGAGCGGTTTCCCTCTTAGATAGGCCAGCTGTAAAGTAAAAATTGGCTATATTGTAAAAATTCATTCAAACCAAAATTCCCTTTTTGGTCTTAATTTAAGGTTAGGGTTAGGCATTGGGGTTAGCAGTGTGGTTAAGGTTAGGGTTAAGGTTAGGGTTTGGTTTAAAATCAGATTATATGGCTTTGTATTTATATTTATTATATTATTATTATTATTTGTGGCTGTGCCAGCTAGTGACCACTCTGCAGAGCTGAGATTCATGACGAAAAACACTAACCAGCCAACTCTCTGCTCACTCACTTCCACATATTCAATACACCAGTGGGCTGTATCTTACAGAAACTGCATACAGTTGATTGAACTATCCCTTCAAAGAACTGTCTGAAACTTCATCTTGAAGGGATAGTTAAAGTATGATCATGTATCTCTGTATTTTGAGTGAAATGTCCCTTTAAGGAAGTGTTTAAAGCTAAGAAATAGACAGGGCTGTGTTTGAAAACATTACTAGTCGTCAAATCTCCACCTCCTGCGTCCTTGTTTCCTCAATTCCTCTTAAAGTTCATTGGAGGAAAGTATCCAAAGTCCCTCCCTCATACCTCCATTGAGCTTTGAGAGGAATTGGGAAACAAGGGCGGAAGAAACAAGGATTTGACAGCTAGTAACGTTTTCAGACAGCCTGGGTCTTATTATATAGGATTGTTATGATGTGATAAACTACAGGATGCTGTAGTTGGTGGTATTAAAGGGACCGTTTACTCAAAATATGTTTGAGTATTTTCAGTGAACTATCCGTTTAAGGAAGTGTCTGTAGCTTTAAAATGGACAGGGTCTTATAATAGACGGTATTGTTGTGTTGTTATGTGATACACTACACAGGACGCTGTTGTCAGCAGTGGTGTGTGTCTTTAAAGGCCCAGTGCAGTCAAAAACATGATTCCTGTGTTTTATATATATTTCCACACTATGAGGTGGGAATAGTATTGTGAAAATTATGATAATGCCCTTTTAGTGTAAGAGCTGTTTGAAAAGACAGACTGAAATGTCAGCCTGTTTTGGTGGGATGAAGTTTTGGCTTGCCTGGTGACATCACCCAGTGGTAAATTAGTTAATAGACCAATAAGAAAGAGAGTTACAAACCTCTCTGCCAATTAAAGCTAGTTTTCAGTTTTCCCCTCCCCACTCAGTCCACTCCCAGACAGTCATAGCAAAATTCTTACTTAAGAAATTGTTCTTTGCTAAGAAGCCATTTTTGTTTCTTTTTGACCATTTTAATTTAAAACAATCACAGGAAGGTACTTAATTGTTACCCAGAAATTAATTGACATTGAGATATAAACAGCTACATTGGACCTTTAAGGGTCTCAGGAGACCCTCACCTTACAGGTTATAGCTGCCTTTGATCTGCTCACAGCATAGAGATGGAGAGAAATACTGGGATCAGCTGAAGATGGTCCACACACACCGGAACAACACACACACACACACACACACACACACCCCCCCACACACACACCCACAAACACATAGGCAAACACACACTCAAAGCCAGCTATCTCACACACTCACACTACAGACACACACACCACTCCACCCTACAACAAACACTCAAACACAACACAGGTTGTCCATAGAGAGAAAGGAGTCTTTGAAGGTACAAAGATGTGATAGGGAGGAGACAGCAGTAACAGTTACATGACAGTCAGGCTCTAAGTTAGCAGTGTGTCAACTGTAGTGGCGGTCGGTGCCGTTTAAGATGAGGGAGGACGCATTGTCATTCATATTCCATTCACCCAGCTTAATGTAACATCGATAGTTTTAAGCTACTACATGATACTCTAATTTTCCCTATACCCATCATGAGGTTGCTGCAACCTAGCCTGTGAATGAATGTTTATAACGTAGATGCACAGGTCAAAATAAATATTTTAGTAATCAAGGTGACAGACAGTGACACATTCAATACCACCTTGCACAATCTTGCCTGCATTTAGCTGATCTAGGGTGTAATCATTAGTCCAACAGTTGCAAACGAGAGTTTCTATTGGACAAAGTCAGGTATGTTTATCCCCGTTTTGTTCCGTTTGCATCCGTAAAAAAATAAAATCGTTTTTCAACAGAAAAATGAATACACCCCTTATCACACACATACACAGTTCACTTTCATAGCAGCTACATTCAAACAGCATGATCTGCTCATGTATAATTCCTTCTCTCAGCTATGCACTCTCCTACCCTCACCTTTTCCTTTCACTTGTGGACAACACATCAGCTGTCTGTCACCAGGCGAAAAAAACCTTCCAAGCCAAACCTTCATATCATAACCGCTAACCACTACACACAGCCTACATCGTTGTCACCATATTAGCTAACGTCATATCTGGCCTTAATGGCCATGTACTGTTATAATCTCCACCCGGCACAGCCAGAAGGGTACTGGCCACCCCTCAGAGCCTTGTTCCTCTCTAGGTTTCTTCCTAGGTTTCTTCCTTTCTAGGGAGTTTTTCCTAGCCACCGTGCTTCTACATCTGCATTGCTTGCTGTTTGGGGTTTTAGACTGGGTTTCTGTATAGCACTTTGTGACATCTGCTGATGTAAAAAGGGCTTTATAAATACATTTGATTGATTTAGTATAGTTTTATCTAAAAAGGAGAACTTTGTAAATGTTTCACTATTTAAATTTTTCTGAAATTTACAGAGGATTGTCTTAGCCTTCCTCCTCTGAGGAAACTCCACTGGTAGAACATGTCAATGGGGATTTGAGCATACAGTGGCTTGCGAAAGTATTCACCCCCCTTGGCATTTTTCCTATTTTGTTGCCTTACAACCTGGAATTTAAATTGATTTTTGGGGGGTTTGTATCATTTGATTTACACAACATGCCTACCACTTTGAAGATGCAAAATAATTTTTTGGGTGAAACAAACAAGAAATAAGAGAAAAAAAAGAACTTGAGCGTGCATAACTATTCAACCCCCCAAAATCAATACTTTGTAGAGCCACCTTTCGCAGCAATTACAGCTGCAACTCTCTTGGGGTATGTCTCTATAAGCTTGGCACATCTAGCCACTGGGATTTTTGCCCATTCTTCAAGGCAAAATTGCTCCAGCTCCTTGAAGTAGGATGGTGTCCGCTGGAAGACTGAAACAGGTTTCCCTCAAGAATTTCCCTGTATTTAGCGCCATCCATCATTCCTTCAATTCTGACCAGTTTCCCAGTCCCTGCCGATGAAAAACATCCCCACAGCATGATGCTGCCACCACCATGCTTCACTGTGGGGATGGTGTTCTCGGGGTGATGAGAGTTGTTGGGTTTGCGCCAGACATAGCACCTTCTTCCATATGTTTGGGGAGTCTTCCACATGCCTGTTGGCGAACACCAAACGTGTTTGCTTATTTTTTTATTTAAGCAATGGCTTTTTTCTGGCCACTCTTCCATAAAGCACAGCTCTGTGGAGTGTATGGCTTAAAGTGGTCCTATGGACAGATACTCCAATCTCCGCTGTGGAGCTTTGCAGCTCCTTCAGGGTTATCTTTGGTCTCTTTGTTGCCTCTCTGATTAATGCCCTCCTTGCCTGGTCCGTGAGTTTTGGTGGGCGGCCCTCTCTTTGCAGGTTTGTTGTGGTGCCATATTCTTTCAATTTTTTATAATGGATTTAATGGTGCTCCGTGGGATGTTCAAAGTTTCTGATATTTTTTATAACCCAACCCTGATCTGTACTTCTCCACAACTTTGTCCCTGACCTGTTTGGAGAGCTCCTTGGTCTTCATGGTGATGCCACTTGCTTAGTGGTGTTGCAGACTCTGGGGCCTTTCAGAACAGGTGTATATATACTGAGATCATGTGACACTTAGATTGCACACAGGTGGACTTTATTTAACTAATTATGTAATAATAATAATAAGCCATTTAGCAGACGCTTTTATCCAAAGCGACTTACAGTCGTGCGTGCATACATTTTTTTTGTGTATGGGTGGTCCCGGGGATCGAACCCACTACCTTGGCGTTACAAGCGCCGTGCTCTACCAGCTGAGCTACAGAGGACCTCTGAAGGTAATTGGTTGCACCAGATCTTATTTAAGGGCTTCATTGCAAATGGGGTGAATACATATGCACGCACCACTTTTCCGTTATTTATTTTTTGGAATTATTTGAAGCAATTAATTTTTCTTCATTTCACTTCACCAATTTGGACTATTTTGTGTATGTCCATTACATGAAATCCAAATACAAATCCATTTAAATTACAAGTTATAATGCAACAAAATAGGAAAAACGCCAAGGGGGATGAGTACTTTTGCAAGGCACTGTATGTGACTGACAGTGCATCATGTTTTTGTTCACTTGTGTCACTGGTGAGTTGTCTATTCCACAAAATGTCTCTATCTTAGCCTTTGAACTATTGAATAGTGTTTGTTGTTGTGTGAGTTTGTATGTAAAAAATAAATAAAAAATAGTTTCAATAAGTGTCTCTCTTTGTTCAGGTGTCTGTATTGGGTTTGTTTTGGATTTGTGTGTTGGTAGCCTGCTGGGGAAGCACATGCAGGAAAACATATTATTGAGCTAGCATGGAGTTTCCTGAAGTCCCACACAGAGATGGAAGTCATCATGTCGGAGGACCAGGCGAGGAAGAGGGCGGATGGCGAGAAGAAGCGAGGCAGAAAGAAGGGCACGAGGAGCAAACCCGAACCGCCCGCGAAATACCAACCGAGTATGTTCCCCTTTGGGTCAAGTACAGGAGAGAAAAATGCATGTTACGACCCTGAGCAGTCGACAGATAGTGAACTTCAAATTGATCTTGACAAAAGTGAGGAGAAAGAACATGCATCGTCAGGTGAGGTGAAGGCTTCCGAGGTTCACCCCAATGATCAGGAAAATGCCTGAGATGACTGTGGCCCAGTGGGAGTACGATTCGTGGATCCATGCCTTTTGGCCGATCCGTTTGTGGTATCAGGCTGGGTGAAGAAGGAGTTGGGTTCTGTCAATTCGTTCAAAGTATCCAGAGATGGACTTGTGTTGGGCACTGCACGTTTCGAGACTCGGGACGAAAACGGTGTCCTGCTTTGCTCTCCGGAGCAGAGTGCTGCTGAAAGGAGTGATAACTGGGGTGGTGTTGAGTATTAAGGTGGATCAACTGAAGTTGGGGATCCCCGGTGTCTGTTATGCATGCTGTTTGGTGTGACGCGGACCCGGTGGCATGCACGAGACTGAGGAGACCTTGTCTGTCCTTCTGAGTTTTGATGCAGAGTGTTTGCCGGATAAAGTCATGTTAGGGTATATAAGTTATCCTGTGAGAGCTTTTGTTCTGAACCCACTACTGTGTTTCAGGTGCCACGTTTATGGTCATGTTTCAGCAGTATGTAGGAGGGAGATTCTGAGGTGTGAGAAGTGTGCAGGAGGGCATGCGACAAAAGAGTGTGTAGTTTCCATGGAAAAAGTGTTTCAATATTGGGGGTTGCCATGTTGCTGGGGATCAGACATGTCCTCTGCGAGTGAGACAGATTGAAGTTTCCAGGGTGAGATCAGTGCAGAAAGTGTCATATGCTGAGGCAGTGAGGAATGTAGAGGATGGTGGGCAAAGGGTGAGGGAGCCTGAGAGGATCCCTGTCAGTAGTAGGCCAGTACAGAGCGACCCGAACAGTTTGTGCTTTAGTTGGCTTCTTGGCATTTATTGCTATGGTCATTATTCATTGTACTGCACAGATAGAAAGGAAATCCCAGAAGAAATCCCAGAAGATTGAATTGGTAGCAATGTATTGGGCATGCATTCTACTGTGTTTGCTCTAGATTAGTTCCCAACACAGCATTTTGAGTTGACCCTGCTAGACATTCCTAGTCTACTGTTGTGGCACAAATATATTTCTCCAAGGTTACCAACACAGGAGGTTGGTGGCACCTTAATTGGGGAGGACGGGATCGTGGTAATGGATGGAGCGGAATGGGTGGAATGGTATCAAATTAATCAAACACATGGTTTCCATGTGTTTGATGCCATTCCATTCACTCCGTTCCAGCCATTATGAGCCGTCCTCCCCTCAGCAGCCTCCACTGGTTACCAACATGCCTAACTCTAATTGGTGTATGTAGTTGTATATGTTTAGCTGAGCCTGGGTGTGTGTGTTTGTGTTTTCTGTGTTGTTTTTATCTCGTTATCAGAAAGAGACAGCTGGTTCCGCAGGCTCTGTGTTTTTGCTGTGTGAAAGAGCTTTCTGTAATGTAAACTAAAACGTTTACGATGTGGCCATGGCACCCATCACACAGATGGTGGAAAAATATGTTGCCGCACAAAGATCAAATCAAATCCTACTTTTTCATGTATGGCTTTGCTTTGTTAACTATAGTTTGCTTTCACTTTTCAGTTTGCTTTCACTTTTCAGCATTACGCGTTGTTGTTTGTATTTGATTTGTCATTCAAAGTGTGTGTGTGTTCATTTGAGCAGTCGTGGGTGTGTGTCTGAACAATTCATGCATTGCTTTGGCATCAGCTATATTCCAGGTGAATGCCTGAAGGTAGCTGAGAGGTGTCATTTGAAAAACAAATAACTTTTGGAGCCTAGCGCTCCAGTGCTTTTTCGCTAGCAGAACAATGGAAACTCAGGCAGGCGGAATTAGATTTCTGTCAAGTTATCCTCACATTCAGTACAGATCGCTCAAGCATTTTGTGGCCATGGATGTGGAATTACAGACGCTGTGGAGTTTTCCTCTTGAGCAGGTTTCTTCTTTCCTTGAAGCAGCTTCTTATGAAGTGTTATAGTGCCTTATAAAACACATTCATAGCACCTTTACAGATGAAGACGTAGTGTATTATGAAACTGTATGATTATGCAATAAGGCTTAGTTATGACATGATACATCCCACCTTCTTGTTTTGTTATACACTTTCATAATACACAATGACAGCATCTATAAGGTGCTATGAAAGTCCGTAAGACATTGTCTTCATAAATCACTTTAAATAAAGTGTTACCTGTTCTTTCATTGTAGCTATCCCCAGTCCAACAATGCTTAAATCTAGTGATCTTCCCTCCTATAAAGGCTGAATCCTGACGTTTACCTGACCTCTTGGCTAGTTGACTTGGGGTCGTTCCACCTCAAAAAGCACAAGAAAGACAATTGACACCCACCATCTCAGGTTGTGCTGAGATTATTTCTGTAGTTAGATTAGCATTCCTGAAACCTTATTTTGTTTAAATATAATTTGATCTCTGAGAAATTGAAGTAATTGATTGCACCCAAATTGGCCATTTTAATTTATTAGATTCATATAATCGTCAATAAATATAGTACCTAAAATCCCCAACATTTGGGTGCAATCAATTAGCTGAATTTCACAGAGATTAAATTTCAACAAAATAATGTTGCAGGAATGCTAATTAGATTTTTCATGGTTCGGGCTAGGCTGCCTTGTTCCAATGAAGGGAAATCTTTATGCTACAGCATTCAATTACATTCTAGACGATTCTGGGTTTCCAACTTTGTGGCAACAGTTTGGGGAAGGCCCTTTCCTGTTTCAGCATGACCATGCCCCCGTGCACAAAGCGAGGTCCATACAAAAATGGTTTGTCGAGATCGGTGTCGGTGTGGAAGAACTTGACTGGTCTGCACAGAGCCCTGACCTCAACCCCATCGAACACCTTTGGGATGAATTGAAATTTGTTGATGTGCTGTCCATCCTCACTTTTCATGCTTGTTACATATAATAAATGCATTAGACAGATCTCAGCAGCAAAGGGGGGACCAACTCCATATTAATGCCCATAATTTGGAATGTGATGTTCGACAAGCAGGTGTCCACATACTTTTGTTTCAACCACCAACCTATACACACTCAAACTCACACACTTGCTCTGACACACACACGAACTGACACACACACACACACGCACTCTCTCTTTCTCACTCACACACACGGAAGCCCACTAACAATCTGTAGGCTGCCAGTAACTTTTAAACTGAAGTGATCCCCGGTGAGCCGCCGTAGATGGACAAGAAGCATCGATGCGTGAGAAACATTGAGCCAGAAACGGCCCTCTCAAAACCCACTCGCCTCCTCAATTTAAAGTCATCTGGGCTTTTGACTTAATCGCCTCGAATCTCCAATGCTTTCCCCCGAAGAGCATTGTGAACTCTTGAATCGAGTCACTTAAATTGGGTCACCCGTTAAGCTTAGCCGCAAGAGACTAGTCTCTCGCAGCTCTCATAACTCATGCTGATATCATAAGACCCATCTCTCCCAGTCCCAGCTCTGTGCCGTAACACCGGTGTAGAGCAGATTTCTGTTCCGTGGTGTGATTTGTGTAATTTCTTGTTGTTGGGGTCGTCAGGGAGTTCAGTTTGACGCTTGACGGTGTTGATATGTATCTCATTGTCACACACTGGTGTTTGCTCTCCATCTCTCCATCTCTCCAGCTCTCCATCTCTCCATCTCTCCAGCTCTCCAGCTCTCCAGCTCTCCAGCTCTCCATCTCTCCATCTCTCCTTCTCAGATTTGATCCCCTGTTCTTATTTATTTATTTCAAAGCCTGCTGGGTTTTCATTTAATGAAGGAATGATAGTATAAATGCAGGTTTGCTGTATTATTTTTTACCAGATCTAATGTGTTATATTCTCCTACATTAATTTTAGGCGAAAGAAAGGGTCTGATCCTTAAGAGGTTAATGAAGGAATGCTAGTGTAAATGCAGGTTTGCTGGGTGGATGTCGGCTCTGTGTGTACTTTGGTTTACACTGTACAAATGTATTTTTTCTCTCCAATACAGTAGTGGACTGTTTCACTGTAGGGGTGGTGAGGTTGAAACATGAGTACGCATAGTCCAGTGTCATACAGGTGCAGTATCAGCGATTCTTTGCTCTTTAGTACCTTCATTTTTAACTTTCTACACCATAGGACATGTTTCTCCAACCCAGGTCCTGCAGAGCTGTGAGGTTTAGTTCAAGAGGATGATTAAAGTTGAATCTGGTCTGTTGATGCTGAGCTGGAATTATCCGGAGCCAGCAGTGACTTCACACTGTATACAAGAGGAAGTGTCACTTTAACCCTTTGCCCCATTTCAAGTGTACTGTGATTGGCTTACATTAATCACTGTAGGATGGGGACTTGTAGGGCGCTCCTATGGGGTCAAGTTCTCTTCTCTCCCCCGCTCTCTCCTCCTCTCCTCCCTCTCTAATCCTCATCTCTCCTCTCCTCCTCGCATCTCTCCGAACTGTCCCGCTGCAAAATGGCCCAGTTTGGATGATGACACACACACAGACTTTTATAAATGACCCCCCTCCAATTCCACTGTGTCTGAAATGGCTTCCTCTCTGGCATTTGACAGGCTTCAGAAGACTTCATTTTTTAGAACTTCGCTCTAAGTCGCTGTATTAAAGTTCTAATAGGCCCCATTGGGCCTTGTGGGCAAGAGACTGTTGTTCAGTGATACAGTGAGTGTTTTGGAGCTACAGTGATGCCCTTTGTGGGATAATGAGGAAAAAGCCTTGTCAGTTTACTTAGCATAGATCTATTGTCTAGTTACACTGGCCATCGTCCATTAAACTGGGATAAATGGTATTTAGAATGGATGTGGCTTGTTTTCCCCTTTAAGAAACTTTATGAAAAAGTATAAATGTTTTACCCAAGATGCATTTCCTTAGATACATTTCTTACACTAGATATTGAAGCGTGAAGGATGTTCTGTATATTCTATGCATGACTGCTGAATTTGGTTATTGTCAACGGAATACAGCTTTTTATAAAAACACACCTAGGATGAAATATGTATGGTGTGAGAGGTTTTGCTGTGACATTTGTGGCACCTGTCACACATACACACACACACCCAAACACGCACGCACACAAGCAAGCATGCATTTCCATTACATTAATTTGTATTAATAATAGGGCAAGGTGTTTGTGTTTCTCCAGGGTTAGCTAGGTAGTGGTGTAACACCAGTCTGCATACTTATTGTGTTGTAACACCGCTGTGTGGGAGTGTCACCACAGCTGGTATAACGCTATTTCCTCTCTTCCCATGGAAACAAGTAGAATTAGAACACCATGGCCAGGGAGAGAGTGAGAGAGAGAGACAGGGAGAGAATGAGGGAGAGGAGAAAGAGAGAGGGAGGGCTGGGAACGAGGGTAATACAACTCAACCAGACTAGAGGGAGGGATAGAGAGAAAGAGAGATGGAGAGAGGAGTCATTACCTACAAGTCTGTGATCAACAGAAAAGACAATCACAATGAAAAGGAAGGGCAAACATAAATGAAAATGGGTATCTTGTCCAATTCCAAGGGCCAGAGAAATGACATCACTGGCAGCCTACACTAGAGCATTGGTTCTTAGTACAGCTTTAGCATTTGACCATATTAGAGACCAGATAGTGGTGTATATCCTCACTGGGCAGGAAAACTGCTCAAGTGAGGAGGGGAACCAGCAGGATTAGCACCCTCGTTTGGAAAGGATAGGTGTGTGTGTGTGTGTGTGTGTGTGTATGTGTGTGTGTGTGGCGTGCATGCGTCTATGGGAGCCAGTGGGCCTAAGTGGGTCTGCATGTGTGTACGTGTGTATGGGCTCGCCAGGAGAATACTAAAGCCAAACGTTATCTACGTCTCTCTCTCTCTCTGTCTCCTCTCTCTCTCTCTCTCTCTCTGAATACAGTCAGGAGATTAGAGATGCCCCTGCTGGGAGATGAAAGGAGAGGAAACGCAGGATGACTCGCCCAGGCCTCTTCTCCTCCTCACCGCCCCAGGTTCATCATTATTCATTAACCAAGCCAAAGAAGTGTGTATGCGTGCGTCATGTGTTGCACACGTATCAATCAGGGACACGTGTATTCTTGCGTGAGTGCATGAACATGATGTGTGTGTGAGTGCGTAGTAGACGGAGAAGCTCGTTCCCCAGACTGTACCAGATTAGCGTCACTCCATCTCACACATAGACACACACACCATCAGCCCACCACCTATTAACCATCACTCACTCACTCACACACACACACACACACACACACACTCACACACCATCAGCCCACCACCTATTAACCATCACTCACTCACACACACAAGATGGCTGTTCTGGAGAGAGCCAAGAACTTGGAAGGAACCAACATCTTTCTCAACGAGGACTTCTCTGAAGCTGTACGCCAGAAGCGGAAAAAACTTTACCAAGCTATGAAAGCTGCCAGAGACCTCGGTGTAACGAGGTGTGAATAAAGGAGTCAGGCGCAGGAGGTAAAATACCGAAGTCCAGAGTTTAATACATTTGCATAAATCAAACGCCCCAAACGTCAAACGAAACTATACAAAGGAAAACATCCACCTTGGCAATAACACAGTGAAATGTAGCTCAACCGAGCTACACGCTCTCACAACAAACAATCACTCACAAAGACAAGGGGAACAGAGGGATCACTTATACACATACTAATTAGGGGAATGAGCACCAGGTGTGTGTGATTGACAAGACATGACAAATGGAGTGATGAGAATGGGATCGGCAGCAGCTAGTACTCCGGTGACGACGAACGCCGAAGCCTGCCCGAACCATGAGGTGGGGCAGCCTCGGCGGAAGTTGTGACAGTAACCCCCCCCTCCCCCGACGCGCGGCTCCAGCAGTGCGTCGACCCCGGCCTCGGGGACGGCCAGGAGGACGCGGAGCAGGGCGAGCCGGATGGCGACGGTGGAAATTCCTCAACAGGGAGGGATCGAGGATGTCCCGCCTTGGGACCCAGCACCATTCCTCCGGACCGTACCCCTCCCACTCCACGAGATACTGGAGGCCCCCCACCTGACGCCTCAAATCCAGGATGGAACAGACCGAGTACGCCGGGGCCCCCTCAATGTCCAGAGGAGGTGGAGGAACCTCCCGTACCTCAGACTCCTGGAGTGGACCAGCTACCACCGGCCTGAGGAGAGACACATGAAGGGGTTAATACGGTAATCAGGGGGGAGTAACAAACTGTATGTCACCTCGTTTATTCTCCTCAGGACTTTAAACGGCCCCACAAACCGCGGGCTCAGCTTCCGGCAGGGCAGGCGGAGGGGCAGATTCCGGGTCGAGAGCCAGACCCGATCCCCCGGTACGAACACCGGGGCCTCCCTGCGGTGGCGGTCAGCGTTGGCCTTCTGACGACGCACGGCGCGCTGGAGGGAGCCTCGGTCTGGCTCTGGTGCCACGGTGCCAGGACCAGTTGGTAACCCAAAACACATTGGAAGGGTGTTAGGTTAGTGGAGGAGTGGCGGAGAGAATTCTGAGCATATTCTGCCCATGGCAGGAACACCGACCATTCCCCCGGCCGGTCCTGACAGTAGGTCCGCAGGAACCTACCCACATCTTGAATCACCCTTTCCACCTACTCATTGCTCTCGGGGTGAAAACCAGAGGTCAGGCTGACCGAGACCCCCAGACGTTCCATGAACGCCTTCCAGACTCTAGACGTGAACTGGGGACCTCGGTCGGACACTATATCCTCTGGTACCCCGTAGTGCCGGAAGACATGAGTAAACAGAGCCTCCGCAGTTTGTAGGGCCGTGGGGAGACCAGGCAGAGGAAGGAGGCGGCAGGACTTTGAAAAGCGGTCCACAACGACCAGGATAGTGGTGTTACCTTGGGAGGGGGGAAGATCAGTGAGAAAATCAATACTCAGGTGAGACCATGGTCGTTGTGGAACTGGTAAAGGCTGTAGCTTACCCGCTTTGAGGTGCCTAGGTGCCTTACTCTGGGCGCACACTGATCATGAGGAAACATACACCCTCATGTCCTTAGCCAAGGTAGGCCACCAGTACTTCTCGGTCAGGCAGCGCATTGCACGACTGATACCTGGATGACCAGAGGAGGGTGACGTGTGTGCCCAGTAGATCAGACGATCACGGAGAAGCACAGGCACGTACTGCAGCCCAGCTGGACACTGCGGTGGAGATGGATCTGTGCGTAATGCCTGCGCTATATCTGCGTCCATACTACCTGCGCCACAATGCATGAGGCCGGGAGTATGGGGGTGTTGTCTCTGGGCCTCTCCTCTGTGTCATACAGCCGAGACAGTGCGTCTGCCTTCACGTTCTTCGTATCCGGAATGTATGAGAGTGTGAAATCAAACCGGGTGAAGAAGAGGGCCCACCTGGCCTGGCGAGGATTCAGCCTCCTCGCTGCCCGAATGCACTCTAGGTTACGGTGGTCTGTCCAGACGAGGAAAGGATGTTTCGCCCCTTCGAGCCAATGTCTCCACACCGTCAAAGCTCGGACAACAGCCAGCAGCTACCGATCACCAACACCGTAGTTCTGCTCCGCCAAGCTGAGCTTCTTAGAAAAGAAGGCACAGGGGCGGAGCTTGGGTGGCATGCCCGAGCATTGGGATAAGACAGCTCCTATCCCTACCTCGGACGTATCCACCTCCACTAAGAACGGTAGTGATGGATCGGGGTGAGCCAGTACCGGGGCTGAGGTGAATAGACCCCGCAATCTACTGAATGCCAAATCAGCCTCAGCAGACCAGCGGAGCCGGGATGGCCCACCCTTCAGCAAGGAGGTAATGGGAGCTGCGACCTTGCCAAAGCCCCGAATAAACCTTCGATAGTAGTTGGCAAAGCCAAGGAAGCGCTGCACCTCCTTTACCGTGCTTGGAGTCGGCCAATTACGCACGGCTGCAATGCGGTCTCCCTCCATCTCCACACATGTGGTGGTAATGCGATATCCGAGGAAGGAGATTGACTGCTGGAAAAACTCACACTTCTCTGCCTTGGCATAAAGATCATTTTCCAGCAGTCGGACCAGTACTTTGCGAACCAGGGACACATGCTCGGCACGCGTAGCGGAATACACCAGGATGTCATCGATGTAGACCACCACACCACGACCAAGCATGTCCCGAAACACCTCGTTCACAAAGGACTGGAAAACGGATGGAGCATTCATCAAACCGTAGGGCATCACCAGGTATTCATAATGCCCCGAGGTTCTGCTGAATGCTGTTTTCCACTCATCCCCATCCCGAATACGCACCAGGTTGTAGGCACTCCTGAGGTCTAATTTGGTGAAAATACGGGCCCCATGCATTGACTCAATCACTGAAGGAATGAGGGGAAGAGGATAACTAAATCGTACCGTCACATTATTCAGTGGCGATAATCAATGCACGGGCGTAAACCACCATCTTTCTTCTTCACAAAGAAAAACTCGAGGAGGCAGGGGAAGTGGAGGGACGTATACAGTGAGGGAAAAAAGTATTTGATCCCCTGATGATTTTGTACGTTTGCCCACTGACAAAGACATGATCAGTCTATAATTTTAATGGTAGGTTTATTTGAACAGTGAGAGACAGAATATTAACAACAAAATCCTGAAAAACTAATGTCAAAAATGTTATAAATTAATTTGCATTTTAATGAGGGAAATAAGTATTTGACCCCCTCTCAATCAGAAAGATTTCTGGCTCCCAGGTGTCTTTTATACAGGTAACGAGCTGAGATTAGGAGCACACACTTAAAGCGAGTGCTCCTAATCTCAGCTTTTTACCTGTATAAAAGACACCTGTCCACAGAAGCAATCAATCAATCAGATTCCAAACTCTCCACCATGGCCAAGACCAAAGAGCTCTCCAAGGATGTCAGGGACAAGATTGTAGACCTACACAAGGCTGGAATGGGCTACAAGAACATTGCCAAGCAGCTTGGTGAGAAGGTGACAACAGTTGGTGCGATTATTCGCAAATGGAAGAAACACAAAATAACTGTCAATCTCCCTCGGCTTGGGGCTCCATGCAAGATCTCACCTCGTGGAGTTGCAATGATCATGAGAACGGTGAGGAATCAGCCCAGAACTACACGGGAGGATCTTGTCAATGATCTCAAGGCAGCTGGGACCATAGTCACCAAGAAAACAATGGTAACACACTACGCCGTGAAGAACTGAAATCCTGCAGTGCCCGCAAGGTCCCCCTGCTCAAGAAAGTACATATACAGGCCCGTCTGAAGTTTGCCAATGATCATCTGAATGATTCAGAGGAGAACTGGGTGAAAGTGTTGTGGTCAGATGAGCCCAAAATCGAGCTCTTTGGCATCAACTCAACTCGTCGTGTTTGGAGGAGGACGAATGCTACCTATGACCCCAAGAACACCATTCCCACCGTCAAACATGGAGGTGGAAACATTATGCTTTGGGGGTGTTTTTCTTCTAAGGGGACAGGACAACATCACCGCATCATAGGGACGATGGACGGGGCCATGTACCGTCAAATCTTGGGTGAGAACCTCCTTCCCTCAGCCAGGGCATTGAAAATGGGTCGTGGATGGGTATTCCAGTATGTCAATGACCCAAAACACACGGCCAAGGCAACAAAGGAGTGGCTCAAGAAGAAGCACATTAAGGTCCTGAAGTGGCCTAGCCAGTCTCCAGACCTTAATCCCATAGAAAATCTGTGGAGGGAGCTGAAGGTTCGAGTTGCCAAACGTCAGCCTCGAAACCTTAATGACTTGGAGAAGATCTGCCAAGAGGAGTGGGACAAAATCCCTCCTGAGATGTGTGCTAACCTGGTGGCCAACTACAAGAAACGTCTGACCTCTGTGATTGCCAACAAGGGTTTTGCCACCAAGTATTAAGTCATTTTTTGCAGAGGGGTCAAATACTTATTTCCCTCATTAAAATGCAAATCAATTTATAACATTTTTGACATGTGTTTTTCTGGATTTTTGTTGTTGTTATTCTGTCTCTCACTGTTCAAATAAACCTACCATTAAAATTATAGACTGATCATGTCTTTGTCAGTGGGCAAATGTACAAAATCAGCAGGGGATCAAATACTTTTTTCCCTCACTGTATACCCCTGGCGCAGGGACTTGGTGATGTATATTTCCATAGCCTCCATTTCAGCCTGCGACAGGGGATACACATGACTCCTGGGAGGTACAGCGTCTACCTGAAGGTTTATCGCGCAATCCCCCTCCCGATGAGGCGTCTTGGAAAACGCGAGCGCCAGATCATGGTATTCGGGGGGAATGCGCATGGTGGGGGTACCGTCTGGACTTTCCACCGTGGTCGCACCAACGGAAACACCTAGACACCTACCCGGACACTCACGCGAACACCCCGTAAGAACCCTCTGCGGCCATGAGAAATTGGGGTTGTGAAGGGCTAACCACGGGATACCCAAGACTACAGGGTAAGCAGGAGACTCAATAATCATAAAGGTGATCTGCTCAACATGCGTCTCCTGCGTAATCCTGGTGACTGGTACCGTAACTTCCTTAACCAACCCGGACCCTAATGGTCGACTATCAAGTGCTCTGATGGGGAGTGGAATGGTTAGGGGAACCAATGAAATGCCTTGACGGTGTGCAAATGCCCTGTCCATAAAATTCCCAGCTGCGCCTGAATCGACTAGCACCTTACACTGGGAACCTACCAAGTGATCGGGAAAGGAGATAGATAAAGTACAGTGCGCCGCAAAGGGCTCTGAACACGTTTGGGTATTCGTTACCTGGGGTGATGCGTGAGTACCCTGCCTACCGCCTCCAGACCCAAAAGCACGTTGACTGCGACGTGAGGTGGATTGTCCCTTCGTGCCACCAGAGTGGCACTGTCGCTGTCCTCCTGCGCTCTCTCGACCGGCGGCTCCCCCCAGCTCCATCTGCTCGGGGTCAGAGTCGTCCGGAGTGGGAACGGGCAGACCCCTACCAGGACATCCTCTGGCTGCTAGCAGATTGTCCAGCTGTATGGCCATGTCCACCAGTTGGGAGAACGATAGCATGGCATCCCGGCAGGCTAGCTCCCGTCGGACGTCCTCCCTTTGGTGGCACTGGAAATGGTCGATCAGGGCCCGCTCGTTCCACCCGGACCCCGCTGCCAGCGTCCGGAACTCCAGCGCGTAGTCCTGAGTGGTCCTCGTCCCCTGCCTCAGATGAACCAGTCGTTCGCCTGCCTCTCGACCCTCAGGCAGGTGATCAAAAACGGCCCGAAAGAGGCGAGCAAACTCCCCGTAGTTCTCCAACGCAGTACCTCCCTCGTTCCACACCGCGTTGGCCCACTCCAGGGCTCTCCCACAAAGGCAGAAAACGAGGACGGATACCTTCTCCCGCTCCCAGGGCTCCGGCCTGATACTGGAGAAATACAACTCCAGTTGGAGTAGGAATCCCTTACATCGCGCTGCCGTCCCATCAAACGCCGGTGGCCGGGATATCTGGATCCCTCCAGGGGCTGAGGTGTAGGTGGCTGGATCTGGTTGACCAGCTGGTCTCGAAAGATCGCATCCTCTCTTCTCCAGGCGTTCTACCACCTGAAGAACCCGATCCATCGCTTCCCCCAAGCTGGCCAACATCGAGGAATGCTCCTGGACCCTTGCCACAACTCCAGGCATGCGGTATTCTCCTGCTGACTCCATATCAGATCAGGTGAGTGATTCTGTGACAAGGTGTGAATAAAGGAGTCAAGCGCAGGAGGTAAAATACCGAAGTCCAGACTTTAATCCGTTTGCATAAATCAAACGCCCCAAACGTCAAACAAAACTATACAAGAGAAAACATCCACCTTGGCAATAACGAGCTACACGCTCTCACAACAAACAATCACTCACAAAGACAAGGGGAACAGAGGGAACACTTATACACATACTAATTAGGGGAATGAGCACCAGGTGTGTGTGATTGACAAGACATGACAAGTGGAGTGATGAGAATGGGATTGGCAGTAGCTAGTACTCTGGTGACGACGAACGCCGAAGCCTGCCTGAACCAGGAGGGGGGAGCCTTGGCGGAAGTCGTGACACTCGGGGTCATTGCTTACATCCGCTACGACAAGCTTATTGTCCACCCTCCCTCCCAAAAGTCTGGGAGGAGTGAGAGAGCCAAGCTTCCAGGTCAGTAGCTTCAGCCCAGCATTACACATATACACCGACTGACACTCACAAGTGCCTGATTGACTGACTATTAGCTAAACAATGTTTTTATTTTACTTTTTTATGTATATATTATGTCTATCTCCAATAAGCTACCCAGGGTAGCGCAGTGGTCTAAGGCACTACATCGCAGTGCTAGTCGGCCGCGACCGGGAGACCCATGGGGTGGTGCACAATTGGCCCAGGGAATGGCCGGCAGGGATGTAGCTCAGTTGGTAGAGCATGGCGTTTGCAACGCCAGGGTTGTGGGTTTGATTCCCACGGGGGGCCAGTATGAAAAATATAAATAATGTATGCACTCACTAACTGTAAGATGCTCTGGATAAGAGTGTCTGCTAAATGACCCCCCAAAAAAATTATGTAAATGAAAGGGCAAAAAATAGCCCATATTAATATATGTAGCCTTGAAAATAAGGTTCATGAAATTAATAACTTGCTAACATCGGATAACATTCATATACTGGCCATCTCGGAAACTCACTTAGATAATTCCTTTGATGATACAGCGGTAGCAATACAAGGATATACTGTAACATCTACAGAAAATACAGGAATGCCTATGGGTGAGGTGGCTGTATATGTTCAGAGCCATATTTCTGTAAAGATTAGAGAGGATCTCATGTCAAATGTTGTTGACGTGTTGTGGTTGCAAGTTCACCTGCCTCATATAAAGCCTCTTCTTTTGGGGTGTTGCTATAGGCCACCAAATGCTAACAGTCAGTATTTTAATAATATGTGTGCAATGCTTGATAGTGTGTTTGATGTTAACAGAGAGGTCTTGTCACGGTATACTACGCCAGAACCCAGAAGCAGACCAGGACAAGGTACTTAGAGGAAAAGGTGAGTGTTTATTAATTGACTCCCGAGTGAGGCTGAATAATCCAGGGACAGAGCGGGTGGCGTGGATGGGTTGTTGAGGGTGCAGGGGTAGGTCCAGACATGGCTCGGCAGCCGCCGACCATCAGGCAGAGGTTGGGTGAAGGTTCCGGGTGAGAGACTGCAGACAGAACAAAACGGAGGTGAGTACACAGCAATTCAACAAGGTGCAAAACAACAAAAACTAACGCTAGAACTCAAGGCTGATACGCTGACAAACATACTGTTCATGGCTAACGATCCGGCAGGAACTGGATGTTTGGCCAGAGCCTAAGAAGGGTGATGATCAGGACCAGGTGTGCAGATTGCTGATGGGATGCAGGTGCGGAAAACAAGAGAGCTCCCCGGAGCGTTCCCCGAACCCTCGGGAAACTGGAGATCACGAACAGGGAAAAACTAGTCACCAGACAGGACCCGACTCAGACTGCCGGGATCGTTACAGTACCCCCCTCCGACGAACGCCACCGGGCGGACCTCCCGGAGCGCCAGGATGGAGGCGGTAGAAATCACTGATGAGGTCAGCATCTAGGACCTGTCGCCGCGGAATCCAACTCCTCTCTTCAGGACCATACCCCTCCCAGTCCACGAGATACTGGAAACCCCGGCCCCGCCGTCTGGAATCCATGATGCGACGCACCGTGTAGGCAGGACCACCTCCGATCATCCGAGGAGGAGGAGGAGGAGGCGGAGGAGGCAACAGAGGACTGAGGAAGACAGGCTTGAGGCAGGAGACATGAAAGGTGGGATGGACTCTGAGCGTCCTCGGTAGTTTGAGTCGAACTGCCACTGGATTGATCACCTTCTCCACCACAAACGGACCAATGAACTTCGGTAACAACTTCCTAGACTCAGTCCGTAAAGGAAGATCCCGTGTGGCCAACCAGACCCTATCTCCGATGGTGTAGGTGGGAGCGGGGATCCGGCGACGATTCGCCTGGAGCTGATACCGGTCCGAAACTCTAAGGAGTGCCTTTCTGGCCCGATGCCAGGTCCGGTGGCAACGACGAATATGGGCCTGAACAGAAGGCACTGAGAGCTCCTTCTCCTGAGAAGGGAACAAGGGAGGTTGGTAGCCATACAGGCACTGGAAGGGAGACATCCCAGTGGCAGATGTAGGGGAGAGTATTGTGGGCATACTCAACCCAAGGCAACTGAGAGACCCAGGAGGTGGGGTTGGAAGAGACCAGACAGCGTAGCGTGGATTCCATCTTCTGGTTGGCTCTCTCCGCCTGACCATTGGATTGGGGGTGAAAACCAGATGTGAGACTGACTGTAGCTCCAATGGCCAAACAGAAGGACTTCCAGACAGCAGAGGTAAACTGAGGGCCACGGTCGGAAACGATATCACTGGGCAACCCGTGGACCCTGAAAACCTCCCTAACCAGGATCTCGGACGTCTCCGAGGCAGAGGGAAGCTTGGCAATAGGCACAAAGTGGGCGAACTTGCTGAATCTGTCCACGATCGTCAGAACGACCGTGTTCCCCTCAGAAGCGGGCAACCCAGTGACGAAGTCCAGGGCCAGATGCGACCATGGTCGCCGGGGAATAGGAAGGGGGTGAAGTAGTCCAGAGCTGGGCCGATTGGTACTCTTATTCTGCGCACACACTGGACAGGCAGCAACAAAACCCCGAGTATCCTCGGCCATGGCAGGCCACCAAAAACGCTCTGCGAAGAAACGCCATTGTCCGAGCCACGCCAGGGTGACAAGCCATCTTGCTGGCGTGGGACCATTTGAGGACAGCAGGACGAACCGACTCAGGCACAAACAACCGACCGGGTGGACCGTTACCGGGACCGGGCTGAGTCCGAAGGGCCGCCAGCACCTCCTCCTCAATCTTCCACATAACTGCTCCCACGACGCAGTTCCGGGGAGGATTGTCTCGGTCTTGGACCCACTCTCCTCCGTCTTGGAGAACATCCGGGACAAGGCGTCCCGCCTTGCCGTTCTTAGATCCAGGTCGGAACGTCAGGGCAAACTTGAATCGTCCGAAAAACAACGCCCACCTGGCCTGACGGGAGTTGAGACGTTTAGCCGATTGCACGTAAGCAAGATTCTTGTGGTCAGTCCAGACAATAAACGGTTGCTCCGCCCCTCCAACCAGTGGCGCCACTCCTCCAAGGCAAGTTTCACCGCGAGAAGCTCCCGGTTACCCACATCGTAATTCCTCTCCGCAGGCGAAAGGCGACGAGAGTAGTAGGCGCAGGGATGGAGTTTACTGTCCGTGGAGCATCGCTGCGACAGGATGGCGCCAACTCCCACATCAGACGCGGGTCCACTTCAACGACGAACTGACGGGCCGTGTCCGGTTGAGAGAGAATCGGTGCGTTGGTGAATCGCCTCTTCAAATCCAGAAACGCTCGATCCGCCTCCGGATTCCACTTGAAGGTCCTGATACTGGAAGTCAAGGCAGTTAACGGAGCGGCCACACGGCTGTAATCCCGGATGAATCTGCGGTAGAAATTCGCAAACCCCAAAAATCTCTGGAGCTGCAATCTCGTACCGGGCTGGACCCATTCCAGAACCGCTCTAACCTTCTCCTGGTCCATCCTAATCTCTCCCCTGGAGATGATGTACCCGAGAAAGGATGTCGTGTGGGCGTGAAACTCGCACTTCTCGGCCTTCACGAACAGGCGATTCTCCAACAATCGCTGCAGAACCTGCCGGACATGCTGGACGTGGTCGGAAGGTTCCTTCGAGAAGATCAGAATGTCATCCAGGTAAACAAACACAAAGAGACCGATCATATCTCTCAGGACGCCGTTCACCATACTCTGGAATACCGCTGGAGCATTGGTCAGTCCAAACGGCATCACCTGATACTCGAAGTGACCCATCGGTGTATTGAAACCCGTCAACCACTCGTCCCCCTCTCTGATCCGGACCAGGTGATACGCATTGCGTAGGTCTAGCTTGGTGAACACCGTAGCACCCTGTAAGGAGTCGAAGGCAGAACTCATCAAGGGCAGGGGATACTTGTTCTTGATCGTGATGTCATTCAACCCCCGATAATCAATACACGGTCGAAGAGAGCCATCCTTCTTACCCACAAAGAAGAATCCTGCCCCCAGGGGTGATGACGAGGGGCGAACGAGACCAGCAGCTAGGGACTCCTTGATGTAGGTCTCCAACGCCTCACGTTCAGGTCGGGAGATACTGTATAACCTTCCCTTGGGGTAGACAGCTCCAGGGACCAGGTTGATGGCACAATCATATGGTCGGTGGGGAGGGAGTGACAGAGCCTTCTGCTTACTGAAAACTTCCCCCAAATCGTGATATGTCTCGGGAACCAGGGACAAATCTGGGGGTTTAGCCTCAATCACCTGACTGGGAACCGAATGGGGGCAGGCAGTCTTGAGACAGTTAGCATGACAATCAAGGCTCCAACTCGTTACCTTGCCCGTCACCCAATCAAACGTGGGATTGTGTTCCTTCAGCCAGGGGTATCCAAGGACCAGAGGAACATGGGAAGACGGCAGAATGAAGAATGAAATCATCTCAGAATGATTCCCCGACAACCGCATCTTAACCGGTTCAGTCCTCATCGTGATACGTGCCAGACTACTGCCGTTCAGAGTGGTCGCTTCAATGGCTTCCGGCAATTGCTCCTTGGAAAGCCCCAGCTGTTCCACCAACTCGGCATCAAGAAAGCTTCCATCGGCACCTGAATCGATAAAAGCGTTAAGCGCTAAGCTCTGATTCCTGTTCACAAGGGTAGCCGGGAAACGGGGTCTGACAGAGGTACTGAGAGGTTGAAACTGGCTCGCTAAAAGTCCTCCCAACTTTAGCGAGCCGGGCAGTTTGACGACCGCCGGGAACAGGTGGAGATGTAATGTCCCGAGCTACCACAGTAGAGGCAGCAGTTGGTCTGACGTCTATGTTGACGCTCCTCCTTGGTTAACCCGTGCCGCCCCACTTGCATGGGTTCAGAATCGGGAGAGAGGACCTCTCCACTAATCCATTGTGGAGGAGAATGATCGACGTGTTCTGGTCCACCACCCGACCCGACTGGGAACTGAGAAGCTGATCGATTGGACGGACCCCATTGCTTCTCCCTCCTTCGCTCTCGGACTCGATTATCCACCCGAATAGACAAGGCTACCAAGCTGTCCAGGTCACTAGGCTCCGGATAGGAGATCAACTCATCCTTGAGCTGCTCCGACAGACCCTGGTAAAAGGCCGCTTGCAGAGACTCCTCGTTCCACCCACTCTCCACAGCCAACGTCTTGAACTCGATCACGAAGTCGGCCACGCTGCGAGTTCCTTGGTGAAGCGAAAACAGGCGCCTAGCTGCGTCCCCCCCTCGGACGGAATGGTCGAAGAGCTTCCTCATCTCGGCCGTGAACCCCTGGTATGAAGCCATGCAGGGGTCTTGTCGTTCCCAAACGGCTGAAGCCCACTCCAGCGCTCGACCACGCAGCAACGCAATCACAAAGGCTATCCTAGCCTTGTCTGTGGCATAAGAGTAGGGCTGTAGATCGAACACTAATCCACACTGCATAAGGAAGGAACGGCATCTTCCCAGCTCCCCCTCATATCTATCCGGCGTCGGAACCTCGGGCTCACGGAAGGACACAGCTCCCGAAGCGGCAGGCGAGATGGGGGAAACCGGTAGTGGATCCTCCACCGGAAACTTGCGTTGGTTCTGGACCTCCGTCAGACCGGTAGAAAGGTTCCGAACTGACAACGCGATCTCCTGTAGTACCGTGCTATGATGGCCCAACATCTTCTCCTGATGGGTAATGGCATGGCGAACAGAGTCCAGGTCCGCTGGGTTCATTACTGGCCGGATCGTTCTGTCACGGTATACTACGCCAGAACCCAGAAGCAGACCAGGACAAGGTACTTAGAGGAAAAGGTGAGTGTTTATTAATTGACTCCCGAGTGAGGCTGAATAATCCAGGGACAGAGCGGGTGGCGTGGATGGGTTGTTGAGGGTGCAGGGGTAGGTCCAGACATGGCTCGGCAGCCGCCGACCATCAGGCAGAGGTTGGGTGAAGGTTCGGGTGAGAGACTGCAGACAGAACAAAACGGAGGTGAGTACACAGCAATTCAACAAGGTGCAAAACAACAAAAACTAACGCTAGAACTCAAGGCTGATACGCTGACAAACATACTGTTCATGGCTAACGATCCGGCAGGAACTGGATGTTTGGCCAGAGCCTAAGAAGGGTGATGATCAGGACCAGGTGTGCAGATTGCTGATGGGATGCAGGTGCGGAAAACAAGAGAGCTCCCCGGAGCGTTCCCGAACCCTCGGGAAACTGGAGATCACGAACAGGAAAAACTAGTCACCAGACAGGACCCGACTCAGACTGCCGGGATCGTTACAGGTCTATTTTCTGGGTGACCTGAACATTGACTGGTTAGCAATAGTGTTGCATCTGTGACATCCACTTGTATTGATCATATATTCACTAATGCTGCAGAGCTTTGGCTGTAGTGACCATAACATTGTGGCAATAACAAGGAAAGCCAAAGTGCCAAAGGTTGAGCCTAAAGTAATTTATAAGAGATCACACTAAATATTTTTTCAGGACTCTTTTGTTGAAAATGTAAAAAATGTATGTTGGTCTGATGTGTATGAGGAAGTGAATACAGATGCAGCACTGGAAGTATTTGTAAAAGTATGCATGCCAATTGTTTACAAGCATGCACCTGTTAAGAAATTAACTGTGAGAACTGTTAGAGCCCCCTGGATTGATGATGAATTGAAAAATGTTATGGTTCAAATACATTATGCAAAAGTGGTGGCAAACAAGTCAGGCTGCTCAGCTGATTGGTTGACATACTGTACATTTACTCAACATAAAGCTGCAATATGTAACTTTTTGGGAGACCCGACCAAATGCACATAGAAATGTGTGTTATAGATCTATCATTCTTGTTGAAATCAAGTCTAAGAAACTATAGATCTGTTCTATGTAAGCTATTTCTATGCTTCCCGTTCTTAAGTTTTGTTTTACTTTTGGTTTTGTACACCAGCTTCAAACAGCTGAAAATACTATATTTTTGGTCATGGAAAATACATTTCACAGCAGTTTAAATGGTACAATGATTCTCTACACTATACTTGCTTGTTTTGTCACATAAACTGAAATTAGGTGAACTATTAGAATATTAGCAACCAGGAAATGGCAGAGCGATTTCTCCATAGTGCATCTTTAACAAAAAGAAGAAGAAATTATATAATCAAACCAAGATAAATGACATAAAAGACAATGGAATACCTTAAATCATATCATGGGCAGAAAACCCAATTCATCTCCATCGTTCATTGAAGTTGATGGGTAATTTATAACAAAACCTTGCGATATTGCCAACCATTTTCAATGACTATTTCACTATAAAAGTGGAAAAACTCAGAAGGGCAACAAATGACAACATTGAACAGTGAACCATCATTGTATAATAGATCCAATAATGAAAGAGAAGGGTGGCTGTTTTGAATTTGGTGAAGTTAGTGTGGTAGATGTGGAAAAACGATTGTTATCCATCAGTAATGATAAGCCACCAGGTATGGACAACCTTGATGGGAAAATATTGAGAATGGTAGCAGACTGTTTTGCCACCCCTATTTGCTACAGTGGGGAAAAAAAGTCAGCCACCAATTGTGCAAGTTCTCCCACTTAAAAAGATGAGAGAGGCATGTAATTTTCATCATAGGTACACGTCAACTATGACAGACAAATTGAGATTTCTTTTCTCCAGAAAATCACATTGTAGGATTTTTAATGAATTTATTAGCAAATTATGGTGGAAAATAAGTATTTGGTCACCTACAAACAAGCAAGATTTCTGGCTCTCACAGACCTGTAACTTCTTCTTTAAGAGGCTCCTCTGTCCTCCACTCGTTACCTGTATTAATAGCACCTGTTTGAACTTGTTATCAGTATAAAAGACACCTGTCCACAACCTCAAACAGTCACACTCCAAACTCCACTATGGCCAAGACCAAAGAGCTGTCAAAGGACACCAGAAACAAAATTGTAGACCTGCACCAGGCTGGGAAGACTGAATCTGCAATAGGTAAGCAGCTTGGTTTGAAGAAATCAACTGTTTGAGCAATTATTAGGAAATGGAAGACATACGAGACCACTGATAATCTCCCTCGATCTGGGGCTCCATGCAAGATCTCACCCCGTGGGGTCAAAATGATCACAAGAACGGTGAGCAAAAATCCCAGAACCACATGGGGGGACCTAGTGAATGACCTGCAGAGAGCTGGGACCAAAGTAACAAAGCCTACCATCAGTAACACACTACGCCGCCAGGGACTCAAATCCTGCAGTGCCAGACATGTCCCCCTGCTTAAGCCAGTACATGTCCAGGCCCATCTGAAGTTTGCTAGAGTGCATTTGGATGATCCAGAAGAGGATTGGGAGAATGTCATATGGTCAGATGAAACCAAAATATAACTTTTTGGTAAAAACTCAACTCGTCGTGTTTGGAGGTTAAAGAATGCTGAGTTGCATCCAAAGAACACCATACCTACTGTGAAGCATGGGGGTGGAAACATCATGCTTTGGGGCTGTTTTTCTGCAAAGGGACCAGGACGACTGATCCGTGTAAAGGAAAGAATGAATGGGGCCATGTATCGTGAGATTTTGAGTGAAAACCTCCTTCCATCAGCAAGGGCATTGAAGATGAAACGTGGCTGGGTCTTTCAGCATGACAATGATCCCAAACACACCGCCCGGGCAACGAAGGAGTGGCTTCGTAAGAAGCATTTCAAGGTCCTGGAGTGGTCTAGCCAGTCTCCAGATCTCAACCCCATAGAAAATCTTTGGAGGGAGTTGAAAGTCCGTGTTGCCCAGCGACAGCCCCAAAACATCACTGCTCTAGAGGAGATCTGCATGGAGGAATGGGCCAAAATACCAGCAACAGTGTGTGAAAACCTTGTGAAGACTTACAGAAAACGTTTGACCTGTGTCATTGCCAACAAAGGGTATATAACAAAGTATTGAGAAACTTTTGTTATTTACCAAATACTTATTTTCCAACATAATTTGCAAATAAATTCATTAAAAATCCTACAATGTGATTTTCTGGATTTTCTTTTCTCATTTTGTCTGTCATAGTTGACGTGTACCTATGATGAAAATTACAGGCCTCTCTCATCTTTTTAAGTGGGAGAACTTGCACAATTGGTGGCTGACTAAAAACTTTTTTCCCCCACTGTATATCTTTAACCAAAGCCTAAAGGAGTGTGTTTGTCCACAGCCCTGGAAGGAAGCTCAAGTAATTCCACTGCCTAAAAATAGTAAGCACCCTTTGCTGGCTCTAAAAGCTGCCCAATCAGTTTGCTGCCTGTTCTTAGTAAACTGATGTAGAGAATTGTGTTTGACCAAATACAATTATATATTTCAGAGAACAAGTTAACTACTGACTTTCAGCATGCATATAGAGAAGGGCACTCAACTTGTACTGCACTGACTCAGATGACAGATGACAAGCATTTTGCTACACCCGCAATAACATCTGCTAAATATGTGTATGTGACCAATAAAACGTAATTTGATTTGATTGGTTAAAATAAATTGATAATAAGATGATCTGTATTGTCAGATTTAATCATAAATCTTTATTGAAGAAACTCACTTGCTATGTCTTTACATCACCTGCCCTTCACATGGTTGGAGAGTTATTTATCCAATAGAACCCAGAGAGTGTTCTTCAACGGAAGCTTCTCCAACATCAGCTACAGTATGTACTGTGCGGTGTCCCTCAAGAAAGTTGCCTTGGGCCGTTACTCTTCTCTATTTTTACAAATTATTTGCCACTGGTCTTACACAAAGCTGGAATGACTATGTCTATGGAAGATTCCACACTCTACATGTCAGCATCCAAAGCCTGTGAGCTCACTGAAATTCTAAATAAGGAGTGACAGTCAGTATCAGAATGGATGTCTTAAATACATTTATAACTATAAGTATTGTACTTGGTTCAAAACATTCTCTAAGACCTAAACCTCAACTGGAGTTGTGCATAACGGTTTGAGGAAGCTAAATTCCTAGGTATAACATTGGATGATCAATTATCATGGTCAAGTTATATTGATAAAGTTGTTGTAAAGATGAGGAGTGGTATGTCTGCTATAAAAATATGTTATGCGCTTTTGACACAAAAATCAACTGTACTAGTTGTTCAGGCTCTGATCTTGTCCCATCTTGATTACTGTCCATTAATATGGTCAAGTGCAGCAAAGAAAGAGCTAGCGAAGCTGAGGCTGGCTTAAAACAGAGCAGCAAGCCTTGCCCTTAACTGCACATACAGAACTAACATCAACAACATGCATGCCAGTCTTTCCTGGATGAGGGTTGATGGAAGATGAACTGCTTGCCTTCTAGTTTTCGTGAGAAATATTACTGTGATGAAAATTACAGATTGTCTGCATAATGGAATAACATTCTGCTCAGACACCCATACATACCTCACAAGACATACCACCAGGGGTCTCGTCACAGTCCCAAAGTCCAAAATCAATTCACAGCAACGCACAGTATTATACAGAGCCATGATCACATGGAACTCCCTTCCATCTCCAATTACTCAAGCAAACAGCAAAATTACCTTATAAAACAGATTAAACAACATCTCATGGAACGGCGGTGACTGTGAGGGGACACACACACACACACACACACACACACACACACACACACAGACACTCTAACACACACAATTTTTTGTTTGTATTGATTGTATAATTTTTTGTTGTTGTATTGTTTGTATATCGTTGTATTTAAAATGTGTGTGACTTTCCTTGTTTATCAATAACCAGATTTCCATCCAACCTTTTTATACAAGTAAAGAACATCGGATAAAAAATGTCATGCCAGGCCTGATGGCAACTTTCCAAATGTCGACCAAACAAAATATGCTAGACAAGGTGAGATATTTTTGTGTCTGTAAAATGAATTATGCGAGAAATGTCGGTGGAAACGCTTTTATGCACAAATATTGTTATAATAACCATCATATCGAAGTAAACTTGGAGTCACGCGATGACATGTTGTGTGGTCCTTGGACTACAACTCGTCAAGCATGCAGTTTCTTAAGCTACAGATGAAATAAGTTATAATGAACTTCACATGGTGAAAATGCAAGGTGATGAGCTTTATGCTCCTTTCCAATAAATATCTAGGGTCTTATTCTGGTGACGTGATGACCGATGCTTGGTTGCCATTTTGAAAAATTAAAATAATGTCCATATAATCTCATCATGTAGGCTATATGTGCGCACTAGCCAACAGCATGCAGATAGCGTTGTTGGCTAGAGCGCACTTGCCAACACCAGAGTGGGCACACTAACTATATAATGCAAACATTTCTGTGAGCAAATCTCATGTAACTGGCATGCTCATCTGTTTAAAATTACCATAAAACACACTTGTACAGGTTGTTTTTGCTTCCATGTTTGGCAATTGTCTATTATTACCTTGTGCGTATGAACATTAGGCGTTAACGTGAAGCATTGCAGACTGAGATAAGAAGTTCAGCAGATGAGTTGTCAGAGCGTTGAATTGGTGTAATTACCTTCTTTTGTTACCTTCATCTCTTTTAACATTGCATCATGTCTACGCACAACTGAGGCGGGAACCCAACTCTACAACCTCCCAGCATTCAAAATCCCCCCAAACTCCTTTGATGGATCTCATTGGTTAAATCATCTGACACAACTCTCAGTAGTAGCCAGTGAAATGGATGGCTGGACATGGTTAGAACAGAAGTATGCCAGCCAGTCCCTACACCCTATAGCAGCCATTGGAACTTGTCCCCATAGACGATAGTGATGGTACTGATGCGATTGGTGTCCATTAGTCTTCATCAGACTGTTTTGTGTGTGCGGAGAGGCGTGAGGTAGTGTAGTCAGCCACTCTGTCTCAATGAGCCCTGGGGGCTGGCGGGCCATAGTGGTGCCTGACACTGCCCATCTGGACTGGCACTGGCAGTGTCAATCCAATGGAGTTGGGATCTGGGTGTGGATGGGAGTTGGGAGTTGGGAGGGTGAGTCAGCATTTCAGTTGGTATGTATGTATGCATGGAGGGGTAAAGTGTACTGTTAGACTGTTTTAGGGTCATGCTAAAGTGTGTCATCTCAAATACATAGCAGTATCCCTATACTGGCATACAGACCTTAGACAGCTTCACTCACAATTTCAACACTACAGGGCTGTGTCTATACTCTTACAGCACAGGGAGTTCAGTTAGTAATCACAAGTTTGCTAACAAGATAATTCGCTATATCAGTAGCTTAATCAAAGTAATTGGGATGCTAATCCTGGTCATTATGGTGATTATTGATCCGTCTAAGGGAGTGCTGTGGTCTCTAGATGGCGGATTAGAGCAGAAGTCTATAATAATGGCCTTGATTGGGAGAGCCTTTGAAAGAAATCTTGAGCAGGCTTGTTCCTCGTTAGGATGTTAGGATATTCACATAAAAGGGGAAAGAACTGGCCTGTCTTTAGAGAGGGAGAGAGGGAGAAGGTGGAGAGAGAGAGGGAGAAAGAGAGCGAGCAAGAAACGGTGAGAGAGAAAGAAAGAGCGACAGAGAGGGGGGGGGGCACTGTACTGTTTGCTGAAAGAAAGAGAGGAGGGGTACTTCTTCGGGGTCTTTTATTTGTATTCTAGACTTCTCATCCTCAGGCCTATTGTTCCCCTCTGTGGTGTCATGAAGCTATCCAGAGGACCCAGAGGACTTAATTTAGTCAGGCAGGAGAAAAGGCCAGCTTAGCAGAAAATGGGGTCCTGATTTCCCTCAGGCACTGGAGAGGCCACCCTGGGAGACGGCAGTCTCGCTCTCGGTCTCGGGCTCTCTCTGTCTCTGTCTCTGTCTCTCGTCTCTCTCTCTATGTATCTCTCTCTCTCTTTCTGTCACTGTCTCTCGTCTCTCTCTCTCTCTCTCTCTCTCTCTCTCACTCTCTCTCGCTCTCTCTCTCTCTCTTTAACAGGCTCTGCTCTCAGCGCTGGTTGGGCCTCTGTGGTCCTGTCCTTTATACCTCCCTCCCTCCCTCCCTCCCTCTCCCTTACTCTTTCTAAACAAACACACCCCTCTTCCTAATACCATTGATCTCTCCCCATCAAAACCATGCAGTATTTTGTTACAAAGTTTATGAATACAACGCAAAGCTTCGCTCTGAATAACAATCCTTCAAAATGAATACACTAAACTAAATGAAAGCAGAGATGTACTTTTGAAGAGCTTCATGGCCATGAGCTGAGATCAAAGCAAGTTCCTGATATAACAATGTTCCAAATGGCACCCTATACCTTACATAGGGCTCAGGTCAAAAGTAGTGCACTAAAGGGACCTGGGCAAAAGTAGTGCACTATACAGGGAAAAGAGTGCCATCTGGGACGCAGACCATGAACTGTAGATGAATAAACTGTGCAGCATCGAAAGACATTGGCCTCCAAAGAACCAAACGAATGCCTGTTGTTATGACCAAACCAAGGCTGACCTTCCTTTGCACTCCTCTGTCTGCAATGCAAATATTCTCTGTTAGATATAAGAGGTGACCTTTTTAAATGGCAATAACAACGATGAATATGCAAATGTCCTCTATAATATTCAGTGACTTTGGCTATTGTGCATAATCAACCCATAGAGAGGAAGTGGCTTTGAATGCTTATCATACTCTCTATTAAGGCTTTAAGGATATGACCTCTGCTGTGACCGGTAAACCCACAGCGCGTGTGTGTGGGTGGTATCGTGTGCGTGTGTGTACAGTATGCTGATCAGTGCTTAAGGGCCACATGGGGGACATGAGATGATGCTTACTATTCAAGTGTTTGTTGTGTTTCATTTGTCTCTCTCTCTCTGTGTGTCTGTCTCTGTGTGTGTGTGTGTGTGTGTGTGTGTGTGTGTGTGTGTGTGTGTGTGTGTGTGTGTGTGTGTGTGTGTGTGTGTGTGTGTGCATGGGCAAGTGTATAGTTAAAATAGTAAATTAACAACAATTTGACCAATTGGGGACATTTTGTTAGTCCCCACAAGATCAAATGCTATTTCTACGGGGTTTAGGGTTAAGGTTAGAATTAGTGTTAGAATTATGGTTAGGAACTATGGTTAGGATTAGGGGTTAGGGAAAATAGGATTTTGAATGAGACTGAATTGTGTGTCCCCTCGAGGTTAGTTATACAACACAGTGTGTGTTCACTCGTCTCTAGCTGTGAGGAGCATGAGAGAAAGCATGTGTGTCTCCTCGCCGACCTCCCGTCGCCTCCCTCATGTCTCTCGTGTCTCTCATCCCTTCACAGTCAAAGCTGACAAAGTGAACCAGAGTGTCTTTTGTAACTGGCGAGGCTTAATGAAACTGATTCATTTTCAAAGTTACAGACTGAGACAGATGGGAGCCTGGGTGGGCTTGCCAGCGTAGGGGACCAGCATGTCGCAAATGACACATCCTCAGAAAGAGAGAGGGACACACCCCATAACGTCATTATTTCTGGTTTATTTTGTATTTTTGTATTTTTTGTGTATTTTTGTGTATTTTTGTGTATTTTTGTGTATTTTTGTGTATTTTTTTTAACGTCATTATTATCCCTCATCACATACCAAGACGGAGACGGTTGCTCTCCATCTTTTCTCTTCCCTCTCCTCCCTCCATCCGTCCTTCCTTTCTTTCATCTGGTGCCTCTCACTGTGTTTGGAGTTTTACAACTAAAGTACAACGTAGTTTGGTCTGCTCAGTGGCACTATTGCTGGTGGTTGCTCTGTGTCCTCCGTCCCTCCGTCCCTCCATCCTTCTCTTTCTTGCATCTGTTGCCTCTGACTGTCTTGACTCTTACGAGAACACTAGCTTTGCCCCTTTAAGGAAAGTTATAATTTTTTACGACAAGACATTTTCTAAAAAGCTATTACCCCCTTTAACCGGTGCCATTCAAAATGTCAGGACACCATTATTATCGTGAGAGGTGTGCAGGTTTTGTATGGTTCTGCTCGGGCTCACCTCTGATATTTGTCTTTTTGCCGACTGTGCCGAAAGGGCATTTGGGCATTCGAGTTCAATATTATGGAAATGTTCATTTTGATAAGCCGGCTGCTGTTTTGTTTGACTGACAGTGGAGTATAATAGGCTATCTGGCAGGCTGTGCACTCGGTTATGGGGAAGATACACAATGCAGACTTAATGAGAGGAGATAGCATTGTGGAGAGAGCTGCTGTGGGTAGAGGGAGGCCAGGGCAGTGTGTGCATGCATGTGTGTGTGTGTGTGTGTGTGTGTGTGTGTGTGTGTGTGTGTGTGTGTGTGTGTGTGTGTGTGTGTGTGTGCGCATGGGCAAGCACAGGGATTACACTGGGGCTTAGAGCATCATTTCAGTGGATGAAAATCAAAATGTGTGGTTAGTGATGATGATCCATTGCTAGAGGCGTATGGCTACAGAGCTATGGTTGGTGCGAGCATTTGTGTTGATAGAGCATAGTTGGGGGTAGTGTCTATAGGGGCTGTGTAACTGTAGAGTGGAGAGGGCAAAGTGGTACTGTTAGGCTGTGATTAACTCCTAATGTCAGATTGAAATGGATTAGTAATGCCAGTTTACCCATTCATGCATGGCCAACAGTAGGAATGAAGACATGTAATAGGGAGATGGCGTGTCTGACTGTCGATTTCTCTCAGACAGATTCAACTCCATGCAAATCTGCTTTACTGCATATTAGCATGTAGTGTTGTGGAAAATAACCACTATACTTTATTACAAATAAGGTCTTACAGAGTTTTTGTTGCATCAAGAAATTACTTTATTAAAGTTTTCAACAAAGCCGATACCAGTCTGCAGAGTGGCACACCCCTTACGGTCTCCCTCCAACTTATATAGTCCTCTTCAGTTTTCCCGCTCTTTTATTGCTCCGCCCACTTCCTTTGTCTCTGAGAGCGGCTAAACTCAGCTTTCATTAAGTTCAGAGTACTACAATCAATCAATCCTTATCTTGCAAAAACACTCATGTTTAGTTTAAACTCTGTTCAACCCTGGCTCTTTTCACTGTGTTTGAAGACAAAAACAAACGGCCCAAGCCAGTTTCAGTCTTTGATATGATAAGACAACCATGGATCTAAGTAACAGCAAGCAATCTGACCCTAGTGCAGATTCCCTCTCTACTCACCCACACAGTGAAATTAAATGACCCAATACAATTCCTGGCCCAGTAACAAAGAATTCTAACTTTATGCTCTTGATTAACCCAGTTCTACCTCATAGTCCAGTAAACTCTACAGTTCATTAATAATAATTCACCACAGTAACTAGATTAGCGACATGATTTGTTCAAACTATGGACACCAATCCAATTTAGACAATTCTCCAAGGCAGTTATGCGTAGGGAAGAAGTGTGTAATATTCAGGTGTGCGCTAGTGATTGTGCCCACCATTGCCCTATGTACCTACCTCTTATTCACCCCAATTGGAAGCATCAGTCCCGTAACCTTAACTATCAGGCATAGGAAAAAATAGGATAGGATGAACTTTAGTGTCCCTGAGGGAAAGATTGTCTTAGACACATAATGCTGCTTGTTGTATATAGAAAATGGACACCGTACATTGCATTATAGCAGGAACACTTGGGCTGCAACCTACAGGTTACTAATGCAGAAAACGAACGTTTATAGAATAGTGTAGGACACAAGCGGCGTGACTAAAATAGACCTCATGTCTGAGCCAGCAGGCTACAGTATATCCCCTGATACTATGGTCTTGTCTGCTGTAATATCATTCCACTTCCAGTATATGGTATGGCTTGACTCAGACTGAATGGATGTTTGAAGCGAGATATGTCACTTTGAATAGATCTGATTACTTCTGTGCTCTCAGTCTCCTTCAATTTGGTGTCAGAAGTCGATCTGTAGCATATTGACTGAGACGTGTGATTGATAATGTTTTGTGAATCTAACAAATGTTTTGGTTTTATTACATCAAAACATACCGAAAAGCCAATCATGATATTGTGCAAGTTGTTTCACAGCAGCACTCAATTCTTTTTCTATAAATTTTCTCAAATGGGTTGTCAGGTCTAACTTACTTCATTGTCCAAACCCACCATTTTCTACAATCAGGTGGATCGTGTGAGGAATGCACTGCTACAGACAATTGGTAGAAACCAATCAAGAAAAGGGCCCAACTTTTTTGTCCCGTCAAAACCCAATTGACCTGTCATTAATCTGTAGCGGAGAGGTCAGGAACAGATGTTGGGTCAACAAATATTGTTAATACGTTATATAACTGTTGTGCAACCCACCGTAACAGGGTTAACCAATTAGGTCGGAGGAGCTGGCTAGATGAGGAGAGTGGGCGGACATTTTCTTGTTAACGAAGCCTTGTTAGATGGCTAATATTGGTTGATTTATGTAACTAGGCTGTAGCCTATATAATCTTAAACCAAATACCACAGTCGTTATTGTGGGTGGCTGGGGGTGGTTGTGCAAACTGCTCATAATCCCAATGGAGAACATGGCAGCTCTCAGGAAGACAAACTTTGAGGTGAATATGTTAAAATGATTGCCACTCTTGTTTGTATCTACTGTATAGCTAATAATGTAGTGTAAGTTGCTTGATCTTCCAACTGCTGTTTCCCTTTGCATTGAGGAGGGCTTTGGTAGTCTGGTCCAGACTCCAGACACACACACACTCTCACACACACTCTCTCACATGGTGTATTTATCAGCTCGGCGAAATGTGTTCCTTGTTCTTTATTAGTGCCTTGACACCCAATCTGGCCGCCGTGTGACAGTGATGGAGCTGTCCATCTCACACAGAGCGACAGTGGGAGACGGGGGTGGAGGGGGGGTGGACTGACCCACATCCTGCTAGCAACTCTTCATTACAGTAGAACTCCAGAGTGTAAACCACGGGATAAATAATCATCATTTGGTGGGTGCTTATAATATAAGTATATGAGTTCGTTATTACGGCACATAAGTTCATATGTTAAAAAAAGCATTTCTGAAACAAAGTTTTATGTTCACATGCCTCTCCTGTAAAGTCCGTCATACGCCCAGCTCTCTGAAACGGGTCACATATTTGTCCTATTTCCCACATATACAGGTGTGGGAATTGGAAATGTGCATATCCCACTCTCCCTGAGACACCCTCGGAGAGTGGGGTTATGGCCAGGGTCTGCCATTATCAACAGCGACCCTGGAGCAATTAGGGTTAAGTGCCTTGCTCAAGGGCACATCGACAGATTTTTCACCTTGTCGGCTCGGGGATTCTATCGACATTTCGGTTACTGGCCCAACACTCTAACCACTATACTACCTGCCTCTGTGATTCCCCCAATCTGCATTCAGAATGACTGCCAGGGTTAGAAAAACTAGGCCCTCGGTGACTGATCGCCATGTACTCACAAAACAGGCTCTCACTTATGCAAGCTGCTGATTAGGTTAAATGTATTCAGGGTACGCTTCCCTTCACAACCCCCCTCTTGGTGGTGAATGGGTGGGAGAGGAATCTAGGGATGTGTCCCAAATGGCACCCTATTCCATATAGTGCACTACTTTTGTCCAGAGCCCTATTGGGGCCCTGCTCAAAAGTAGTGCACTATATAGAGAATAGGGTGCCAATTGGGCCACATACCAGGACTCAGGAGTTGGGGATAGGTAATTGGAACAGACGAGGCTACAGGGTGGTAATGCTGCGGCCCCTAGGATCAGTAACAGCTTCTGGTTCACAGACCCCCAATTAGGCTCTCTAGAAGTGGAGGTTCAGGTTTCTTCAGGGAGGGAGAGCAAGATGGTCCTCCTTTATTACATTTTTTGTTTTGTTTTTGTTTTTTTTACATGTTTTAGTCATTTAGCAGACGCTCTTATCCAGAGCGACTTACAGGAGCAATTAGGGTTAAGTGCCTTGCTCAAGGGCACATCGACAGATTTTTCACCTAGTCGGCTCGGGGATTAGAACCAGCGACCTCTCGGTTTCTGGCACAACGTTTCAGTCTGCATCCCAAATTACATCCTATTCCCTATATAGTGCACTACTTTTGACCAGGGTCTGGACAAAAATAGTGCACTATGCAGGAAATAGAGTGACATTTGGGACCCATACTTTGGTTTTATGGGGCCTGGAAGGCAGTGCATGGAGAGACAGGGCTCCAGGTTAGCAGATAAAACATGGTTTTTCTCTCTCTTTTCTTTCTGTCTCCTCAGTGATCGTCGTTTCTCACATCGGGGGGGAGGGGGGGGGTGTAGAGTGAAATATTTATACAGAGCCGGAAACGCTTTTCCTTTCCCTTGCCCTCCTAATGGGTCACAGGAGACAGTGGTTACATTGGGAGCTGGAGATGTTGCTGATGAAAGCTGTTCTGGGATCAGCCCATAGCTCAGTTCTGAGGTTGTTAGAGGGGAGAGCAGCCCCAGAGGACTGATCCTAGTTCTATACAGGAGGAGACTGCTGAGGAATGGTAAAAAGTGGTAATACTGTTGACAGGCTGTGGTTGTGTAATATGTCTTATTAGTCAGGGCCCAGAGTTTTTCCTGATCACATGACAAGAAAAAACTCAGGGCTCTAGTCATGTTCCTAGTTATAGGCTATTACGGGGGCACATACCTTTTCCTGGCCACATTTAATACGACTTATTATCTTATTAAGGTAGTCTCTCACCAGCATTTACAGTAGCATTCAGGCTATTTAAGAGAGAAATGACACTATTTGTGACTGTCACAGGGGGAAAAAAGCTTACCTAGTTACTTCAGACCTCTTGAATAACTTCTTAGCTCTTGCGTGACATAATTTTCATGTACATTACCAAAAGTTAGAGGCTCTTTACTTCCTCAGAGAGTTTGACAGCACCCTGGTATTATTAAAATGCTAATTTGGAAAACACATTCTCCATCATAGTACAAGCAAATCCAGACAACACACAAAAGCACAGACCTTGCATAAGTCATGACCCTTTATTTTCCCCAGAGCAGAATAATCTCTCTACATTTTTGTCTTCATTGCCAACCATAGTGCCTGTGTGCTGTGTTTCGACACATAATACCACAGTGCTTCCCCATTGTCTCCATCGTAGTGGGATTACGTTCTAGCTTTGAGTACCTTGGTGAGTTGATTAAAGGTGCAATCTGGGTATCTGTTCAATGGCCAATTAAATTATTGATATATACATGTGGTGGGACTGCCGTCATGCTGAAAAACTAATCCCAGATTTTAGCTTTAAGTCGGAAGGCGAGTTACTTGTTGTCTGGGTCCATTGTGAGTTCCATTACTCCAGGCCTACCCCAACAACCCCTGGGTGCCTCCCATAGAGACGTAGATTCAGGAAGTGACAGAGGCACTACTGTAAAGCATACATCATTGTCATCACAGCCAGGGCCACCTCAAAAAACAATGTGCACATTTGAGAGATTTTCCCTCTACCTCATCTGATTACCATAGAAGTCATTATTGACTTACACACAAACACACACACACACACACACACACACACACACACACACACACACACACTGTGCCACCACTGCCACCGCTTCCTGTGTAAATTATTCATTGGAGGGAAATGAAGAGAGTTGGCCCTGGTTTAGCGGAAGGCCAAGTTTGCCCCCTAGGGAGGGACTCTGATTGGTTGTTTTAATCACCCTCGCCGCCGAGACACTTTTAATCACTTCCCGTGTCTCTTCTTGTTTATAAATGCAAACATATTTGTATTTTGGCCTTTCTTAATAGTATTTTGTTCTTGGTTGTGAAACAAATGTTGTTTTTCTGCTTATTTTTACTAACCACCCAGACAACACAAAAACGCACTCTCATGAGAGGTTGAAGAAGTACAGTCGAGCAGAGTAGAGCAGAGCCCATGGAGCTATAATGGGTTAAGCTCCTTGCCAAGGGCAGATCAATAAAAGGGAAAAAGCCAGCTGTCCTTGCCAGACTTTCCTCTTTATGGATAGTCTGCCAAACAATGGACTGTATAGTTTCTCTAGAGAGCATCTCTGCATCTCACAATGCAAAGTGGGCCTTTATCTGTGTGAGGGGCATTTAGTCATTCACTGGAGCATCCTCAGTGTGGTTCACTCTCCTTTTTTGGGTCAGATATGGGTCGTTGTCATGATGTCAGTTGAGGTTAAAATTGGGTTTTGCCGTGACTTAAACATGGCTTGTGTTCATAAGGGCACCACGTAGCCCTGTTTTGCGCCGTTTCAAAGTGTGTTTTTTCCTTTCAGTTCTGTGTCTACTGAACACTACCTGGCCTATTCTTTCTGCATCAAATCCGCAGGGCTCTTGGTCCTGATTAACTTGTGTGACCAATGCAGAATCACTGTTCTTGCTCCTGAATGAACTTTAGAAGAGAATATGTAATGAAATCCACTGTATTTTTCATTAAGTAATTTTATCTTCATATATGATGCATGATGACATATCAAGTTAATATTTCAGTTTAATAATGTTGATTAGTTTAAAGTGCTTATAGGTCTTCTGCACTTTATATTAGATATGAGTCGATAAATTTTTGGAGACATCTTATTTGACCTTCTGACAAATGTAGATTCTTTCTCTGTCGTCAATAACTTGTTTGAGACTTTTATCCACAGAATGTAGTTAATAGAACTAGTATGATCTCTATGATTTTATCCTTAATCTCACCAAGACCAATGAACATACATGTGAATGGATATTTCACATGATACATCTGGGACATAATGTCTGTCCAAACAGTAATGAGGATAACTGAACAGAAAAAGAGAGATGGGGTTGTGATGTCCTCCTGGCCTACCTATGCGAAACTGTGTGTGTGTGTATATGTATGTATGCATGTATGTATATACAGTACCAGTCAAAAGTTTGGACACACCTACTCATTCAAGGGTTTTTCTTTATTTTTACTATTTTCTAAATTGTAGAATAATAGTGAAGACATCAAAAACTATGAAATAACACATATGGAATCATGTAGTAACCAAAAAAGTGTTAAACAAATCAAAATATATTTTATATTTGAGATTCTTCAAATAGCCACCCTTTGCCTTGATGACAGCTTTGCACACTCTTGGCATTCTCTCAACCAGCTTCACCTGGAATGCTTTTCCAACAGTCTTGAAGGAGTTCCCACATTTGCTGAGCACTTGTTGGCTGCTTTTCCTTCACTTTGCGGTCCGACTCATCCCAAACCATCTCAAATTGGTTGAGGTCGGGGGATTGTGGAGGCCAGGTCATCTGATGCAGCCCTCCATCACTATCCTTCTTGGTAAAATAGCCCTTACACAACCAAATGATAGTCCCACTAAGCCCAAACCAGATGGGATGGCGTTTCACTGCATAATGCTGTGGTAGCCATGCTGGTTAAGGGTGCCTTGAATTCTAAATAAATCACAGACAGTGTCACCAGCAAAGCACCACCACACCATAACACCTCTTCCTCCATGCTTTACGGTGGGAAATAAACATGCAGAGATCATCCATTCACCCACACCGCGTCTCACAAATGACGGAGTCACCCATGATTCACCAAATTATATTTTGAAGGAGGAAACAAAGTACTTTAAGCATATATTTTCATTTCAGTTGCCTCCATCTCCTCTAACGGAAGCTAATTGTAGAGATTTTATTTCTATTGATAATGTAAAATTAACAGCCATACAGAAAGACTCATGTGAAGGTGAAATTACAGAGGAGGAACTTTAATTCTGCAATTAAAGACTTTAAGGCCGGGAAAACTCCAGGGTTGGATGGCATACCAGTCGAGGTATACCAAACATTTTTTGATATACTCAGAGGACCATTATTAGCATGTTTTAACCACTCCTATGTAAATGGTAGATTATCAGACACTCAAGAAGAAAGTCTGATTTCATTATTACTGAAACAGGATACAAGTGGAAAATATAAAGATCCAGTCCATTTAAAAAATTGGAAGCCACTTACACTTCAGTGTTGTGATGCAAAAATTCTAGCAAAATGTATAGCGCATCGTCGGACATTATTCATTCTAATCAGACAGGTTTTTAACATGGAAGATACATTAATGATAATATAAGGCAAGTACTGGAAACAATAGAACACTATGAAAAATCTGGGAAACCAGGCCTGCTATTTATAGCAGACTTCGAAAAGGCATTTGATAAAGTATGACTGGGGTTTATATATAAATGCCTGGAGCATTTCAATTTTGGAGGATCTCTTATAAAATGGGTTAAAATCATGTATAGTAACCCTAGGTGTAAAATAGTAAATAATGGCTATTTCTCAGAAAGTTTTAAACTGTCAAGAGGAGTGAAACAAGGTTGTCCACTATCGGCATATCTATTTATTATGGCCATCAAGATGTTAGCTATTAAAATCAGATCCAAGGGCTTAAAAACAAAGGTGTCATTGTACGCTGATGATTCATGTTTTCTTTTAAATCCACAACTTGAATCCCTCCACAGCCTCATATAGGATCTAGATACATGTTCTAACCTATCTGGATTACAACCAAATTATGATAAATGTACTATATTATGTATTGGATCACTAAAAAATACCATTTTTACATTACCATGTAGTTTACCAATAAAATGGTCTGATGGTGATGTGGAATACATATCCCAAATTAAATGAATGATCTCACTCCAATACATTTTGATAGAAAGTTCGCAAAAATAGATAAGATCTTGCTACCATGGAAAGGTAAATACCTGTCAATTTGTGGAAAGATCACCCTGATTAACTCTTTAGTATTATCCCAGGTTACCTATTTGTATATGGTCTTGCCTATGCCTAGCGAACAGTTTAAATTATATGAGAAAATAATATTCAATTTTATTTGGAATGGCAAGCCAGACAAAATTAAACAGGCCTATTTATATAATGAATATGAATTCAGAGGACAGAAATTATTAAATATTAAAGCATTAGACATATCACTAAAAGCTTCAGTCATACAAAAGTTATACTTAAATCTGAACTGGTTCTCTAGCAAATTAGTAAGATTGTCTCACCCAATTGTTCAAGAATGGCCTTTTTCCCTTTATTCAGATTACAACCTCTCACATTCAGTTATTTGAAAAGGAAATAATCTCCCAAATATCACTATTTCTAAAACAAGCCATAGAAAGTTGGTTGCAATTTCAATTGAATCCTCCCGAAACAGCAGAACAAATAATGCAACACATATTGTGGATAAACTCAAATATACTAATTGATAAAAAAAACGTTTTTTTGACAAAATGTTTAAAAAAGGTATAATCTTCGTAAATGATATCATCGGTAGGACTGGTGGAGTTATGTCACACATGCAGCTAACAAAAACATATGGAAATGTCTGCTCTACCCAAAATTACAACCAAATAATTGCAGCATTACTGCAAAAATTGAAGAGGAAAGTGGAAGGGGGAAAAAGTAAGGAACTTGTCTGTCTGCATTAAAGAACATAATTGGTTAAAGAAAACTGTGATAAAAAAAAGTATACCAGTTTCATTTAAGGACGAAAGGATTGACAGCCGTCCCATATATATTGCAAAATAGTTGGGAAGAGATTTTGTAAAACATCACAGTACAGTTGAAAAATATATGGCAAATAGAAATCCAATATGGATGGTGTTAAGAGATAGATGGGAGGTGTTGAATGGAGTTGAAGGATGGGACTAATAACAACTAACAACAACTAATAACAACAAGATAACTAATAATGCAAGCATACTGTGTCCATAATAAGTATATAGGTTATAGGTTGAGAGCTTTTGTGAAAGAGCACAGTTAGAAAGATATGGCATATAGAAGCAAACCGGATGGACATCGTGAAAATGATCGGAGCGGTTGAGGGTAGAGGAAGTTCAGGAGTAAAAACAAACAAAAATAGAATTATTGTAAAATTGACTGTGTCCATAAAATGTATATAGTATGTACAGTGAGGGAAAAAAGTATTTGATCCCCTGCTGATTTTGTAAGTTTGCCCACTGACAAAGACATGATCAGTCTATAATTATAATGGTAGGTTTATTTGAACAGTGAGAGACAGAATAACAACAAAAAAATCCAGAAAACGCATGTCAAAAATGTTATAAATTGATTTCCATTTTAATGAGGGAAATAAGTATTTGACCCCTCTGCAAAACATGACTTAGTACTTGGTGGCAAAACCCTTGTTGGCAATCACAGATGTCAGACGTTTCTTGTAGTTGCTCACCAGGTTTGCACACATCTCAGGAGGGATTTGGTTCCACTCCCCTTTGCAGAGCTTCTCCAAGTCATTAAGGTTTCGAGGCTGATGTTTGGCAACTCGAACCTTCAGCTCCCTCCACAGATTTTCTATGGGATTAAGGTCTGGAGATTGGCTAGGCCACTCCAGGACCTTAATGTGCTTCTTTTTGAGCCACTCCTTTGTTGCCTTGTGTTTTGGGTCATTGTCATGCTGGAATACCCATCCACGACCCATTTTCAATGCCCTGGCTGAGGGAAGGAGGTTCTCACCCAAGATTTGACGGTACATGGCCCCGTCCATCGTCCCTTTCATGCGGTGAAGTTGTCCTGTCCCCTTAGCAGAAAAACAACCCCAAAGCATTATGTTTCCACCTCCATGTTTGACGGTGGGGATGGTGTTCTTGGGGTCATAGGCAGCATTCCTCCTCCTCCAAACACGGCGAGTTGAGTTGATGCCAAAGAGCTCCATTTTGGTCTCATCTGACCACAACACTTTCACCCAGTTCTCCTCTGAATCATTCAGATGTTGATTGGCAAACTTCAAACGGGCCTGTATATGTGCTTTCTTGAGCAGGGGGACCTTGCAGGCGCTGCAGGATTTCAGTCCTTCACGGCGTAGTGTGTTACCAATTGTTTTCTTGGTGACTATGGTCCCAGCTGCCTTGAGATCATTGACAAGATCCTCCCGTGTAGTTGTGGGCTGATTCCTCACCGTTCTCATGATCATTGCAACTCCACGAGGTGATATCTTGCATGGAGCCCCAGGCCGAGGGAGATTGACAGTTCTTTTGTGTTTCTTTCATTTGCGAATAATCGCACCAACTGTTGTCACCTTCTCACCAAACTGCTTGGCGATGGTCTTGTAGCCCATTCCAGCCTTGTGTAGGTCTACAATCTTGTCCCTGACATCCTTGGAGAGCTCTTTGGTCTTGGCCATGGTGGAGAGTTTGGAATATGATTGATTGATTGCTTCTATGGACAGATGTCTTTTATACAGGTAACAAGCTGAGATTAGGAGCACTCCCTTTAAGAGTGTGCTCCTAATCTCAGCTCGTTACCTGTATAAAAGACACCTGGGAGCCAGAAATCTTTCTGATTGAGAGGGGGTCAAATACTTATTTCCTTCATTAAAATGCAAATCAATTTATAACATTTTTGACATGTGTTTTTCTGGATTTTCTTGTTGTTATTCTGTCTCCCACTGTTCAAATAAACCTACCATTAAAATTATAGACTGATCATTTCTTTGTCAGTGGGCAAACGTACAAAATCAGCAGGGGATCAAATACTTTTTTCCCTCACTGTATGTATGTATGTATGTATGTATGCATGTATGTATGTATGCATGTATGTATGTATGTATGTATGTATGTATGTATGTATGTGTATATACAGTTGAAGTCGGAAGTTTACATACACCTTAGCCAAATACATTTAAACTCAGTTTTTCACAATTCCTGACATTTAATCCTTGTAAATATTCCCTGTTTTATGTCAGTTAGGATCACCACTTTATTTTAACAATGTGAAATGTCAGAATAATAGAAGAGAGAATAATTTATTTCAGCTTTTATTTATTTATTCACATTCCCAGTCGATCAGAAGTTTACATACACTCAATTAGTATTTGGTAGCATTGCCTTTAAATTGTTTAACTTGGGTCAGACGTTTCAGGTAGCCTTCCACAAGCTTCCCACAATAAGTTGGGTGAATTTTGGCCCATTCCTCCTGATAGAGCTGGTGTAACTGAGTCAGGTTTGTAGGCCTCCTTGCTTGCACATGCTTTTTCAGTTCTGCCCACAAATGTTCTATAGGATTGAAGTCAGGGCTTTGTGATGGCCACTCCAATACCTTGACTTTGTTGTCCTTAAGCCATTTTGCCACAACTTTGGAAGTGTGCTTGGGGTCATTGTCCATTTAGAAGACCCATTTGCGACCAAGCTTTAACTTCCTGACTGATGTCTTGAGATGTTGCTTCAATATATCCACATAATTTTCCTTCCTCATGATGCCATCTATTTTGTGAAGTGCACCAGTCCCTCCTGCAGCAAAGCACCCCCACAGCATGATGCTGCCATCCCTGTGCTTCACGGTTGGGATGGTGTTCTTCGGCTTGCAAGCATTCCCCTTTTTCCTCCAAACATACCGATGGTCATTATGGACAAAAAGTTATATTTTTGTTTCATCAGACCAGAGGACATTTCTCCAAAAAGTACGATCTTTGTCCCCATGTGTAGTTGCAAACCGTAGTGTGGTTTTTTTATGGCGGTTTTGGAGCAGTGGTTTCTTCCTTGCTGAGCGGCCTTTCAGGTTATGTCGATATAGGACTCGTTTTACTGTGGATATAGATACTTTGTACCTGTTTCCTCCAGCATCTTCACAAGGTCCTTTGCTGTTGTTCTGGGATTGATTTGCACTTTTCGCACCAAAGTACATTTATCTCTAGGAGACAGAACGCGTCTCCTTCCTGAGCTGTATGACGGCTGCGTGGTCCCATGGTGTTTATACTTGTGTACTATTGTTTGTACAGATGAACGTGGTACCTTCAGGCATTTGGAAATTGCTCCCATGGATGAACCAGACTTGTGGAGGTCTACAAATTTATTTCTGAGGTCTTGGCTGATTTCTTTTGATTTTCCCATGATGACAAGCAAACAGGCACTGAGGTTGAAGGTAGGCCTTGAAATACATCCACAGGTACACCTCCAAATGACTAAAATTATGTCAATTAGCCTATCAGAAGCTTCTAAAGCCATGACATCATTTTCTGGAATTTTCCAAGCTGTTTAAAGGCACAGTCAACTTAGTATATGTAAACTTCTGACCCACTGGAATTGTGATACAGTGAAATAATCTGTCTGTAAACAATTGTTGGAAAGATGACTTGTGTCATGCACAAAGTAGATGTCCTAACTGACTTGCAAAACTATAGTTTGTTAACAAGAAATCTGTGGAGTGGTTGAAAAACGACTTTTAATGACCAACCTAAGTGTATGTAAACTTCCGACTTACATTTTACATTTACATTTTAGTCATTTAGCAGACGCTCTTATCCAGAGCGACTTCCAGTTAGTGAGTGCATACATTTTCATACTGTATATACACTTCAACTGTGTATATATATACAGTGGGGAGAACAAGTATTTGATACACTGCCGATTTTGCAGGTTTTCCTACTTACAAAGCATGTAGAGGTCTGTAATTTTTATCATAGGTACACTTCAACTGTGAGAGACGGAATCTAAAACAAAAATCCAGAAAATCACATTGTATGATTTTTAATTAATTAATTTGCATTTTATTGCATGATATAAGTATTTGATCACCTACCAACCAGTAAGAATTCCGGCTCTCACAGACCTGTTAATTTTTCTTTAAGAAGCCCTCCTGTTCTTTACTCATTATCTGTATTAACTGCACCTGTTTGAAGTCGTTACCTGTATAAAAGACACCTGTCCACACACTCAATCAAACAGACTCCAACCTCTCCACAATGGCCAAGACCAGAGAGCTGTGTAAGGACATCAGGGATAAAATTGTAGACCTGCACAAGGCTGGGATGGGCTACAGGACAATAGGCAAGCAGCTTGGTGAGAAGGCAACAACTGTTGGCGCAATTATTAGAAAATGGAAGAAGTTCAAGATGACGGTCAATCACCCTCGGTCTGGGGCTCCATGCAAGATCTCACCTCGTGGGGCATCAATGATCATGAGGAAGGTGAGGGATCAGCCCAGAACTACACAGCAAGACCTGGTCCATGACCTGAAGAGAGCTGGGACCACAGTCTCAAATAAAACCATTAGTAACACACTACGCCGTCATGGATTAAAATCCTGCAGCGCACGCAAGGTCCCCCTGCTCAAGCCAGCGCATGTCCAGGCCCGTCTGAAGTTTGCCAATGACCATCTGGATGATCCAGAGGAGGAATGGGAGAAGGTCATGTGGTCTGATGAGACAAAAATAGAGCTTTTTGGTCTAAACTCCACTCGCCGTGTTTGGAGGAAGAAGATGGATGAGTACAACCCCAAGAACACCATCCCAACCGTGAAGCATGGAGGTGCGCCGTGTTTGGAGGAAGAAGATGGATGAGTACAACCCCAAGAACACCATCCCAACCGTGAAGCATGGAGGTGGAAACATCATTCCTTGGGGATGCTTTTCTGCAAAGGGGACAGGACGACTGCACCGTATTGAGGGGAGGATGGATGGGGCCATGTATCGCGAGATCTTGGCCAACAACCTCCTTCCCTCAGTAAGAGCATTGAAGATGGGTCGTGGCTGGGTCTTCCAGCATGACAACGACCCGAAACACACACCCAGGGCAACTAAGGAGTGGCTCCGTAAGAAGCATCTTAAGGTCCTGGAGTGGCCTAGCCAGTCTCCATACCTGAACCCAATAGAAAATCTTTGGAGGGAGCTGAAAGTCCGTATTGCCCAGCAACAGCCCCGAAACCTGAAGGATCTGGAGAAGGTCTGTATGGAGGAGTAGGCCAAAATCCCTGCTGCAGAGTGTGCAAACCTGGTCAAGACCTACAGGAAACGTATGATCTCTGTAATTGCAAACAAAGGTTTCTGTACCAAATATTAAGTTCTGCTTTTCTGATGTATCAAATACTTATGTCATGCAATAAAATGCAAATTAATTACTTAAAAATCATACAATGTGATTTTCTGGATTTTTGTTACAGACCTCTACATGCTTTGTAAGTAGGAAAACCTGCAAAATCGGCAGTGTATCAAATACTTGTTCTCCCCACTGTATTTGCGAGAGAAAAAAACATATGGGGAATTGGAAGTGATACAGACAATTACATTGATGGAAGTTACAATCTATCTGCAATATTAAAGCTGATCTACCTCCCAGAAAAAGAAAAAAAAGAATAAGACAGCGTTTAAAACCAGAAATCTCCAAGTTGGACTCCAGACCAAAGAACACATTTCCAACGGTCTAATGTCCTTTGCTCGTGTTTCTTGGCCCAAGCAAATCTCTTCTTATTATTGATGTCCTTTAGTAGTGGTTTCTTTGCAGCAATTTGATCATGAAGGCCTGATTCACGCAGTCTCCTCTGAACAGTTGATGTTGAGATGTGTCTGTTACTTGAACTCTGTGAAGCATTTATTTGGGCTGCAATTTCTGAGGCTGGTAACTCTAATGAACTTATCCTCTGCAGCAGAGGTAACTCTGGGTCTCCCATTCCTGTGGCGGTGCTCATGAGAACCATTTTCATCATAATGCTTGATGGTTTTTGTGACTGCACTTTAAGAAACTTTCAAAGTATATATTCCGTATTGACTGAACTTCATGTCTTAAAGTAAAGATGGACTGTCATTTCTCTTTGCTTATTTGAGCTGTTCTTGTCATAATATGGTATTTTACCAAATAGGGCTATCTTCTGTATACCCCCCTACGTTGTCACAACACAAATGATTGGCTTAAACGCATTAAGATGGAAAGAAATTCCACAAATTAACTTTTAAGAAGGCACACCTGTTAATTGAAATGCATTCCAGGTGACAACCTCATGAAGCTTTTTGAGAGAATGCAAGAGTGTGCAAAGCTGTCATCAAGGGAAAGGGTGGCTATTTGAAGAATTTCAAATCTCAAATATATTTTGGTATGTTTAACACTTTTTTGGTTACTACATGATTCCATATGTGTTATTCATAGTTTGGATGTCTTCACTATTATTCTACAATGTAGAAAATAGTAAAAAATAAAGAAAAACCCTGGAATGAGTAGGTGTTTTCCAAACCTTTGACTGGTACTGTAAGTATTCAGACCCCTTTACTCAGTAATTTGTTGAAGCACCTTTGGCAGCGATTACAGTCTCGAGTCTTCTTGTGTATGACGCTACAAGCTCAAGGATCTCTCTGTACTTTGCTCTGTTCATCTTTCCCTAGATCCTGACTAGTCTCCCAGTCCCTGCTTCTGAAAAACATCCACACAGCATGATGCTGCAACCACCATGCTTCACCGTAGGGATGGTGCCAGGTTTACTCCAGACGTGACGCTTGGCATTCAGGCCAAAGAGTTCAATCTTGGTTTCATCAGACCAGAGAATCTTGTTTCTCATGGTCTGAGAGTACTTTAGGTGCCTTTTGGCAAACTCCAATCGGGCTGTTATGTGCCTTTTACTGAGGAGTGGCTTCCCTTTGGCCACTCTACCATTAAGGCCTGATTGGTGGAGTGTTGCAGAGATTGTTGTCCTTCTGGAAGGTTCTCCCATCTCCACAGAGGAACTCTGGAGCTCTGTCAAAGTGAACATCGGGTTCTTGGTCACCTCCCTGACCAAGGCCCTTCTCCCCCGATTGCTCAGTTTGGCCGGGCCACCAGCTTTAGGAAGACTCTTGGTGGTTCTAAACTTATTCGATTTAAGAATGATGGAGGCCACTGTGTTCTTGGTGACCTTCAATGCTGCAGAATTGGTTTTGTACCCTTCCCCAGATCTGTGCCTCGACACAATCCTGTCTTGGAGCTCTACGGACAATTCCTTTGACCTCATGGCTTGGTTTTTGCTCTGACATGCACTGTCAAGAATGAGGCTGTAACGTAACAAAATGTGGAAAAAGTAAAGGAGTCTGAATACTTTCCGAATGCACTGTATAGTAAATAACTACTGTCATTCATTAGTTCTTTTCCCAATTTCTGTGTTTGCACTGTGCCGAGGAAGACAAACACACACCATCCTGGGGTCACCTCTCAGAGAAACAATCATTAGAGTCTTTATACCCCATGAAACATGTCCCTATGTTTCAAATGGACGTTCCGTGTGACCCCTCCACCACCATAAATACTCCCAGCACACTGCTCTGCCTTTCCACCGCAATTCACTTTAACTTTAATATCCACTATACTACAGCCAATCTGTACAAGAGCTGGACCACTCAGACACACACACACTGACGCAGACGCACACACACACGCTGACGCGCACACAAACAAACATACACTGATGCAGACGCATACTGACTCAGACGCGCGCATACACACAGATACACACACATAGCCAGAGCTAGCCACTGCCCATAACAGCACTATTACTTACAGGAAATTAAAATCGCTCTTTAACAGCCTAATGCTCCTTCACAGAGGCAGGCAAGGACACAGGATAACTAAAAGTAAAATTGCTAAGCTATGTATCTGCTGAGGTACCAATTGGCCCAAAAGGTGGCATATACACACACACACACACACACACACACACACACTGGCCCAATAGGTTTTACCAGTGTTGTTCGCTGAGGTAGTGGAGTGCAGGTTTTGTGTATTCAGAACAGATGTGGTGGAATGCTGGTGTCATCGTTCATCCTCATTTACATGTTGGACAAACACGAACACACACACACTCACACTGAGGGGTAAAGTAAAGAGTTTCCAAATCTGTGTTTCTCTCTCTCTCATTTTCTCTCTACACACACACACGCACGCACACACACCACTGCTTGGCTAAAGTCATCTGCATACTAGGTTTGGTTTTCTCCTAGCAGAACTCGGTTTGGAGAAGCAAACGTCTATGCCTCTCATACACCCTTAAAAAGACATTAGCTTGAAAAACTTGAAAAAAACTGCAATATTACTGTTTGTCCCTCTTGAGAAGCCATAGCAATAACATACTGTAACACTTCTTCAAAATAGTCAGCTGACATTTATTATCCCTTTGAGCCTGGTGAAGTAATTATTACACTTTGGATGGCATATCAATACACCCAGTCACTACCTCAGTTGCTGGAGAGGAACGAAACCACTCAGGGATTTCACAATGAGGCCAATGGTGACTTTAAAACAGTTACAGAGTTTAATGGCTGTGATGGGAGGAAACTGAGGATGGATCAACCACATTGTATTTACTCCACAATATTAACCTAAATGACAGAGGGAAAATAAGGTAGCCTGTCCAAAATGTGCATCCTGTTTGCAATAAGGCACTAAAATAAAACTGCAAGAAATGTGGCAAAGAAAGTAACTTTGTCCTGAATACAAATCATTATGTTTGGGGCAAATCCAACACAACACATCACTGAGTGCCACTCTCCATAATTTCAAGCATGGTGGTGGCTGCATCATATTAGAGGTATGCTTGCCTTCGGTGAGGACTAGGTCGTTTTTTAGGATACAAATAAGCAAATAGAGATAAGCACAGGCAAAATCCTAGAGGAAAACTTGGTTCAGTCTGCTTTCCAACAAATGCACCTTTCAGCAGGACAATAACCTAAAACACCAGGCCAAATATACACTGGAGTTGCTTACCAAGATGACATTTGAGAGAGAGAGAGAGAGAGAGAGAGAGAGAGAGAGAGAGAGAGAGAGAGAGAGAGAGAGAGAGAGATTCAGAAGATTGACTCAGTCTGGTGGGACCAGTAGTGAGAGAAATCTCACTGTTTGTTTAATCCCAATACCAAGGCTGGCAGGAACTGCCTCCTGCTGTGAGGCTCCATGATTAGTCAGACATCTCTCTTTCTTTCACTTCTGTCGCTCCTGTCTATCTCTCGCTTTCACTTTCTCTCTCTTTCAATGTACTCTCTTTTTCTTTCTCTATAATCTCATTAGCCTCTATCCCAACTCTCTCTCCCCTCATCTCCCTCTCACCTCATCTCCCTCTCCTCTCCTCTCCTCTCCTCTCCTCTCCTCTCCTCTCCTCTCCTCTCCTCTCCTCTCCTCTCCTCTCCTCTCCTCTCCTCTCTCTCTCTCTCTCTCTCTCTCTCTCTCTCTCTCTCTCTCTCTCTCTCTCTCTCTCTCTCTCTCTCTCTCTCTCTCTCTCTCTCTCTCTCTCTCTCTCTCTCTCTCTCTCTCTCTCTCTCTCTCTCTCCTCTCCTCATCTCTCTTCCGCCTCTCCCCTCTCTCCTCTCCCCCTCTCTCGCCTCTCCTTTCCTCTGCTCTCAGTCCCCAGCGAGGTGACCTGTCCGATCCAGCCAAGGTCATGGAGGCGACATGATGGAGAGGGCGGCTGAAAACATTCAGACGGCTTCATTACTTTCCCCCCTGGCCCAATCCCGCCATCCCTCCTTCCAACCCCTCCATCCCTCCCTCCATCCCTCTGGAGGCCTGCAAGCCCTCTTCATCATGTGATTAACAGGACCTCTGTTCTCTGGCTATCAGAGCTGGGCAGCAAGGGGAATGGAGGTGTGTGTGTATATGGGAGAGCGCTGTGTGTCTGGGAGTGTACAGGCGTGCGTGAGAAACAAATTCGAAGAGACTGTGTGTGTGTGTGTCTGAAAGAAAGAGGTGTGTGTGTGTTTGTTCAGAAATTGGACACAAACTCTGCCAAGAAAATAATGACTTGGCCCCAAGGCTCCAGCCAGTCTCTTGGGCTGTGTAGCAGCGTCCAATGGGGGAATGTGATGTCTTGACTGCTCCCTATAAGAGAGAGGGAATTCTGACACACGCACACGTGCGCACACACTCCATGGGGCTTCCATCAAAGCAGCTGGTGGCTGAACAACAACCATTTAATCAAATCAAATCAAATGATTTGCCACATGCGCCGAATACAACAGGTGTAGACCTTACAGTGAAATGCTTACTTACAAGCCCTTAACCAACAATGCAGTTTTTAAGAAAATAAAAAAAGTGTTAAGTAAAAAATAGATAAGTAAAAAATAAAAAATACCAAATAATTAAAGAGCAGCAGTAAAATAAAATAACAGTAGGGAGGGTATATACAGTAGGTGCCGGTATAGAGTCAATGTGCGGGGGCACCGATTATTCGAGGGGAGTGGGTACATGTGGGTAGAGTTAAAGTGACTATGCAGTCTTATGGCTTGGGGGTAGAAGCTGTTAAGAAGCCTTTTGGACCTAGACTTGGCGCTCCGGTACCGCTTGCCGTGTGGTAGCAGAGAGAACAGTCTATGACTAGGGTGGCTGGAGTCTTTGACCATTTTTAGGGCCTTCCTCTGAGCATTCTTTAAAAGGAACGTGTAGCAGTCATTCCTCATGCTTCATGGGTAATAGGGTTTAAAGTTAACCCAGGACATTGCCTAGGAAGATATGCTTCCATTCTATTCTATTTTCAACACAAGAGGCGGTGGTTTCACAGTTTGGCTAATGGAAAGCTCATGTAAGACTTCCCAAATGAGTCACTATGTGTTATGCGGTTAGTTGAGACAATGTTATCTTTTATTTGGTGGAAAATAGCGTTGACTTGTCTCTATTTCTTCACCCCAGACTAGACAATGAGAGCAGCAGGAGAGGATGGATCATTATTTTGAGATAAAAGAGGCAAAGCCGCAGTGGTGTGTACTGTGCGCGTGCGACGGTGAAAAGGGTACACTACACTCCCACAGTATCCCAGAGAGAACGGTTCCTCTGAGAATTACTCCTACAGTTTAGTTGTTCTCTGAGACACACAAGACAACTGTGACACTCTGGTTCCACGGACCTTGATATTTGAGCCAGGGTTGTTTAGTTTCATTGTTTGGGTGTATTTCTATGTTGGGGATTTCTGGTTGTGCATTTTCTATGTTTGGTTAATTGTTCTATGTTCAGTCGATGTACTGAGGACGTTACGGATCGTGTTTTGTTTTGTCGTTATTTCAACATTAAAGTCATGTTCACTCCCAACGCTGCGCTTTGGTCGTATTTCATAGGCGATCGTGACAGAAAAACCCACCAAAAAAGGACCAAGCAGCGCGTCCAGGAGCAAGGGGTCTGGACACAGGAGTTATGGATGCCTCCTAAGGACTTTTGGACATGGGAGGAGATTCGGGCTGGAAAGGGTCCTTGGGCACAACCGGAGGAACATCACCGCCCTCGTGAAGAGCTGGAGGCAGCTGCAGCCGAGAGGAGGTGGTATGAGGAGGAATATCACCGCCCTCGTGAAGAGCTGGAGGCAGCTGCAGCCGAGAGGAGGTGGTATGAAGAGGAAGCGCGGAGTCGAGGCTGGAAGCCCGTGGTTACTCCCCAAAATTTTTTTGGGGGGGGGCACATGGCTTAGGCGCCTGGGCAGCAGGAGGCTGCCACAGGGAGAAAAGGAGAGAAGGCTATCGGATTACGGGAGCCATTGGCGAGTAGAGGGAGGGAAGTTGTTGTGGCACGGCATGAGAGACTGAAGTGTGTTCCCAGTCTGGTCCGGTCCGTTCTTGATCCCCAGTTAAGGCCAGTGGTGGGTGTTCCCGGTACGGTCCGGCCTGTTCCTACTCCACGCACCAGGTCCACGATGTGCGTCGCCAGCCGGCCTGAACTGGCCGTCTGCCCAACGGCGCCTGAACTGCCCGTCTGCCCAACGCCGTCTGAACTGCCCGTCTGCCCAACGCCGTCTGAACTGCCCGTCTGCCCAACGGCGCCTGAACTGCCCGGCTGCCCAACGCCGTCTGAACTGCCCGTCTGCCCAACGCCGTCTGAACTGCCCGTCTGCCCAACGCCGTCTGAACTGTCCGTCTGCCCAACGCCGTCTGAACTGCCCGTCTGCCATGAGCCTTCAGAGCCGTCCGCCAGACCGGAGCCGCTAGAGCTCTCCGCCAGACAGGATCAGCCAGAGCCTTCCGCCAGACAGGATCAGCCAGAGCCTTCCGCCAGACAGGATCAGCCAGAGCCTTCCGCCAGACAGGAGCAGCCAGAGCCTTCCGCCAGACAGGAGCAGCCAGAGCCTTCCGCCAGACAGGAGCAGCCAGAGCCTTCCGTCAGACCGGATCAGCCAGAGCCTTCCGCCAGACAGGATCAGCCAGAGCCTTCCGCCAGCCATGAGCAGCCAGACCCGTCAGCCAGCCATGAGCAGCCAGATCCGTCAGCCAGCTATGAGCAGCCAGATCCGTCAGCCAGCCATGAGCAGCCAGATCCGTCAGCCAGCCATGAGCAGCCAGATCCGTCAGCCAGCCACGAGCAGCCAGATCCGTCAGCCAGCCATGAGCAACCAGATCCGTCAGCCAGCCGCGAGCAGCCAGACCCGTCAGCCAGCCACGAGCAGCCAGACCCGTCAGCCAGCCATGAGCAGCCAGATCCGTCAGCCAGCCACGAGCAGCCAGATCCGTCAGCCAGCCATGAGCAGCCAGATCCGTCAGCCAGCCATGAGCAGCCAGATCCGTCAGCCCGCCAGGATCCGCCAGATCCGTCAGCCAGCCAGGATCCGCCAGAGCCGTCCTGCCAGGATCCGCCAGAGCCGTCCAGCCAGGATCCGCCAGAGCTGTCCAGCCAGGATCCGCCAGAACCGTCTAGCCAGGATCCGCCAGAGCCGTCCCAGCCAGGATCCGCCAGAGCCGTCCAGCAAGGATCCGCCAGAGCCGTCCAGCCAGGATCCGCCAGAGCCGTCCAGCCAGGATCCGCCAGAGCCGTCCAGCCAGGATCCGCCAGAGCCGTCCAGCCAGGATCCGCCAGAGCCGTCCAGCCTGGATCCGCCAGAGCCGTCCCGCCAGGATCCGCCAGAGCCGTCCCGCCAGGATCCGCCAGAGCCGTCCCGCCAGGATCCGCCAGAGCCAGCCAGCCAGGATCCGCCATCTAGTCAGGTACTGCCCCTTAGTCCGGTACTGCCCCGTAGTCCGGTGCCGCCCTTAATCCAGTGGGGTTTAGTTGGGGGGTGGTCATGAGGAAGGGAATACGGAAGCGGATAGTGACTAAGGTGGGGTGGGGACCACGACCTGGGCCAGAGCCGCCACCAGGGACAGACGCCCACCCAGACCCTCCCCGAGACTGTATGCTGGTGCGCCCGGAGGTCGCACCTTTAGGGGGGGGTAATGTGACACTCTGGTTCCACGGACCTTGATATTTGAGCCAGGGTTGTTTAGTTTCATTGTTTGGGTGTATTTCTATGTTGGGGATTTCTGGTTGTGCATTTTCTATGTTTGGTTAATTGTTCTATGTTCAGTCGATGTACTGAGGACGTTACGGATCGTGTTTTGTTTTGTCGTTATTTCAACATTAAAGTCATGTTCACTCCCAACGCTGCGCTTTGGTCGTATTTCATAGGCGATCGTGACAACAACGGGAGACACTATCTCAGAAATGTTGTGTGTGTGTGCACCTCAAAGTTCCTGTCTCATACTGCAACTTGTAGTAGGAGCAGAATACTATGACATGTACAGTACTTGCTGTCTTGTTTTGTACGCTTTGTACAAAATAATAAAATGCAGGACGACAGGATATTTATAAACGTAGCTCTTTATTAACTAGCTATAACGTGCATGTCCATGTGTCTCTGGCCATGATCATCTCAGAATGACCTCACCACCTGGGTGGTCTTAACCAATCACTGCACAGCATGATGCATCCAATTACAATTCAGCATGGTGACACATATGAATACTACATCCCCCTTCTTTTAAAAAAAAGAAAAAATATGTGGAACAATAAAGCGTTTCTTTTGAATATATGCTCTGTAGTTTGAACTCGAGGTAAGTAACCATTTAAACTGCACCAACTGCATCAACATAACAGAAAAACAATGATTCAGCATATTGTTATTTTTAGAACAAATATTTCTCAGCAACTCAGCTTTTCACTGTAGCAATGACATCTCAACATATCAAACAAATACAATACCAAAGCATTTCAAGTTAACTTTCAATAACAAGTTTACAGTCTGGAAACTCTTTTAGGGCAGCGATCCGCCTACACCCTTTGACATTTCACAGGTCTAGGACAGCTCTAGGCTTGACCTCTCTTCCTGACCTTGTGTGATATGAAGCTGAGCATGCTTCTGTGTCAGTCAACAGTTCTTGTGGTGTTGCAGGTAAGTATGGTGTATGTTGTGTTGTGTCTGTGTTTAGTCCATCCCGTTCTCTTTCAGGGGAACAGTTCATCTCGTCAGTGTGTTGCTCTTTTGTGTTCAGTAGGTGACGACGATTGCGGCGGTACACCGCTCCTTCTGCGGTGCGAACGTGATATGAACGTTCAGTGTCAGCTGGTTGGATGACGACTGCTGGCTTCCAGTAGCCATGCTCCTGGATTCTAACTGACTCTCCGTCGTTCAGTGGTGGCAGTGGTCTGGCTGACCTGTCGTAGTATCGCTTTTGCTGTTGCTGTCTCTGTGCACGTTTGCATGCACTTCCTTGTAGCTGACGACCTCAGGTTGCAGCTGCTGGTTGGTGCTGGGGAGGATTGAGCGAAGTCTGCGGCTCATCAACAGCTGGGCTGGTGATTTGAAGTTGTCAACTGGAGTGTTGCGGTATTCAAGGAGACTGAGGTAGGGGTCTCTCTTGTCTGCTTTTGCTTTGTCCATGAGTGATTTAGCGATCTGCACAGATTTTTCAGCAAGGCCATTACTTTGAGGGTAATGTGGGCTTGTGGTGACGTGTGTGAACTCCCATGCTTTTGTGAAGGATTCAAACTCATTTGATTTGTAACAGGGCCCATTGTCAGATATTAAAGTCTCTACAATGCCATGCCTGGCAAAGGCTGCTTTCAGCTTGTGTATCACAGCTGCAGATGTGGTGCTGTGAAGCTTGTCGAGTTCAAAGTATCTGCTGTAGTAGTCCACTGTTATAATGTAGTCCTCGTTGTTCCACGTGAACAGATCGGTTGCCACGACCTGCCAGGGTCGGTCTGGGATACGGTGAGGTAACATTGGCTCTTTGGTGTTCGAGGGGCGTCGTTCAAGACACGTGGGGCATTTACCAACCATGTCCTCTATTTGTTTGCACATTCCGGGCCAAAACAAAATGTCCCGTGCTCTCTGTTTGCACTTTTCCATGCCCATGTGTCCAGCATGGATCTTTGTCAAAATCTCTTCTCTGAGACTGGTAGGAATGATGATTTTCTCTCCTTTGAAAATGATTCCGTTGATCTGTGATAGTTCGTCACGATGGTTCCAGAACTCTGAGACGCTCTGAGGGCATTTTCTCCTCTCCTCAGGCCATCCTGACTGTATGACTTTCCTCAGCTGTGTGAGTTGTGTGTCTTTTTCTGTTTCTGCTCGGATCTCCTTCAGTTTTGTGTCACTAACTGGTAAGTTGCTGTACACAGTGTGCACCTGCATGTCCATGCCTTCACTGAGGCTGCTGTCCTTGTAGGTAAGAAACTTCCTGGAGAGTGTGTCTGCGACAGGGATGTCTTTGCCTGGACGGTGAGTGATTGTGAAGTCGTATTTTTGTAGTTGAAGGATCATTCTCTGTAGCCTTGGCGGGGCTGCGGCTAACGGTTTCCTCATGATTGACTCGAGGGGCTTGTGGTCTGATTCCACAATGACTTGTCGTCCATAGACATACTGATGGAAACGCTTACATCCGAACAGAATGGCGTACAGCTCCTTTTCGATTTGAGCGTAGTTGATTTCACAGTCTGTGAGAGATTTGGAAGCGTAGCCGATGGGTTTTCCTTCTTGCAGTAGCACTGCCCCTAGTCCATACTTTGACGCGTCCACCTGGAGTCTGAGCTCTTTGTTGGGGTCGTAGTAGGCAAGGATTGGTCCTGGTTCTCTCGTGATCAAGTCTTTCACTTTCTGGAAAGCGATGTCGTGTTGGTTGTCCCAGAGGAACTCACTGGACTGCTTTAGCAGCTGACGCAGGGGTGCATTAGCATTGGAGAGGCTGGGTGCGAACTTGGCTAAGTAGTTGACCATGCCAAGCACTGTTTCCAGCTCTGCGCGGTTCTTTGGTGGCTCCATTTCCTTTATGGCTGAGATCTTCTGCGGATCTGGCTTGATTCCATTCGCTGTGAGAAGATGCCCGAAGTAGCTGACCTCTGTAGCGCCCGACTGTGCTCTTCTCGGGGTTGAGCCGGACTCCTCTCTCGCGGGACCTTTGCAGCATCGCGCTGAGGTTTCTGTCGTGTTCCTCTTTGGTTCGACCATAGACAAGGATGTCGTCCACAATTGCCACGACTCCGTCGAGGCCTTCGTACACCTCGTCGATCTTTCGCTGAAACTCGTCTTGGGCTGAGATAATCCCAAAAGGCAGGCGACGGAACCTGTAGCGTCCAAACGGTGTGTTGAACGTTGTGAGCTTAGATGACTCTTCTGTGAGCTTGATAGCCCAGTAGCCTGATCTGGCGTCCATGACACTGAAGTAGCGTGCGCCCGCTAGCTTGTGTGTGATGCCATCTAGCGTCGGTAAGGGGTAATGGGGGCGTTTGATAGCCTTGTTCAAGTCTCTTGGGTCGAGACATACTCTGAGCTTGCCTGTCCGTGGTTTCTCCACCACCACTAACGCGTTGACCCAATCCGTCGGTTCTGTAACCTTGGTGACGATGTCAGATTGCTCCATGCTCTCCAACTCTTTCTTCAGACGGGCGCGGAGAGCAAGTGGAATCTTTCTCGGTGGGTAGATCACAGGGGTTGCGTCTGGGTTAAGGTGAATGGTACATTCTCCTGGGAATAGTCCTATTCCTGTAAAAACATCAGCAAACTCCTCCATGACATTCTCTATCTCTACTGGTGCTGTCACTGATAAAACTAGCTTGATAAGGTCCATGTCTAAACATGCTTTAAGACCTAGCACTGCAGGTGCTCGAGTGTCAACAACGTAAAAGTCCAACATCATGTCCCTTTCCTTGTATTTGCATTTGAGAGTGCATGTGCCTTTTACTGGGAGCTGTTCACCACCATAACCAGTCAGTCTGCGCGTGGTGGGCTGTAGCTCACACTCAGATGTCAAGCTTCTGTACTTACTCAGAGGAATAATGTTTACTTGTGCACCAGTGTCTAGTTTGAATTTTAGCTCTGTGCCTTGTCTTCCTATCTCAATGTCAGCAAAGGCTTGCTCTGTCTCTGATATCTGACTTTTCTGTGTCACTGAATCAATAAACAGTTCATCAGCATTTGACTCTTTGATTGACATTTCATCTTCACTCACTGTATGTACTGTTTTTCCACGGTAAACTCTGCACACTTTTGCAAAGTGATTCCATTTTCCACATTTAGTACACTGTTTGCCTTTAGCTGGGCAATTCCCCTGTTCGCCATGCACTTTGTATCCACAATATCCACATGTTTTGGGGCGTTTGGAGTCTGTGTCGCTCTGTTTTGGAGTTCTGTCTGTCTCCGTTCTGAAACATGCTCTCTGGGCACTGGAGGTGTGCTTTGATGTCTGCCTGACTGCGTGCACTGCTTGTTCACGTGATGCGCTCATGCTGCCGCCTGAAATGGTTTTCATCTGAACCTGTGCTAGCTCGTGAGATCTGGCTATGTCGATAGCTTTGTCCAGCGTTAACTCTGATCCAACATTCAAAAGTTTCTCTCTCACTCGCGGTGATTGTATTCCAAATACAATACGGTCCCTGACCATCTCATCCTTGTTTGCATAATCACAGTCTTTCACAAGCAGACGCAGCTCAGTGACAAACTGTTCAAACGATTCACTAGCGCCTTGTACTTTCTCATGGAATTTGTACCTAGCGAAAATTGTATTGGTCTTTGGCAAAACATATGCTTCAAAACGATCGTAGTATGTTTTCAGTACCTTTGATTCAGCCTCGGTAAGTGTCCATGTGTTGTAAATGTCTCTCCCTTTTTCACCGATCCAGAGGAGCAGGTAGCTGCACTTTTCCTCTTCTCCTCTTTCCTTCAGAGGACCCGTGAACATCAGCTCCACATGCTGTTTGAACTTACGCCATGCATCGGGTAGATTTGTAGACCCCCAATCCATTCGAGGTGAAGGAACTCCAGCAAAATCCATCTTTTAGTCCTTTTACTCTGACACCATGTCTTGTTTTGTACGCTTTGTACAAAATAATAAAATGCAGGACGACAGGATATTTATAAACGTAGCTCTTTATTAACTAGCTATAACGTGCATGTCCATGTGTCTCTGGCCATGATCATCTCAGAATGACCTCACCACCTGGGTGGTCTTAACCAATCACTGCACAGCATGATGCATCCAATTACAATTCAGCATGGTGACACATATGAATACTACACTTGCTAGCATTCCCAGTTCAATAAGATTAGCTTAATATATACCACCATAGCCATCTCATCCTCCTCCTTCTCCTACAGTAGCGTAGTAAGCATATATTGCTCTTAATGTTCTAAGTATACAATGAACACCCCGTGAGTGGGGACTTGCAAATGAATATTTTCAAAGGTAATTACCCACAATCCCTCACGGGTGTAATTAATCACGAGCAGTAAGCTAAGGGCGAAGGGCTTCATATATTAATGACATGTACTTATACACATGCAGTATATTTTACTCTGCCGCCAACTAATATGTTCATTAATAATGAGGTCAATTTATCAAAGCTTCTCCGAGACTGAATATATCAGCATTGATTGTATCCCAAATGACACTCTATTCCCTACATAGTGTACTACTTTTGACCAGAATCCTATGGGCCCTGGTCAAAAGTAGTGCACTTAAAAGGGAATAGGGTGCCATTTGGGACGCAGACATTAACATTACCTCAGGATGGGGAGAGAGGGGTTGAGGGGCCTCTGGTCCAGTGCTTTCCAACATGTTCCGTCTCATTGGAGTGTTACAGTTGGATTTAGCTAAATCACCTTCTGTGCTGCTTCATATGTACAAGGCATATAAAAGTAAAGGAGTCATTTGCATGGTGGAAAAGCTTTAGGTCGTCCTGAACATGTTTTACGGCATGAGAGGTTCATTTTGTCTACTGGAGGATGGAGAAGGATAGAGGATTGTCAGGGAGTCTGACATCCATCACTATTATTATATGGTTCTCACTCTATGGGCTGTTGCCATTGTTCAATGTGCAGGAAAGGAGACAAGGAGAAGACGAAACTATACACTATTGAGATGGACCCAATCTCTATTACTTTCTCTCTCCCTCAACTCCTCTCTCTCCCCCTCTTTCTGTCTCTCTCTCTCTCCATCTCTCAGACACAGGCTGTAATCCCCTACTTTGATCAGGCCTAATGATTCTCATCAGCGCTGCTTAAGGAGGCCTGGCCCTGTGCCACATGCTGCTGTGTGTGTGTGTGTGTGTGTGTATGTCAGGCCCTCTTAATGAGGTGAAGCTGGAGCGTGCCTCAGAGTAACCTTAGGGGCAGTGGGGTGGCATAACCACGACCACAAACATTCCTCCAGCCAGCCCCTGACATGCCCACAGTAAAGAGACACTGGGCACACACTGAAAGATCCTCTCTATAGAGGCTGACATCGTTCTATAAGCATTTATGACGGGCGACAGGTTCAGTACACATCACTGCATTCTGTATCTATCACGTTTCAGGAGAAGACCCAGATGCAGACAGTGTCGAAGTAACAAAAGTTTATTACAAAAACAGGTGGCAGGCAAACGACAGGTCAAGGGCAGGCAGAGGTCAGTAATCCAGATCAGAGTCCAAAAGGTACAGAACGGCAGGCAGTCTCAGGGTCAGGGCAGGCAGAGGTCAATAATCCAGGGTGGTGTGACAAGGTACAGAACGGCAGGCAGGCTCAGGTTCAGGGTCAGGGCAGGAAGAATGGTCAAAACCGGGAAACCAGGAACTTGAGAAAGCCAGGAGCAAGGGGAAACCCACTGGTAGGCTTGACGAAACAAATCGAACTGACAGCAGATAAACAGAGAACGCAGGTATAAATACACTGGGGATAATGGGGAAGATGGGCGACACCTGGAAAGGGGTGGAGACAATCACAAAGACAGGTGAAACAGATCAGGGTGTGACAGTATCAGAAAGTAGGTTGGCCCCCTCTTTGAAGTCTCGTAGATCGATGCCTTGCTTTCTTTCTGTTTATAAAGCTTTCCTGCATAAACTTCAGCTGTACCTTACTTCATGGTTAACCTACAGACGTACGAGATACCAGACCCGGTCTCAGGAATGGCTAACTCTAGAGATCCCTTTGATCTGCACTGAGTTAGATAAATCTGCTTTTAGTTATTTTGTACCCCATACACAGCTCCCTGCAACTTGATGTTCTGATGTCTCTGAGGCAGTTCAAATTGTTGATTATAGACCTCTTTGCTGAGGAATGTGATTGTTTTACTTGAATTTCTTGTAAATCTTGTAAATGTGTATTATGTTGTAAATTGTGTAAATAGTATGAATTGTGTAAATAGTATGAATTGTGTAAATAGTATGAATTGTGTGTATGCAGGGTTCCCTTGTGAAAGAGGCCTTGGTCTCAATGGGACTCCCTGTGAAAATAAAGTTTTTTTAAAATGATTTCACTGGGCCTTGTGCTGTGTAGATCCATAGTCTTTTAAGCCTGTTTGTGTTCCCACCTACATACTTAGTGTTCACCAAACATTGTTAGTGCATGTGCTTACCTTTGCTATACTGTAATATGATCCGAAATCAGTAACTTTGGGAGTTGAACCATTCACGTCACTTCATTCTATTCTCTCCCACTGTGCTGCATCCTCATTGGCATACCAGTATGTACCACTGTGCCCTTCTATTGTGTGGCATGAGGAGGCAATCTGGGTGTGACCCTCCTGGGTTAGTTTGTGCAATGCATTAGCTTTTGTTGTTTTGAAGGTTAAGCTGTATCTGTGGAGCTCAGGGAGTGAGCTGTGTGTGTGTGTGTGTGTGTGTGTGTGTGTTATACGTTTATTAAGTTAAGCAGGGCTGTATCAGTGAGGCTGAGGGAGTGCTGTCTCTTATCTACCTCTTGAATAATGCAGGAGGCCCAGGGGCCAGAGACCAGCTACCTGTGCCAACCTGTACCACTATCTCTCTCTTTACTAACACACACACAAGCAAACACACACACAGCTCCTATTTAGATACACTCACACTAGCAAATATATACATGTACTAAGCACACAGTCCTGCAACTCTCCTGTTTTTACACACGCACACACACACACACACACACACACACACACACACACACACACACACACACACACACTGCCCCACTCTTTTGGTTAGCTCTGCTCCGATGCACCTGGAGAGACGCAGAAGGAAACGAGGAAATGTATCGTGTTCTGTTTATCTTCTTGATTATTTACCTGAACCTTCAGCAGTGCAGTTCCATTTTTATTTTATTTTTCACTTTATTTAACCAGGTAAGCCAGTTGAGAACAAGTTCTCATTTACAACTGCGACCTGGCCAAGATAAAGCAAAGCAGTGCGATAAAAACAACAACAACACAGTGTTACATATGGAATAAACAAAACGTACTGTCAATAACACAATAGAAAATCTATATACAGTGTGTGCAAATGTAGTAAGTTATGGAGGTAAGGCAATAAATAGGCCATAGTGCAAAATAATTACAATTTAGTATTAACACTGGAGTGATAGATGTGCAGAAGATGATGTGCAAATACTGGGGTGCAAATTAGCAAAATAAATAACAATGTAAATAACAATATGGGGATGAGGTAGTTGGGTGGGCTAATTACAGATGGGCTGTGTACAGGTGCAGTGATCGGTAAGCTGCTCTGACAACTGATGCTTAAAGTTAGTGAGGGAGATAAGTGTCTCCAGCTTTCAGAGATTTTTGCAGTTCGTTCCAGTCATTTGCAGCAGAGAACTGGAAGGAATGGCGGCCAAAGGAGGTGTTGGCTTTGGGGATGACCAGTGAGATATACCTGCTGGAACGCATACTACGGGTGGGTGTTGCTATGGTGACCAATGAGCTAAGATAAGGCAGGGATTTGCCTAGAAGTGATTTATAAATGACCTGGAGCCAGTGGGTTTGGCGACGAATATGTAGTGAGGGCCAGCCAACGAGAGCGTACAGGTCACAATGGTGGGTAGTATATGGGGCTTTGGTGATAAAACGGATGGCACTGTGATAGACTACATCCAATTTGCTGAGTAGAGTGTTGGAAGCTATTTTGTAAATGACATCGCCGAGGTAAAGGATCGGTAGGATAGTCCGTTTTACGAGGGCATGTTTAGCAGCATGAGTGAAGGAGGCTTTGTTGCGAAATAGGAAGCCGATTCTAGATTTAATTTTGGATTGGAGATGCTTAATGTGAGTCTGGAAGGAGAGTTTACGGTCTAATCAGACACCTAGGTATTTGTAGTTGTCCACATATTCTAAGTCAGACCCGCCGACAGTAGTGAGCGGGTGCAAGCAGCGTTTGATTGAAGAGCATGCATTTAGTTTTACTAGCGTTTAAGAGCAGTTGGAGGCCACGGAAGGAGTGTTGTATGGCATTGAAGCTCGTTTGGAGGTTTGTTAACATAGTGTCCAATGAAGGGCCAGATGTATACAAAATGGTGTCGTCTGCGTAGAGGTGGATCTGAGAGTCACCAGCAGCAAGAGCGATATCATTGATATACACAGAGAATAGAGTCGGCCCGAGAATTGAACCCTGTGGCACCCCCATAGAGACTGCCAGAGGTCCAGACAACAGGCCCTCCGATTTGACACATTGAACTCTATCTGAGAAGTAGTTGGTGAACCAGGTGAGGCAGTCATTTGAGAAACCAAGGCTATTTAGTCTGCCAATAAGAATGTGGTAATTGACAGAGTCAAAAGCCTTGGCCAGGTCGATGAAGACGGCTGCACAGTACTGTCTTTTATTGATCGCAGTTATTATATCGTTTAGGACCTTGAGCATGGCTGAGGTGCACCCATGACCAGCTCGGAAACCAGATTGCATAGCGGAGAAGGTACGGTGGGATTCGAAATGGTCGGTGATCTGTTTGTTAACTTGGCTTTCAAATATTTTCGAAAGGCAGGGCAGGATGGATATAGGTCTGTAACAGTTTGGATCTAGAGTGTCACCCCCTTTGAAGAGGGGGATGACCGCGGCAGCTTTCCAATCTCTGGGGATCTCAGACGATACGAAAGAGAGGTTGAACAGGCTAGTAATTGGCGTTGCGACAATTTCAGCGGCTAATTTTAGAAAGAAAGGGTCCAGATTGTCTAGCCCAGCTGATTTGTAGGGGTCCAGATTTTGCAGCTCTTTCAGGACATCAGCTATCTGAATTTGGGTGATGGAGAAGCGGGGGGGGGCATGGGCAAGGGTGCAGAGCTGGTGGCCGGGGTAGGGGTAGCCAGGTGGAAAGCATGGCCAGCCAGAGCAAAACGCTTATTGAAATTCTCGATTATCGTAGATTTATCAGTGGTGACAGTGTTTCATAGCCTCAGTGCAGTGGGTAGCTGGGAGGAGGTGCTCTTATTCTCCATGGACTTTACAGTGTCCCAAAACCTTTTGGAGTTAGTGCTACTGGATGCAAATTTCTGTTTGAAAAAGCTAGCCTTCGCTTTCCTAACTGATTGTGTATATTGGTTCCTGACTTCCCTGAAAAGTTGCATATCGCGGGGGCTGTTCGATGCTAATGCAGTACGCCACAGGATGTTTTTGTGCTGGTTAAGGGCAGTCAAGTCTGGGGTGAACCAGGGGCTATATCTGTTCTTAGTTCTGCATTTTTTGAATGGGGCATGCTTATTTAAGATGGAGAGGAAAGCACTTTTGAAGAACATCCAGGCATCCTCTACTGACGGAATGAGGTCAATATCTATCCAGGATACCCGGGCCAGGTCAATTAGAAAGGCCTGCTCGCTGAAGTGTTTTAGGGAGCGTTTGACAGTGATGAGGGGTGGCGAATCCATTACGGACGCAGGCAATGAGGCAGTGATCGCTGAGATCCTGGTTGAAGACAGCGGAGGTGTATTTAGAGGGTAAATTAGTCGGGATGATATTTACATTTTACATTTTAGTCATTTAGCAGACGCTCTTATCCAGAGCGACTTACAGGAGCAATTAGGGTTAAGTGCCTTGCTCAAGGGCACATCAACAGATTTTTCACCTAGTCGGCTCTGGGATTAGAACCAGCGACCTTTCGGTTACTGGCACAACGCTCTTTACTGGTGCGTCGGGACAGTGGTGATTAGCCAACAACAGCCATTCGGTTGCAGCTAGCTAGTTGCGATGATCCGGTGTCAAGGTCCAGTGATTCAGTGATTCAGTGATTCCGGCAGAAAATCCGATATGCTCTGGGTCGATAGCACGCTGTGCAGACTGGCTGATAATTGTCCAGGCTAGAGCTGGCTGGTAGGTAGTGCAGGCCACGGACAGTGGTGAAGACTGCTAACGGTGGCTAATAGCATGTAGCTAGTTAGCCGGCTAGCTGGCTAGTTTCAGCCGTAGGTTCTTGATAAAAATAAAGAAATAATAGAATTCATTCCACATTGGGTGAGGCGGGTTGCAGGAAAGTATGTTTAGTTAAAGGACGGAAAAAATAAGGTTTGAAGGTCTTTCCCTTATGTTACAACAGGCAGTGTATTTTATTCTAATTAGCGTGTGATTAGCAAAACCTGGATTAGCATAGTTTAATTGTTTGTTTGACTGTGTTTTTCTCTGTGACTGGCCGTGTGCGTGTGCGCATGTGTGTGTTCTGCGTGACTGACTGACCGCCCAGGGAGGAGGACGCCATGAGGCAGATGCGTCTGTCGGCGTTGATCCCCTGGGGTGGCGTGCTCGATATCTGACCCCCACATGACCTCCTGACCTCCCAACTGTTTGATAGGGCTTTACTTTATGTGATTTGTTGTTTTAATTCAGCTACAGTTGATTCAGATACGGCCAAGAGGAAAAATCATTAACTTGTATGTAATGCTTAGTAACAATTTAGGCTTGTCTGAATGAGCCTCTATGGTAGTATCAAATGTGAGTTACTAAGGGGGACTATTTGCATGTGACGTTTTCCCATATAATATCCCACATTGACACATCTTTTTTGCCACAAGCCCACATCAGTCAAACAGACTCCTAATGGAGAATTCAATCTCACATTTAATTTGTCATTGTAATGCAATTTGTAACACACGTTTCTTTTCCCCTCTGAGGCCATTTGTCATCATAATTTCATCATCGAACAACGGCGCATCAATCTTCTGCCCCTGACACCTACAGGCTATCAGTAAATCAACTATCAGTAAATCAACTTCAATAGTAATTCTTCCCAAGACAGCCACACACGTGGATAATTAGAAAAATGGCCTCAGCACCAAAGGCTGTTGATTTAGTTATCTTGTTTATGCCGGGAGAATGGATGATGTTAAGTAAGTTGTTTTCGTTGCACCCAGAAGCTGTCTGCCATGTTTCGATCTCTTTGTGTTTTTATTGTAGTCTATGTGCGAGAAAGAGCTAGGCTGTGTTCATTAGGGCACATCGTTGCAAAACTTGTTGCAAAGGAAACCAAAAAACGAGCATTTCTTATTGGATAGATAGTTACTCCATTCCTGTTTGTCTGTTTTCTTCTGTTTCGTGCCTAATGAACATCAGCCAGGAGAGTACCTCTACCTACCCCTAGCTAAAGTGATTGCCAGCATCAACGCCTGTGCTCTGAAATGTGATTATTCACTTTATTATGGAGAGAGCTCCCCTACTGTGAATTTAAATTGTTGCCTTTGAAAAATTTTCATTACATTTTATCTAGCCCAGTGTTTCCCAACTTCAGTCCTCGAGTACCCCCAACAATACACATTTATGTTGTAGCCCCGGACAATCATCAAGCCATCAATGAGTTGAATCAGGTGAGTTTGTCTGGGGCTACAACTAAAATGTGTGCTGCTGGAGTTGGGAAACACTGCTCTAGCCAGTGTATAATCAGAAGGGGAAATTACCTGAGCTTATCGTTTAGCTTTTATCTATCAGGACCTTTTGTGAGGCTGGTTGGTTGATTTAAACCCTTAGCCTGGGTGCCATCTAGTCACCTGTCCTGGCCTGCAATCATCTGGGTCATATTCATTGGGGCACACTGTAGCAAAACACTTTCAGCGTAATGTGAAACAAGTGGTTTAATTTTGGACAAAGAAACAACGTTTCAACAGAACATGAAAACAAGAGGTACTTCTTGGACAAATCCAGGTAGTCCCTCCCTGTTTTAGTTTGTTTGGTGCCCTACTAAAATAAGTCCCTTATGGCACTGTAGTTGGGGTACCCTCTTTTCAGAGATAAAGACCAATTCACAAATCAGTGGAAATCATAATGAATCGCTAAAAAAGTTTATTTAAGTCAACATTTAATAAAGCAATTCGATTATAAAGGTCATAAATAAGCCTATTCACAACTAAATTATTATCAATTGATTAAGTGATTCAACAATTATAAGGACAATATGCATAGCAGGAAACATATTTATATAAGTATTAGCAGAAATCGCATGCAAAAAAAAGAAATAAAGAGTGAACTCTAAATCTATCAAGGATATAGGAAGTAAAGGTTAGGGGTCAATTTGGAATTGGTCTTCAGTAGCAGATAAAGTTGAGGCTCTCCTGGCAGTCCCGGGCTTCCCATGCTCCCTCTGTTGCCATGGCCCCACAGCGGAGGTTCCAGACGGGGCACTGATGCTGTCCCCGTTCCCCCACAGCCAGCGGTTGGCCAGGTAGCGCAGGCCCGTCCACACGTGGGCCGTGGTGGTCTGGGCCTCCCTGCTCTCCCTCTGGGCCAGAAGGAGCTCCGTCTCAGACACCAGGCTGGTGAGGTCAGTGTGCTGCTCCCTGCAGTACTCCAGAGCCTCCTCCCACGTCTTGCTCTCTCTCACCATGATCAGCTTCAAGCAGAAGAAGGGTAGCTGATAGTATACAAACCAATCAGACCATAGTCTTCTTTAGGCCCGTTGTTTGGTTGATCCTTGTCCCAGGTACCAAGGTAGGTTGTGTTTCCGCCTCCTGACCACCTCCAGCCTGTTAGGTTGTGGGGCTCTCTGTACAGACCAATCCAGGTGTAATAATGAATCCATCCACCTGCTGACCTTTGTACCTGCTGCTCTTCCCACTCACTGCTGATGGAGGACAGGTCGGTGTAATGTTCTCTGCAGAACTCCTGAGATTGTAACCAGCTTTTCCCGGCAGAAACATAGACGTGCTTCCCAGATACAGAGGTGTATGGTTGATTCCCCCCGTCTCCCATCACCCCAAATACCCACCACACACTGGACATGAGGAGCACTGTGTTAACGGTCTTCTCCATGACAGTGCTGTGTTCAGATTTGAGGGGAAGTGTGTCTCTTCTGCTGTTGCTGTTCTGTCTGATGAGGCTGGTCTGTTTTGAGGCACGATGGTCCATTAGAAGAAGAGCTTTACATTTTTGTTTTGGAAATATGCTCCCCTGTAGAAACATAAGGAAGACAACTCTAACATACAAATGATGTCTCTTTGGGGGATCACTGAAGATGGGTGGAAAAAGTTGAACAGGAGTTAGCAAGTTACACGTACAACTTTGAATGAGGGGCCAAAGTTGTTTGTCTGGTCATTGTGTCTCTACCTGTCAAACAAATTCTCTGACACATGAAAAGGCTGCTCTTAGAAAATGGATGGAAAAGGTTTGGGTCTGTGCAAATAACATGAATAACTTTGAATGAGGCGTGACAGTTGTTAGTTTAGCGCCACTGCTTTAGGAGCGTCTTCCCTTGACACCCCGGCCAGTTCCTCCCTGCCCTGTTGCCTGTGCAAAATAGCCTAGAATCATAGCAAAATAGGATCTGATTTAGAGGAAAATGTAATTGTATTCACACTTTTTAATTACTTTCAATCGACAAATTGACTTTTAACTAACTCAAGATGGGACAGATGGGCCTTTTACAATTGGGACCACACAGTGGGCAGAAAAAGCAAGGAGGTGGGCAGAGCCAAGCAAGAGCTAGAGAGATCCAATTGGCACATATTAGCATGTACTGTATTTGCATATTTCCGTTAGGGAACGTCTCTGAAGTACGTGTGTGCAAGAACTTGAATTCGCTCTTGGATTCCTTCTAAACAACAACCATTTTAGAAACTCTGGCAAAGGGTAGTGCTGAGCGATTAGGGCTTTTTAAGGTTGGTTCGGTAACGCACGAAGTGACCCTCTGTGATCGTGTTTAATTTCTTCAAAATTATTTAGTATTTTTTCATGTTGAGATCTCTAAATCCAGCTGAGAATATCACAGATGAAACCACAATTGCCGTCTCCCAGGCTGGGCTCCGCAGATTAAATCAATTATTGGTCTGGATAGGCCAGAATTTGTGACACGTCACTCCCTATGTAAATGTGGGATGTGAAATCTGACACTTCAAGTTAGCTCTTCTGACAGAGTGGTAGCGGGGAGTAGACAGATGGGGCTTTCTGGCACTATAAGGCACTGGACCCTGCAATGTTCACAGAGTGCTTTGTACACCAAAATGTTAGTCGGAACTGGTCCAGAACCGCTCAAATATCCCTTTGAGCATGGTGAATGAAGTTATTAATTATACTTTGGATGGTGTATCAATACACCCAGTCACTACAAAGATACAGGCATCCTTCCTAACTCAGTTGCCGGAGAGGAAGGAAACCGCTCAGGGATTTTACCATGAGGCCAACGGTGACTTTAAAACAGTTGCAGAGATTAAACTCTGTGGTAGGAGAAAACTGAGGATGGCTCAACAACATTGTAGTTACTCCACAATACTAACCTAAATGACAGCGAAAATAAGGAAGCCTGTACAGAATAAAAAATATTCCAAAACATGCATCCTGTTTAGAATAAGGCACCAAATTAAAACTGCAAAAAATGTGGCAAAGAAATTAACTTTGTCCTGAATACAAAGTGGTATGTTTGGGGCAAATCCAACAAAACACATCACTGAGTACCACGTTTCATATTTTCAAGCATGGTGGTGGCTGCATTATGTTATGGGTATGCTTGTCATCGGCAAGAACTAGGGAGGTTTTTTTCAAATAAAAAGAAATGGAATAGAGCTAAGCACAGGCAAAATCCTAGAGAAAAACCTGGTTCAGTCTGCTTTCCACCAGACACTGGGAGATTAATTCACCTTTCAGCAGGATAATAACCTAAAATACAAGGCCAAATATACATTAGAGTATCTTACCAAGATGACATTTAATGTTCCTGAGTGGCCTAGTTACAGTTTTGACTTCAATTGGCTTGAAAATCTATGGCAAGTCTAGCAATGATCAACAACCAACTTGACAGAGCTTGAAGAACTTTACAAAGAATAATGAGCAAATAGTGTACAATCCAGGTTTGCAAAGCTCTTAGAGACTTACCCAGAAAGACACACAGCTGTGATCACTGCCAAAGGTTATTCTAACATGTATTGACTCCAGGGTTTGAATACTTATGTAAATGTGATATTTCTGTATTTCATTTTCATTAAATGTGCAAAATGTCTAAAAACTTTTTTTCACTTTGTCATTATGGGACATTGTGTGTAGATGGGTAAGAAACATTTATTTTTTATCCATTTTTGAATTCAGGCTGTAACACAACAAGATGTGGAATAAATCAAGGGGTATGAATACTTTCTGAACTGGTCCAGAAGAGTGCCTTGCAAAAGTATTCATCCCCCTTGGCGTTTTTCCTATGTTGTTGCATTACAACCTGTAATTTAACCCTCCCGTTGTCCTAGGGTCAAAATGACCCGCCACTGTGTTGAACCAACTTTATTTAATTTTTATATTTTTTGGATCATTTGTGAGAAGGAGGCAGAGATACTTTCTTTAAAGTCTCACTGCCTCCTTCTCACAAATGATCCCAAAAATATAAAAATTAAAGAAAGTTGGTTCAACACAGTGGCGGGTCATTTTGACCCTAGGACAACGGGAGGGTTAAATTGATTTTTATTTGGATTTCATGTAATGGACATACACAAAATAGTCCAAATTTGGTGACGTGAAATGAAAAAAATAACTTGTTTCAAAAAATTCTAAAACATAAATAACGGAAAGGTGGTGCGTGCATATGTATTCACCCCCTTTGCTATGAAGCCCCTAAATCTGGTGCAACTAATTACCTTCAGAAGTCACATAATTAGTTAAATAAAGTCCACCTGTGTGCAATCTAAGTGTCACATGATCTCAGTATATATACACCTGTTCTGAAAGGCCCCAGAGTCTGCAACACCACTAAGCAAGGGGCACCACCAAGCAAGTGGCACCATGAAGACCAAGGAGCTCTCCAAACAGGTCAGGGACAAAGTTGTGGAGAAGTACAGATCAGGGTTGGGTTATAAAAAAAAATTTGAACAGAAAACTGTACTGAGATAGGATGTGTCATCCGTAAGAACATTTGCAGAATGTCAGCCCAGTTTAATCTTGCTACATCTTCTGCCTCTACCTTGCCACTGCACTTCCTCTCATCACCATATTTGGTAATGATTGGATGCCCCTAGCAGACGCTTCAAGTTTTTCTACGTGTCCAGTCTGGGTTTCCACTTTTATGTCAACATTAGTTATTATTTACCACTTAGCTACCCCATTTTGTTTGCCTTCTGTTGAAACAGCTCACCTGGCTGGGTCAGATAGTTTAATTTAAAGACAATCATTGAGCTAGTTCACCTGTGTAACTTTCAGAACACTTTTTCAAAACACTTTTGCATGTGCCAGGTGTTCCATACAATTTTGTTTGGGAGGACGACACATGAAAAGACAAATGACTGTTGCTCCTCATTCAAAATGATGCACTTCATTTGCACACACTTGTTCAAACTTTCCTACCCACTGTGTACCCACTGCATCAGTCACATTTCCAGACATCGGACAGGGAATTTGTTTGGGGAAAAAAGAACACCATTTGTGTTTTTAGATTTGCTTGCAGCATGTTTGAATGAGCATGCAAAGAAACTTTCCTTTCAGCCTGTCTCAAAAACAACTAAGAAATGTAAAGTTCTGCTCTTGGTCCATTGTGCCTCCAAACAGATCAGCCTCATCCTCATCCTCATCACTCATCAGTCAAATCATCAGACGGAGCAGACACAGCAGAACAGACACAATTGACTTCACACCTCACATCTGAACACAACACCACAATGGAGAAGACCATCTCCACAGTGCTCCTCGTGTCCAGTGTGTTGGGGGTATTTGGGAAGAGACTGATTACATTTTGGGACAATCAAAATTCTTTGGTATCTGGGAAGCACATCTATGTTTCTGTTGACATAACCTGGCCACAAGCTCAGAAGTTCTGCAGAGAGCATTATACTGACCTGTCCTCCATCAGCAGTGAGTGGGAAGAGGAACAGCTAAGAAGCGTTGCAAGTAGATGGTTGTATCTTTGGATGATTGGTCTGTACAGAGAGCCTTACAACCAAACAGGCTGGAGGTGGTCAGGAGGTGGATATGCAACCTACTTTGGGACCTGGGCACTCAAACAACCAAACAACAGTCTCTTGGAAAACGATGGTTTTCTCTATTGTGATGGGTGGCATAACTATGAGAATGTTCCATCCCCCTTCTTCTGCTCTAAGCTGATCATAGTGAGAGAGAGGAAGACGTGGGAGGAGGCTCTGGAGTACTGCAGGGAGCAGCACACTGACCTCACCAGCCTGGTGTATGAGACAGAGCTGCTTCTGGCCCAGAGGGAGAGCAGAGAGGACAGACCACCACGGCCCACGTGTGGACGGGCCTGCGCTACCTGGCCAACCGTTGGCTGTGGGTGAACGGGCACCCCCTAGAGTACGAGGCCCCAGTGTGGACAGCATCAGTGTCCCCGCCTGGAACCTTAACTGTGGGGCCATTGCAACGGAGGGAGGGTGGGAGGCCAGGGATTGCCAGAAGGGAGTCAACTTCATCTGCTACTAGAGACCTTCTTAGGGAAGAGGGACCTGAGAATCTCATATGGTGCATCTCAATAGTCCAAATTGCTTTCCTCTCAAATTCGAATAAGATTTTAATTTAAAAAATACACTTTACTTCACACCTCACATCTGAACACCGCAATGAAGAAGAGCATCTACACAGTGCTCCTCATGTCCAGAGTGTGGGGGCTAAGAGACTGATGAAAGACTCATCTTGGGACAATCAACATTCTTTGGTATCTGGGAAGCACATCTATGTTGGGGGGAGCATTATACTGACCTGACCTCCATCAGCAGTGAGCGGGAAGAATAGGGTACATCTCAATAGTCCAAATTGGTTTCCTCTCAAATTCTAATAAGATTTTAATAAGAATGATACAAATCCACCATTTTAATTTAAACATGTCCTTTCTTGTAAAAATGTTCCTACAACAGTGAAAAAGTACACATACTGTACAGTACAGGCTCTTACAACTTTTCAATGAGAGATATCTTACTTCCTCCTTTAGGTTTAACTTTACTGTGAGTCATTGGAGGTAAGTAATTCTGTCTGTTTTCTGATACTTATCAAAGCAGCATAGCCTTTGCTATTAGGCTCTAATACGTACTTCCCCAGAAAAACACAGTTCTGACAGCGAGGCGGAATATGAGCCAATTATGACTGTTTGTGCATTTCCATTACTAGCGTGTCGGGTTCTATATTTACCGTGGCAAATGAAATAGCCGCCGGGGTGCTAATAGCTAACAGCGTCTTTGACACAAGCACATTGGAGATGAACAACAGGTTATGACCAAGGGTCCAACGGAGACCAGGCACTAATTGGAACAGGTTGCACCTCTCTACTGTACTCCTTGCCTTACAGAACAGACCTGAGAATACTTAGTAATGATCAAACCCAGTAGGTGGGCAGAAGGAGGCAGCAGAGCGCCATTCAGTGCTTAATCAACCAATCCGAGACCTCTGCACTATTAGACAGGAAGTGTGCCTCACAGGGGGTGCTGCCGCAATGCCAACCTGAGGTGATTACCAAGGCAACAAACTCTGACGGTTAGGCCTACACACAATGAGACCTCAGCATTAGGAACTTTAATATTATTAGAGAAGGTTGGATAATCCATTAACTTCACACTGTTAGTCGAGATTAGAAGTCACCCCTCACGAGTTCTTCTTGTGTTTGAGCGGCTCACTGGTTGTAATGAATTCAAATATTCTTTAATTATACTAGTGTGGCTACCCGAAGCCTTACTGCAATCTGATTATTAAAGTGCCCCACTAATTTGATTTTATGTTGCCATACCAACCACGAGCAGACAAGCTCTCCGGGGATTTTTAATTGGTGGCAAATAAAGTAGTTTGTCCAGTGTTAGATGTCCAATTATGTAAAATAATATGTCTATTTTTCAAAGGTCAGTCAATGTTGCAGAGAATATGTATTAGTGAAATTGATAGTTTTCCATCAAAATGGAATCAAAAGTGGAGAGGTGTTCTTCTGGGCCCGTAATCAAAAAGCTTCTCAGAGTAAGCGTGGTGATCTAGAATCAGTTTTCTCTTTTAGATCATAATGACCTTTAATTGTTTTGCACCTGCTTTGTCCATCACAGTGGTATAACTGCCAGGCAGGAAGAATCCCATTAGCCATCACTGTCACTGTTACCATGGTGACATGCTATACCCTGGCCATTTGTTTGTTTTTCTAAATGACACGTCTGACTGGAGCTGAGGAGATATCCTTGAATGGCCCACTACAGGAACAAGCACTTCTCATGTGAGGTTAAAGGACAGGTGTGTGTTCGTGTGAGGGTGTATGTCTGCACGAGCGTGCATGTATGTATGTGCGCATGTGCCGAGGGTGTGTGTTTGTGTGCGTGTGTGCGCCCGTGTGTGACGTGCACATATGTGTGTGCATGTGTGTGTGTGTCTCTGAGAGTGTGTGAGAGACGTGCATGTGCACACACACACACACACTTTCAGAGACGCACTTACTCTCAAAGGCACCTCGGCAACATCCAATTTCACAAGGGCCATAAATGATTGAGTGGGGAGAGGTGTTGTGCTTCTATTTATGCCCGTAAACGAAGGTGGCAAGAAAGGTTCCTACCCACTCGTTTCATTGCCGCCAAGCCTGTCACTAGGGACTCCAGAGGTGCCTTTGTTCAGACAGATTACACTACAGAAGAAATTAATCAAATAAATCTTTCAAATGTTTCCCCATGAATATAAACACTATTTGACTGTAATCAATATTGGATTGGACAGACACAGACTAGACTTAGAGCTTTCCAATGGAAGATGTAAATAAATAAAGCGACATTGCAGTCTGATGGAAGTGGAATATAAATCCCCCCCAGCAAAATAGTATTTTTCAGTTTGAGTACAAATGGGCAAAAGAAGCACACACTCACTTTGAAAGTGTGCTTCAAAGCTCTTCAAAGCTAAACCCAATAACACAATCACTATGTACAATCAGTCACCCAACCATTCGCCTATCATTTTTATCAACATACAATCCCCTACGTATTTATTTAGACAGCGAAGCAATTTTGAAAAAATTTGGCTCTATACTCCAGCATTTTGAATTTGAGATCAAACGTTTCATATGAGGCGACAGTACAGAATGTCAAGTTTTATTTGAGGGTAGAAATGAAAGCACTTTATGTATCTTGTCCCCCCACTTATAGTGTATTAGAGTAGTCCAAAGGTTAGTATTTGCTACCATATTCCTAGCCAGCAATGACTACATCAATCTTGTGGCTCTACAAACTTGTTGGTGCATTTGCCAAATACTAAACTTTGGACTAAATTTGATACGCTATAAAAGTGAATTTGTCCAAATACTTATGACACCTTCAAATGGAGGGACAAAATACATAAAGTGCATTCATTTCAAAACGGTCAAACAAATGTATGAAAATACCCTCAAATAAAAGGTGACATTTTGTACATCTGTCTCATATAAAATTTTTTATCTCAAATCCCAAATTAATAGTTTTAGTTTTACTGTCCAAATAAATACATAGGGGAGTGTACCTCTGTGCTAGCATTTTTTTTATATCAAAGAACCAGATAGATGCTCGGAATTCAGTGCATACAGTAGCTGGAACTACAGCACCCCAACACACACACATACACACACGCACACACACACTCACACACACACACTACTTGCAATGCAGCAGCTGTATCCACCATAGCCAGTCTGATGTTTAACCCCAGTCCATCAATTTGGAGAGATTTCTATCTGCTCCTACAGAGCTTTCATTGAAAGTTTTCAATTAGAGCGATCACCTATCACCTCCCATCGGGCTCTCTCTCCCATCCCACCCCTGTCAATAGTGTTTCTGTGCAGTTTGACGCCCAGCCATCATGCTGGGTTTTGTGTGCGTCCACCTCTGGTCCTTCTCATGAATCTCATATCTGCCCAGCGGAGTGAAGAACTGCCAGGAGTTTCCTTCTCCCAGGCCTTGACACGGACATAGAATTTAAAAAAAATCAGACTTTTTCACTCCTCAATGCAGTCAATCATGCGACTGGATCGCGTTTTAAAGGCAATATTCATGAGTGGGAATACTCTACCTGTCAATCAAATGTTGTTCATCGCCACAATCAAAGTGAAGAGTCTTTCCTATGAGAATGTGATATTCATATGAGAATGTACATTTTTTGTCCTGCTTTCTAGTTTTATAATTGCTCTACAACGGTGTCAGATCAGGTAATGTGGCTAGGGTCTAGGGAACTGGTAATGCCGAGCTACACCTCGTGGCGTTGCAGCATATGTTGCCTGCCAGCATATATCGTCTGCTGAGGGAGACCAGCCAATTAAACAGCAGGCTGTGGCAGGAGGCGCCTGTCTGTGACACCGTCTCCCAGGTGCCTTTGCAGCACAGGATCACTGAATTTTTATAGACCACCCCATGGGCTGCCTCCCTTTAGGAGTGCTGCCAGAAGAGGAGTAAGGGGGAGCTTATGTTTTGGCTTTGAGATACAGGGTGTGTGGATGTAGTAAATGCCCCTGCATCCCAAACCAGCCAGTGGAAGTACTGTCACCCACGGGGGGGGGCAGTATGAAAAATGTATGCACTCACTAATTGTAAGTCGCTCTGGATAAGAGTGTCTGCTAAATGACTAAAATGTCAAAAAATAAAGAAACGCTTTTCAGGGCCAGTGGTGTAGACGTTGCTTCTGGAGTATGTTGTGTTGCAGTGCGGAGGGTTGTGAGTTCGCATCCCAGTCAGGGCGGGATTTCCACTCCGTCACACTTACAGAGAGAGGAAGTCCAACAGTGAAGAGTTGAATTTTACCTTGGAATAAATACAACATTACTCATCAGAGCCTGTGAGACTTTATATGCACGCCGGCAGGAGGAGAAAACTCAATGTGTTACAGTGTCCTTCGTCCTCCAGATTGTCACAAAACCATTTTTAGTTTCTCTACAGCTCCATTCAGTACATTTGTGCTCTTACTGTGGTCAACAATAGATAATAACAGAAGCATTTGAGACGGTATGTCTCAAGTGTAATCTTGCAGAAAGTCAGGTGTCTTTCTCTAACTGGCTATATTGTTTGGTGTGTGATTGGACCATTTCACTTTCATGTTTGAGCATCCTGTAGTTACTTTGTATGCTACAAAGAAACACAATGAAAGGCAAACAAAAGAAGCCAACAGCTACACCCACCTGAGACAAACATACATGCATTAGCTCATGTTGAGAATTGTATGGGATACATAATATTACATCTGCATGAATAAGCGTGACACAGATTCTGCTACCGAGGTCCAGACAGTGCTGACAGAGAGAAGCCCAGCCTAGTTAACTGCACTGGCCCACTTGGCAGTGTCTCAGCATGGGCTCTCTCTGACTCTCTCTCTCTCTCTCTCTCTTACCCTCTCTCTCTCTCTCTGTCTCTCTCTCTCTCTCTCTCTCTCTGTCTGTCTGTCTGTCTCTCCCTCTCTCTCGCTCCACCATCTCTGTCTATCTCGCTCTCTATCTGTCTCTCTCTCTCTCTCTCTGTCTGTCTGTCTCTCCCTCTCTCTCGCTCCACCATCTCTGTCTATCTCTCTCTCTATCTGTCTCTCTCCCTCTCTCTTTCCACCATCTCCCTCTCTGTCTGTTTCTCTCTCTCCCTTTCTCTCTCCACCATCTCTGTCTGTCTGTATATGTCTGTCTTTCTGTCTGTCTCAGCATGGGCTCTCTCTCTCTCTGTCTCTCTCTGCTCTCTCTCTCTCTCTCTCTCTCTCTCTCTCTCTCTCTCTCTCTCTCTCTCTCTCTCCACCATCTCGCTCTGTCTCTGTCTGTCTCATTCTCTGTCTGTCTGTCTGCCTGTCTGCCTGTCTGTCTGTCTGTCTGTCTGTCTGTCTGTCTGTCTGTCTGTCTGTCTGTCTGTCTGTCTGTCTGTCTGTCTGTCTGTCTGTCTGTCTGTCTGTCTGTCTGTCTCTCTCTCACCCTCTCTCCACCCTCTCTCTCTCTCTCCATCCCAGCTGTGTTCTACAGTGTTATTTATCCTGGTCTTCTGGAACAACAGCTTATCCTGCCACCCAAGCCTGTTCCAATTAGCTCTGCTTCTGGGGATCATCGGGACACTCTCTAAGCATCTGCTCTGCCGCGCACGTGTGTGTGTGACACGGGGTTCAAACCCATGTCTCATGAAAAGTGCATTGGCCCACTAAGCCAAAGCCTATACCAAATTGAAAGGGTAATGTGTGTACATGTGTGCTGTGTACACAGCTGCGTCTCAGTCTTTGTGTCATATGCGTCATTTGATAAATGTTGCTCAGCTCAACATAACTACAGATCAGTACCTCATTTATTTCATTCGGAACCATGTCTCTTCCATTCCTTTCCAAGCTAACTCACATGATATAAGGCCGGGTTGTTTTTTCTGAGGTACTCTCCTGTGTAGAGACCGTACCACCAGACAAAGAGAGGAAGGAAAGAGAGCGGAATGAACGAGAGAGGAGTGAAGCAGTAATTACTGGCTTGGTTGCTGTGTTTCAGGGCTGCTGCCTGTGTTAGAGGCTCAAGGTGCTTAGCTAAGTGAAATAGACTGCTTTCTTTGAAGGCCATTCTATCCTCATATAGAGGTGTAACTAAGCACACATACACACACCCATACTGAAAGAGAACGACTCTCTGGGCTGATCTGTGACCCGCTAGCACCTCCCCCTGGTAAGAGGGAAATAAGGCAACCTCAGAGTTACACACAAGGATGCTTTATTGACACACACAGGAATGAAATGGACATGAAATGGTGGTGGAATGGTAGTGGTTCTGTAATGGACAGAAAACAAGGGGTAATGAATACACTGTACACAATACAATAACTGATAGCACAAGTAGAGACACAAAGCTAATAACAAAGGAAGGACTGTATAGATGGAAATGCTACCTGCACATATTACAGAACACAGTAATGTGATGTCACGAGAGGCTGTGTCCGGGAGGGACGTTACATCCCCCTGAGGTGGCTGCAAACCCAGACAGCTATGGCTCCATCTGCTGGTATGGTCGGGAACTCCACCCCTCTATGGCCAATCTTCCCACGCAGCTGAAACAAATGAGGAGCTGATGAGCTGAAGGTTTGGGAAGGGAAGAGACACAGTCTCCAACCTGGGCTCTCTGGAGGACAAGAGTGCTGCACGTCCACTTCCATGAGGAATATAAGGATTTGGAGATACTTACCTTTGGGAAATACTCACCTTTGGATATATGCACCTGTGGAAATACGTGAGAGACATTTGGAAGGACTTTTTGCTGGGTTGGCCACTAGCTGCAACGTGGACTACAGTAAGGCTGGGGAAAAGTTATCTGAGCGAGTGAGAATTATGATTTTGGATGTGGAAGAGACATCCCTGAACTGTTAACCCTTAAAGAGCCACAAGAGAACAGAATTTGGTTATATTTTCGTTAATTTCCCAAGACCTATAATAAAATCCTTGTTTTGTTTGAACCTTGTCTCCTTGCACTACTTGAGCAATCCCGCTGAAAGCTGTGTAGCCTCTCGTGACGTCACAGATGGTGGAGAATACGGGCACGCTCAAGCGTTAATAGTGCATGTCAGAGGAGGATACCGAAGGTTTGATCACCCAGTTTTCCAAGTTGGCCGTAGGCTCCCGCCCGACTGAAATGGAGGACATATTGAAAGCCCTTGTTGCTGGCCAGCAAGCCCAGATGCAAGCAAACGTGGCTCTCTTGGAGGAGCAAAAGAAAGCCAACCTTCTGAAGGCAGAGGAATTGCAGTTGCAGAGACAGAGGGTTGTCCAAAATACCCGCCCAATAAAGGCAAGTGACTTTATATCTAAGATGGGAGCTACCGATGACATTGAGGCATACCTGCATGCATTTGAGGCCACGGCCACTAGGGAAGCCTGGCCCAAGCAACAGTGGGTTGGTCTGTTAGCCCCCTTTCTAACCGGGGAATCGCTGAATGCTGTCCGGGACCTGGGCCCTGACCAGGTTACTGACTATGATGCCCTGAAGTCTGAGATCCTCAGCAGATATGGACTCACAAAGTTTGGTATGGCCCAGCGCTTTCACAGCTGGACCTTCCAACCAGACCAACCTCCTCGGGCGCAGATGCATGAACTTGTCCGAATCGCAAGGAAATGGCTGGATCCGCAGAGGAATACAGCAGCGGCGGTGGTGGAGGCCGTTGTGGTGGATCGTTACCTACGCGCCCTGCCTTATGAGGCAAAAACGGTTCATCAGTCAACAGGCCTTGACCACGGCTGATCTGACCGTGGAAGCTGTGGAAAAGTACCAGGCCACAGCGGAGATGCTGAATGCTTCCCGAAAAGACCCCAGGAGTGCGGCCCCACCACAAATGGGAAGAACCCGTCCAAAGGACCCCAAGGTCTCGAACCCAGCCACGTCAGGACTTATCCCGGCTCCAGGGGGAGCCAGAAACCAGGCGGGTCCAAGAAGAGTACACCAGGAGGGGGAAACTCGACAGTGTTACCGGTGTGGGGAGATGGGACATATCTCCTGGCAGTGTGGGAAACCAGCCGATGAACCTATGCCCACTGCGGAGTCCTCCAGCTCAGCACCCACACACCGTTTTGCCTCGCTCTTGGGAGTCGTAGATGGCGGCCCAGATCGACCCCCCACCTGCCCGGTAACTGTGAATCACCATGATGTGGAGGCCTTACTGGATTCTGGTAGTTGGGCCACCCTGGTGCGTAAGGATTTGGTGGGCCCAACGTGTCTGACCCCGGGGAAAGTCCTCCCAGTTTCCTGTGTCCATGGGGACACCAGAGAATACCCCATTACTGAACTTACAATGACCAGCACACGGGGAACCATACACACGACGGCGGGGGTGGTTGATTCCCTCCCCGTCCCTGTCCTAATTGGACGAGACTGCCCAGCCTTTTACCCACTCTGGAGAGAGTCTCAGGAGAGGATAACCCGAGTACCTCGGAAACGGAGAGGCAAGACTCATCCTGGGAAGGCTCCGGTGCAATCCTCCGAGTTACTCACTCCCGCCCGGGCTCTGATAGGGATGGCAGGTGCCCAGACCGACACAGAGACGGAGCTACAGAATCTGGACAAAGAACTGTCTGGTCTGAAGGGGACCGCTGAGAGGTATCGTTTGTTAAAGCAACAGTTAGACATGAAGACAGAAGAGTTAGATATCCTCCAGGCTAAACTCCAACAGAGCTCCTTCCCTAAGCAACAGGAGGAGCTGGAGAGGCTGCGCAGGACCATCGAGGAGTGTGAGGAGACCCTGCGCAGTAGTAAGGAGGTCCAGAAGAAGGCAGAGGAGAAGTACAAGGTGTTGGAGAACAAGATGAAGAATGCGGAGGCAGAGAGAGAGAAGGAACTGAAAGCTGCTCAACAGAAGCTAAACTCTGCTAAAACCAAGGCTGATGCGTTTCAGTAAGAAACTCAAGGAGAGACAACAGGAGGCTGAGTCCCTGGTCCTAGAGTTGGAGGAGTTGAAGAGAGAGCAGTCTGGCAAGCACCACGGCAATGCGGACGCCCTCTCCCGGCGTGATGCCTTCTTCGCTGCCTTTACCCCGACGAGGACGTCGGTCCCGAGGAGGGGGATGTGTGATGTCACGAGAGGCTGTGTCCGGGAGGGACGTTACATCCCCCTGAGGTGGCTGCAAACCCAGACAGCTATGGCTCCATCTGCTGGTATGGTCGGGAACTCCACCCCTCTATGGCCAATCTTCCCACGCAGCTGAAACAAATGAGGAGCTGATGAGCTGAAGGTTTGGGAAGGGAAGAGACACAGTCTCCAACCTGGGCTCTCTGGAGGACAAGAGTGCTGCACGTCCACTTCCATGAGGAATATAAGGATTTGGAGATACTTACCTTTGGGAAATACTCACCTTTGGATATATGCACCTGTGGAAATACGTGAGAGACATTTGGAAGGACTTTTTGCTGGGTTGGCCACTAGCTGCAACGTGGACTACAGTAAGGCTGGGGAAAAGTTATCTGAGCGAGTGAGAATTATGATTTTGGATGTGGAAGAGACATCCCTGAACTGTTAACCCTTAAAGAGCCACAAGAGAACAGAATTTGGTTATATTTTCGTTAATTTCCCAAGACCTATAATAAAATCCTTGTTTTGTTTGAACCTTGTCTCCTTGCACTACTTGAGCAATCCCGCTGAAAGCTGTGTAGCCTCTCGTGACGTCACAGTAAACACACAGAGGCAACATACAATAGGTAATAGTGGTAGCTTACTATGAAGAACAATATACCAATGTCACACAACTCAGTTTGGGCATGCACACCATCCCACCAGTCCAGATATAGGAGTCCAGATGTTGTTGTGCAGAACAGAGGGGAGCTTGCTGCTGTCTCTGTCACTGCTTGGAAGAGACTGAAGAGTGTGTGACCTGGAGAGTAGAAGGGTGTCCGGCCCCCTATCAACTGCCCTAGCGACTGCCTCAGCAACCAATCAGGGCCCAGGTGACACAGGTCAGAGTTTGAGAGGTCGGTTTATGGTACCCCTATACTTGAAAGGAGTTGTGGGGTGCTGATGAAAGTCACCAGCAGAGAATCCGTAACACATAAACACACACACACACAGCATTCCAAAGACACACTGTACTGCATGAAACCTGTAGAGTCCAAAATGACACCCTATTCCCTATGAAGTGCGTTGCTTTTGACCAGGACCCTCTGGGCGTTGTATGGCTATATTTCTGCAAAACATCTGCTGTGAGTTAGCGATGAATACTGCAGTGTATTTGTTGAACATTATGTCAATATATACAGTATCAGTATGTGTGATATGTGAAATAACCCAGACTACTATATATTGAAAGTTACAGGTGAAGCTTTTAAAATTGTCCCATCACTGGTGAAGTTAGCTTCATTCATGTATTTATGTATTCAGCTAGAGTAAGAACCTCTGCTGTTCAAAAGCAGACCCACTGGGCAAAAACTGATTGAATGAACGTTGTTTTCACGTCATAAAAATAAAATAAAGATATGTGATAAAGTTGAATCAATGTGGAAAACGGATTGGATTTACAAAAAGTCCTCAAAGTAAGGGATTTTTTATTTTATTTTACCCAACTTTTAATCTAAATCCTGTGACATGGTAAAATATTTTGTTAATTTCACATTGAATTCACGTTGGTTGACAACTCAATCAAAATTAAATCAAAACTAGACATTGAAATGACATCTGTGCCCAGTGGGGAGGACTCTTGATGCTTTACCAACCCTTTATTATCAGCCTGGTCATCTTGGTATCATAGATGGAACCAGAATGACCTTCTAACCCTTCTATCAAATGACTTGTCTAATTCTCTCTGTTCGCTTCCTCTGCAATTGAAATCTGCCAAGCATTGGACTTTAGAAACACGACCATGACTGATATCCCCCTATCTGCCTGTGCATCTTTCCCACACCATTTGCAATCCCATCCCATTCCAGGCTTGCGGGAGCGAGACCCATACGGAATACTGGGAAGAGATACACAGGGATTTTCTGCCTCATCTGTTCCTGGGAAACAGATGGGAATGGTGAGGGAAAACTGAAAGGCGCCATTTGTCTTCATCAGCCTCCCATTCCGTGAGGATCGAACGGAGAGGAGGAGGAGGAGGAGGAGGAGGTGGAGGGTAGAAAGGAGGATGCAGGTTATCTATAAATGGCTGTGACTGAGATTGCCGTGTGAGCTGGGAGCTTGAGACTTGAGACATGTCAGCTCCCGAGATTACTGATATAGATTTTCCCATACAGCCTGGGATATGGAGGGATGGAAGAACGGAGAGAGGAGAGGAGTGGAGCGTGGTGTGGGGGGCGGGGGGTGCTCCCAGCTAGAAAATGTGGTTCTTTGGAAGTTGTGCGAAAGTACGTTTTTGGTTTTCCATTGGTTCTGGGTACGAAGCCATACGTTTCCTGACTGGTAAATCTGAAAGTTTTTTTAACTTTCTGAGAACGGAAGTGAATTACGATTCCCTGTTCTGGGAACCTTCATTTTTAGGTTGCAGGGATGTTCTGAGAACATTTTACTATGGTTCACTGAAAGTTTCTTTGAATGGAAATTGTAGGTTATTTGATGAATAATGTTCTGAAAACAAGTTTTTTGATAACAATGCTAGCTTAGTTTAGGCTAGCTGTTTAGAACTCCAAGCACAGATGGAAATTGATTAATCATGAAAATAAATGTTTTTTGTTTTTATTGTGGCACAGCATCAGCAAATTTCTAACCTATGATCTTCTGTTTTCTAGCCATGGAATTAGTCCACTGCGCCACCAGGATGGAGCTAATATTTTTTTAACTCACACAAAGCTGTTCATTTTAGTCTATTCAAGCAGACCCCATTTCAAAGGTAACAAGCACTCATTAAGACCAACTCACCTGAACACACTTAACAAGATAGAGGATAGAGAGAGTTTTGTTGATGCTGACAACGGAATGTATATGTTTTTAAATAACATTATTAGAACGTTCTCTGAACGTGGTTTTAATGGAACGTTTTCTTAACGTTCTCGGAACAATATGAGAACATTACTTTAAATAGAACCATGAGGAAACCTGTATGAAGTGTTATGCTGAAGTACTGAAATTACCACAGAAGAAAGTTGTTTCTTAACTTTCTCTGAACTATTTCACAACATTCCCAATGTCAAACCAGTTGGAGAACGTTCCTAGAACATTACCAAAATTGAAATTAAATGTAACCATGTTTTAACTTTTAGGAAACGTTCTGTTAAAGTAATGAAGAAGATCATGTTTTTTTGTCAAGTTCCTTAAATGTGCTGAGAATGTTCCAAAGCCAAGCAACTATCCTGTACCATTCCCAGAAAGTTGTGGGAAGGTTGTATGCAAAATAACCATAGGACAACCACACTCTCACCAAGCTCTAAGTAATATATGGTTCTCAGAACATTATGTGCTAGCTTGGTTATCTCTCATGTGGCTCTCTCTGTCTCTACCCACTCTCCTCTCTTTCTCCTCTCATTTATCTCTCTATCGCTTTCTTTCTCTCTCTCTCTCTCTCTCTCTTGCTCTCTCTCTCTCTCTGCCTCCCTCCCTCTCCCCCTCCCCCTCCCCAGAGCCTCCTCTTTGACATGCTGCACCACAATTATTTATCACTGTGCAATCTGCCCCATCAAAAGTGAATAACTTTACAACCACACTTTCTCTCTCTGCTGAGACACACAACTACATGCAGGTAGCCTCGAGGTTAGAGTGTTGGGCCAGTAACTGATAGGTTGCTGACAAGGTGAAAACTGTGTCGCTGTACCCTTGAGCAATGCACTTAACCCCAATTGCTCCAGGGGTGCAGGACTATCGTGACTCTGTCTGTGACCCAACTCCCTGCAGGTGTTGGGATATACAATAAACACATTTTCATGACACACTTGTACAAGTGTGTAACAGGACAAATATAAGCACCCCCTAATTATTTTTACACATCTGCCCTTTAACCTTGCATGAGAATCAAATCAAATCCCCAAAAAAAATATTTGTCACATGCGCCGAATACAACAGGTGTAGACCTTACCGTGAAATGCTTACTTACAAGCCCTTAACCAACAATGCAGTTTTAAGAAAAATAAGAGTTAAGAAAATATTTACTAAATAAATTAAAGTGTTAAAAAAAAATAGACAAAAAAAGTAACACAATAAAATAACAATAATGAGGCTATATACAGGGGGTACCAGTACCGAGTCAATGTGCGGGGGTACAGCTTAGTCGAGGTAATTTGTACATGTAGGTAGGGGTAAAGTAGGCTAATAAAGTAGCTGCAGTGTTTAGAAAAAGGGGGGGGGTCAATGCAAATAGTCCGGGTGGTCTGTTACCGTAGTGTGGCAGTCCAAGCTAAGCTCTCTGCCCCAATCAGATGGGTCATTTAGTAAAACAAACTAATGGACAGGGTGTGTCACCATGACTGTGGTCGTCCTACAACACATCTCAGACCAGTATGCAGTAACTAGCAATGCTATATCAACTGAAGACCGAAACATTCACTTGATCAGCTAGCTGTGCAGGTAACTCTTTTGATCCACCATGACCAGTGGCTCATTCTAGTTAGTCTAGTTAGTCCTTTCTAGCTATATAAACTAGCCCAAGGTATACAGCTACACGACAAACCACCCCTGTCCATGCTGGGAAAGATCCTACCCTCCCTGGGGCCTTTATCAGCCTCCCTCAGTCTGTCTTCTCCAGAAGCTGGCTGTTCAATTCTAATGTTCTAATCAGCAAGGCAGGGGTAATGGCAGACCGGAGGGGGTGCTCCGTGCCCGGAATAAAGCAGGGATCAAAGGAGGCACGCTCCTCATCACTCACTCACTGGTGATTGGCCTCCACAGAGGGAGGGAGAACACTCTCAGCTACAGACACCCAGTCAGCCCCAAAACTTTCAGCAGAGAGTAAACAGCTCCACCACAACCAACCCTCTCACACATAGCCCCGCTGATGATTAGAGTTGAATTGGAAAGGAGAGGAGAGGCCTGCAATGCACCATGGTAATCAATGGAGCTGTGCTCTGGCTTTGCTCAAGTTTAGTCGGCAACTCTTGACATTGGGGACCATCATTGTGTTGATCCTTTTTAATTTCACTCCAAAGTTGACCTTATTAAAGGGATTATGTGATGCTGTGGGGTTTAAGGATTATTGATATGATTGTTGAACAGAGGGAATGTAAGGTAAAGGTTGGTGGTGACAATGTGTCACGATCGTTGACTGATGAAGAGACGGACCAAGGCGCAGCGTGATAAGCGTACATTCTTTATTTAGTACACACACGAACAAAAACAACAAACGAAACGATACGTGAAGTCCTAGGTTATACACAAAACCTTACGGAACAAGATCCCACAACCTAACATGCCAAAAGGCTGCCTAAGTATGGTCCCCAATCAGAGACAACGAGATACAGCTGCCTCTGATTGGGAACCACCCTGGCCAACATAGATCCACACGATCTAGAAACTAAAACATAGAAAATGTAACAGAAACTCCACACCCTGGCTCAACATAAAGAGTCCCCAGAGCCAGGGCGTGACAGTACCCCCCCCCCCAAAGGCGCGGACTGCGACCGCGCCAACCAAACACAACAGGGTAGGGGCCGGGTGGGCATTCCGCCTCGGAGGCGGATCCGGCTCCGGGCGTGACCACCACTCTCTCTCTACCCCCCCGTTGCGCCCCTGGTCTGGTCCCGCTGGCCGGAGCTGGACTGGACACCGGTGGAGCGGATTGCTCTGGCTCCGAAGTGGAGCAGCTGACCGGTGCCGGACCAGGCACCGGTGGAACAGGCACGGGCCGTGCCGGACTGGACACCGGTGGAGCGGATTGCTCTGGCTCCGGAGTGGAGCAGCTGACCGGTGCCGGACCAGGCACCGGTGGAACAGGCACGGACCGTGCCGGACTGACGATGCGCACCACTGGCTTGGTGCGGGGAGCAGGAACGGGCCGGACCGGGCTGACGACGCGCACCACTGGCTTGGTGCGGGGAGCAGGAACGGGCCGGACCAGGCTGACGACGTGCACCACTGGCTTGGTGCGAGGGGAAGGAACAGGCCGGACCGGGCTGACGACGCGCACCACTGGCTTGGTGCGGGGAGCAGGAACAGGCCGGACCGGGCTGGCGACGCGCACCACTGGCTTGGTGCGAGGAGCAGGAACAGGCCGGACCGGGCTGGCGACGCGCACCACTGGCTTGGTGCGGGGAGCAGGAACAGGCCGGACCGGGCTGGCGACGCGCACCACTGGCTTGGTGCGGGGAGCAGGAACAGGCCGGACCGGGCTGGCGACGCGCACCACAGGCTTGGTGCGGGGAGCAGGAACAGGCCGGACCGGGCTGCTCTCGCGTGTCCGTCGTCGGCACGGTTGGCGCCGTTTCTCCTCTCCTGCCTGGGCATTTCCTTTGGCCCATGGCCCTCTGCCCGCGAATATGTCCTCCCATGACCACCATTCGCCCACCTGAGCCATCGCCCTCTTCTCCTCCTGGGCACGCTGCTTGGTCCTCTGGTGGTGGGATCTTCTGTCACGATCGTTGACTGATGAAGAGACGGACCAAGGCGCAGCGTGATAAGCGTACATTCTTTATTTAGTACACACACGAACCAAAACAACAAACGAAACGATACGTGAAGTCCTAGGTTATACACAAAACCTTACGGAACAAGATCCCACAACCTAATATGCCAAAAGGCTGCCTAAGTATTGTCCCCAATCAGAGACAACAAGATACAGCTGCCTCTGATTGGGAACCACCCTGGCCAACATAGATCCACACGATCTAGAAACTAAAACATAGAAAATGTAACAGAAACTCCACACCCTGGCTTAACATAAAGAGTCCCCAGAGCCAGGGCGTGACACAATGATGATGATGATGTTTTAAGCAGGGCTAGTGCTGCTGATGTCAGAACTGGCGATCTTCTTGGGACGGTTGTAGTTCCATGTAGCCTATCTTATGGCATCATGTGGTCTAGAGGGACAACATTTTGTCCGTCAATCACCAAAACAACTGTCTTTTGCAGGACTTTTTCATTTACAAGTTCTCTACATAAAATGGCGTATGGCTCCATCTAGTGGTTGTTTTTTAGAAGAAACAGGAGACAGAAGTTCAATGAACAATTATTTACATTTACATTTACGTCATTTAGCAGACGCTCTTATCCAGAGCGATTTACAAGTTATCTATTTTTGCCATGAGTTTTACTCATAATAGCTTACATGATATGGATGTGCAATGTGATTGCTGTATGACACACTCAACAAAAGAAGTTCCCTTACAGGAAATTATAGTTACTATTTTTATTGAATTTTTATTGAATTTGATAGACGACATGACAAATGGATAAAATATATATAATGCAATAGGCTACCCTTGTGTACCTGCTTATCTCCTACGCATGATCTCTCTGAGTGCAGGAATAAAGAGGGTGTTATATTCTAAATGCCTAACCAATGAAAATTGCTTTCTCTCCATTTTTCTTATGGCCAGAATGTGTAGCAAACATAGAATTTAGAATTCCATTTGGATTCCTTGGGACATTCCAACCTATCAGTCGAAGAAGTAGCCTAGGCCATAACGTTCTAGAGATTACCTAATGTTCTAGAGATGACCCAGGGTCACTGTTACAGAATATTAATGACCATGGCTTGATCTTCTCCTCTCATTAAAGAAAAAGAGACTGATGTAACTGAGTGAAGATGAACAGATCGTATTCAGTAGCTACTACTGCTACTGTAGCTTGTGAAATGTAATGATATCATTTAGAAGTATGGCTATAGGGTCATCAAGACTTGATGAATAAAAGCACAAAAGCAGCATATTGCATCCATATTTGTTATTGGTTCAATACAGAAAATGTTTTATCATCCCAGACCCAATAAGAAGAAAGTGTGTAGGGGCATATTTTGCAAGAATTTTGCTGGGTGGTCTGAGTGGGGAGGGGAGAACTAGCTGTTATTGGCAGAGAGGTTTGGAAGTCTTTCTTATTGGTCTATGACCTAATTTACCACCTGGTGATGTCACCATGGAATGGCCTAATCTCCATCCGACCAAAACAAGCTGAAATTTCAGGCGGCCTTTTCAAATAGCTCTCACACTAAAAGGGCGTTCTCATCATTTTCACAATTCCACAGTATCAATCCAACCTCATAGTGTGGAAATATGCATAAAACACAAGAAAATCTAGTTTTTGACTGCATTGGGCATTTAATGTTCTCTTTCCTTTTCTTCTGAAGGCAGCAAAAAACCCTCCTATTGTTGAGCATCTGAAAGAGAGTATAACACATTAACACATTAGCTCGTGGCACAATTCACATAAACAGGCTAACTCTTTGCCTAACAAATGACTTTGGTTTATCTCAATCTTCAAAGCAGTGATTTCCCCTCTTCAGCCTGCCGCTGGGCTGCCAGAGTCTGGCAATCTCTTTCTCCACTTTCACCTGCTTTGTGGCCAGCTCAGTGCTGAGCTGGTCCCAGGCGGTCTTCTCAGACTGCCTCTCTTCCTCCATTATTGCCATCTTGCCCTCCAGCTCAGCCTTGAGCTGCTCAAAGGAAATCCTCTTCACCCACCACTGCTCCACTTTGGCCACATTAGCCTGGATCTCCCTCCTCAGCTGGGTGCAGAGTCGTGACTGTTTCCCTTTCAGCCAAGTTGTTCTCCAACTCGCTCTTCTTCTCCTCTATTGTCCCCGGCTCACTGCTCAGCTGGTCGCAGGCGGTCTGCTCCTCCTTCAAAGCTCTGGCCAGCTGAGAGGCTGTGCTCTCCTCACCCTGCAGTCTGGCCTCCATATCTGCCATCTCCCTCTCCAGCTGGGAGGCCCTGCTCTGCTCAGTTGATGAGATGTCTATTCAAGGCCTCTCTCCATCCACAAGGCCCTGAATTCCACCTCATCCAACTTCTTCTGCCGCCAAGTGCAAGTGTTGGTTCAGGAAAGTTTGAATTATTTATTCAGTACAGTACATTCCTTTGACTCTTTATAGTGTATTACATAAAGTTCTGAATTTCTTACACACACGTCCACTTGTATTTTCTGGTGCTATGTGTGTCAACTGATCATGATTGAGTTTTGCTATCACCTCCAGATGTGGTTTGATGTCTTTTCAGGACTAGCTGTGCTGTGCACTGGCCATCAGCAGAGGGATGGTTTATGTTTGTTGTAGGAACATAGTAGCGTTTGGTGTGTGTGTGTCTGCATGTGCCTGCATCGTGCGAGTGAGCGTGCGTGCGTGTGTGTGTGTGTGAAATGCTGATTATCTTTAAACACATAAGTGAGGCAACTGAAGCAACAAAGAGTTCCTATTCCATGAATACGGAGCCTATATGATGATTTTATATTTAATGAGTTTTCTATGTTTAAATATTTCCATCTCATATGATTGTACTGTAAATTAGGAAATGGTTACATTGTCATTGCAGCCTTTTTCTTTTTTTCAGCCTTTCTCTTATACAGAATGCCATCATCATCATCAACAACAACACCACCACCATAATGTGATATTGTAACAATTCCTATCACTTGACTTTGACTGAAGATTTTCTGTTATCCTATCTTGATTAAAAGCAGTCACATTTTTTTATCTTCTCAACCAGCAAAATGTTATCACCCTAAGCTCCATAACTGGTTAACGATTTATAGAAATTCAGGATTGTTTCCTTGTAACCATGTGAAGTCAATACAGTGGGGAGAACAAGTATTTGATACACTGCCGATTTTGCAGGTTTTCCTACTTACAAAGCATGTAGAGGTCTGTAATTTTTATCATAGGTACACTTCAACTGTGAGAGACGGAATCTAAAACAAAAATCCAGAAAATCACATTGTATGATTTTTAAGTAATTAATTTGCATTTTATTGCATGACATAAGTATTTGATCACCTACCAACCAGTAAGAATTCCGGCTCTCACAGACCTGTTAGTTTTTCTTTAAGAAGCCCTCCTGTTCTCCACTCATTACCTGTATTAACTGCACCTGTTTGAACTCAATACCTGTATAAAAGACACCTGTCCACACACTCAATCAAACAGACTCCAACCTCTCCACAATGGCCAAGACCAGAGAGCTGTGTAAGGACATCAGGGATAAAACTGTAGACCTGCACAAGGCTGGGATGGGCTACAGGACAATAGGCAAGCAGCTTGGTGAGAAGGCAACAACTGTTGGCGCAATTATTAGAAAATGGAAGAAGTTCAAGATGACGGTGAATCACCCTCGGTCTGGGGCTCCATGCAAGATCTCACCTCGTGGGGCATCAATGATCATGAGGAAGGTGAGGGATCAGCCCAGAACTACACGGCAGGACCTGGTCAATGACCTGAAGAGAGCTGGGACCACAGTCTCAAAGAAAACCATTAGTAACACACTACGCCGTCATGGATTTTGGTCTAAACTCCACTCGCCGTGTTTGGAGGAAGAAGAAGGATGAGTACAACCCCAATAACACCATCCTAACCGTGAAGCATGGAGGTGGAAACATCATTCTTTGGGGATGCTTTTCTGAAAAGGGGACAGGACGACTGCACCGTATTGAGGGGAGGATGGATGGGGCCATGTATCGCGAGATCTTGGCCTCCTTCCCTCAGTAAGAGCATTGAAGATGGGTCGTGGCTGGGTCTTCCAGCATGACAACGACCCGAAACACACAGCCAGGGCAACTAAGGAGTGGCTCCGTAAGAAGCATCTCAAGGTCCTGGAGTGGCCTAGCCAGTCTCCAGACCTGAACCCAATAGAAAATCTTTGGAGGGAGCTGAAAGTCCGTATTGCCCAGCGACAGCCCCGAAACCTGAAGGATCTGGAGAAGGTCTGTATGGAGGAGTGGGCCAAAATCCCTGCTGCAGTGTGTGCAAACCTGGTCAAGACCTACAGGAAACGTATGATCTCTGTAATTATTATTAAGTACTGCTTTTCTGATGTATCAAATACTTATGTCATGCAATAAAATGCAAATTAATTACTTAAAAATCATACAATGTGATTTTCTGGATTTTTGTTTTAGATTCCGTCTCTCACAGTTGAAGTGTGCCTATGATAAAAATTACAGACCTCTACATGCTTTGTAAGTAGGAAAACCTGCAAAATTGGCAGTGTATCAAATACTTGTTCTCCCCACTGTATATAGAAGTGCTCCTTTTTCTTCAGTTGACCCGAACCTGCAGATACTACTTGTGACTCACTCTCTAATAAATAAGTCCTCCTCACCTACACTGAGTGAGTTAAAGACATGCTTTTGAACTATTTGTTGTTTTGAACTATTTTTAATCCCGCTGTTTTAATATCGTTTACGTATTAGTCATTTAGCAGACGCTCTTATCCAGAGCAACTTACAGTTAGTGAGTGCATACATTTTTCATACTGGCCCCCGTGGGAATCGAACCCACAACCCTGGCATTGCAAGTACCATGCTCTACCAACTGAGCTACACAGGAGAATATAATGTTTGTTTGTTTTTTTCAGTCTCAGGAACCCATTTCTCATGGCAATGTTGACCATTTATTTTCTTCTCTGCGCTGCCTTTGCTCTGAGTGGAGGAGAGAGAGAGAGAGAGAGAGAGAGAGAGAGAGAGAGAGAGAGAGAGAGAGAGAGAGAGAGAGAGAGAGAGAGAGAGAGAGAGAGAGAGAGAGAGAGAGAGAGAGAGAGAGAGAGAGAGAGAGAGAGAGAGAGAGAGAGAGAGAGAGAGAGAGAGAGAGAGAGAGAGAGAGAGAGAGAGAGAGAGAGAGAGAGAGAACAAAATGAACACCTCACACAAGTTTTCATAATATTGAAATACAGATTTAGTCTTCATAATAGGGACTGCCTCTGACTTGACCCTTCCATACCTAGGCCTTCTATCTATGGTTTGTCTCTGTAACAACACTGGCATGCAGATTGTCCATACATGAAGTGTCACGGATATCAATTTTATTTTCCCCCTTATTGTAGAAACCTTTGATGAGACCAACCTTGAGCAGGACACACCCTCTTGGTAAGTGTTTGAATTTCAATCGGTTAGTATATCGGACATACGTTTGTTGGTTAGGTGATACAGGGACATACTTCTACATCTGCATTGCTTGCTGTTTGGGGTTTTAGACTGGGTTTCATTATAAGCACTTTGTGACATCTGCTGATGTAAAAAGGGTTTTATAAACACATTTGATTGATTGATTGATTGATACCAGACATAAAGTGCATACTACACTGAATGTACAAAACAGTAGGAACACCTTCCTAATATTTAGTTGCTCCCCCTTTTGCCCTCAAAACAGCCTCAATTGGGTCGGGGCATGGACTCTACAAGGTGTCGAAAGCGTTCCACAGGGATGCTGACCCATGTTGACTCCTATGCTTCCCACAGTTGTGTCAAGTTGGCTGAATGTCCTTTGGGTGGTGGACCATTCTTGAGACACACAGGAAACTGTTGAGTGTAAAAAACCCAGCAGCTTTGCAGTTCTTGACACACTCAAACTGGTGCGCCTGGCACCTACTACCATACCCCGTTCAAAGACATTTAAATATTTTGTCTTGCCCATTCACCCTCTGAATGGCACACATACACAATCCATGTCTCAATTGTCTCAAGGCTTAAAAATCCTTCTTTAACCTGTCTCCTCCCCTTCAGCTACACTGATTGAACTGGATTTAATAAGTGACATCACTAAGGGATCATAGCTTTCATCTGGAGTCACCTGGTCAGTCTGTCATGGAAAGTGTTTTGTAACTTAATTAAGTATTTTTTATTGGGCATTTAATCCTCACAACAACAAACAAACAAACAAACAAAATATACATATATAAAGTTAGAATACACATTAGATTAGAATTTGTTGTGCCAAACTGGAGGATGGTTTGCCCAATGGTGTATTTAAAAAGGAAGTTCAGTATTTTCCAACTTCATGTTAGATGGTTCCTCAACTTTAAACCGCCACTATAAACTGTATATAGCCTCGTTATTGTTGTGTAATTTTCTTGTGTTACTTTTTTATTTTATTTTTTACTTTATTTTATTTTGTTATTGGGGGTAGATCAGCTTAATATTGCAGATAGATTGTAACTTCTATCAATGTAATTGTCTGCATCACTTCCAATCCCCCATGTTTTTTATATACACTGCTCAAAAAAATAAAGGGAACACTTAAACAACACAATGTAACTCCAAGTCAATCACACTTCTGTGAAATCAAACTGTCCACTTAGGAAGCAACACTGATTGACAATAAATTTCACATGCTGTTGTGCAAATGGAATAGACAACAGGTGGAAATTATAGGCAATTAGCAAGACATCCCCAATAAAGGACTGGTTTTGCAGGTGGTGACCACAGACCACTTCTCAGTTCCTATGCTTCCTGGCTGATGTTTTGGTCACTTTTGAATGCTGGCGGTGCTTTCACTCTAGTGGTAGCATGAGACGGAGTCTACAACCCACACAAGTGGCTCAGTTAGTGCAGCTCATCCAGGATGGCACATCAATGCGAGCTGTGGCAAGAAGGTTTGCTGTGTCTGTCAGCGTAGTGTCCAGAGCATTGAGGCGCTACCAGGAGACAGGCCAGTACATCAGGAGACGTGGAGGAAGCCGTAGGAGGACAACAACCCAGCAGCAGGACTGATACCTCCGCCTTTGTGCAAGGAGGAGCAGGAGGAGCACTGCCAGAGCCCTGCAAAATGACCTCCAGCAGGCCACAAATGTGCATGTGTCTGCTCAAATGGTCAGAAACAGACTCCATGAGGGTGGTATGAGGGCCCGACGTCCACAGGTGGGGGTTGTGCTTACAGCCCAACACCGTGCAGGACGTTTGGCATTTGCCAGAGAACACCAAGATTGGCATATTCGCCACTGGCGCCCTGTGCTCTTCACAGATGAAAGCAGGTTCACACTGAGCACATGTGACAGATGTGACAGAGTCTGGAGACGCTGTGGAGAACGTTCTGCTGCCTGCAACATCCTCCAGCATGACCGGTTTGGCGGTGGGTCAGTCATGGTGTGGGGTGGCATTTCTTTGGGGGGCCGCACAGCCCTCCATGTGCTCGCCAGAGGTAGCCTGACTGCCATTAGGTACCGAGATGAGATACTCAGACCCCTTGTGAGACCATATGCTGGTGCGGTTGGCCCTGGGTTCCTCCTAATGCAAGACAATGCTAGACCTCATGTGGCTGGAGTGTGTCAGCAGTTCCTGCAAGAGGAAGGCATTGATGCTATGGACTGGCTCGCCCGTTCCCCAGACCTGAATCCAGTTGAGCACATCTGTGACATCATGTCTCGCTCCATCCACCAACGCCACGTTGCACCACAGACTGTCCAGCAGTTGGCGGATGCTTTAGTCCAGGTCTGGGAGGAGATCCCTCAGGAGACCATCCGCCACCTCATCAGGAGCATGCCCAGGCGTTGTAGGGAGGTCATACAGGCACGTGGAGGCCACACACACTATTGAGCCTCATTTTGACTTGTTTTATGGACATTACATCAAAGTTGGATCAGCCTGTAGTGTGGTTTTCCACTTTAATTTTGAGGGTGACCTCCATGGGTTGATAAATTTGATTTCCATTGATAATTTTTGTGTGATTTTGTTGTCAGCACATTCAACTATGTAAAGAAAAAAGTATTTAATAAGATTATTTCATTCATTCAGATCTAGGATGTGTTATTTTAGTGTTCCCTTTATTTTTTTGAGCAGTGTATATACTCCCCTATATTACTTTTCAACCCCGCCATCCTTTCCCTACTTGGGGTAAATTAGTGAACAACAATGCCCAGGCCTCTACTTCCAGCCTATACTTACTATCTACACCTTATGAACACAGTCAATTTTACAATAATTCTATTTTATTTGTTTTGTTTTTGTTTTTGCTCCTGAACTTCTTCTACTCTCAACCTCTCCAATAATTTTCATGATGTCCATCCGGTTTGCTTCTATGTGCCATATCTTTCTAACTGTGCTCTTTCCCAAAAGCTCCCAACATACAACCTATATACTTATTATGGACACAGTATGCTTACATTATTAGTTATCTTGTTATTATTTGTTGTTATTTGTTATTAGTCCCATCCTTCAACTCCATTCAATAACTCCCATCTATCTCTTAACACCATCCATATAGGATGTCTATTTGCCATATATACAGTGGGGGAAAAAAGTATTTAGTCAGCCACCAATTGTGCAAGTTCTCCCACTTAAAAAGATGAGAGAGGCCTGTCATTTTCATCATAGGTACACGTCAACTATGACAGACAAATTGAAGAAGAAAAATCCAGAAAATCAAATTGTAGGATTTTTAATGAATTTATTTGCAAATTATGGTGGAAAATAAGTATTTGGTCACCTACAAACAAGCAAGATTTCTGGCTCTCACAGACCTGTAACTTCTTCTTTAAGAGGTTTCTCTGTCCTCCACTCGTTACCTGTATTAATGGCACCTGTTTGAACTTGTTATCAGTATAAAAGACACCTGTCCACAACCTCAAACAGTCACACTCCAAACTCCACTATGGCCAAGACCAAAGAGCTGTCAAAGGACACCAGAAACAAAATTGTAGACCTGCACCAGGCTGGGAAGACTGAATCTGCAATAGGTAAGCAGCTTGGTTTGAAGAAATCAACTGTGGGAGCAATTATTAGGAAATGGAAGACATACAAGACCACTTATAATCTCCCTCGATCTGGGGCTCCACGCAAGATCTCACCCCATGGGGTCAAAATGATCACAAGAACGGTGAGCAAAAATCCCAGAACCACACGGGGGGGACCTAGTGAATGACCTGCAGAGAGCTGGGACCAAAGTAACAAAGCCTACCATCAGTAACACACTACGCCGCAAGGGACTCAAATCCTGCAGTGCAGACGTGTCCCCCTGCTTAAGCCAGTACATGTCCAGGCCCGTCTGAAGTTTGCTAGAGTGCATTTGGATGATCCAGAAGAGGATTGGGAGAATGTCATATGTCATATGGTCAGATGAAACCAAAATAGAACTTGTCGTGTTTGGAGGACAAAGAATGCTGAGTTGCATCCAAAGAACACCATACCTACTGTGAAGCATTGGGGGTGGAAACATCATGCTTTGGGGCTGTTTTTCTGCAAAGGGACCAGGACGACTGATCCGTGTAAAGGAAAGAATGAATGGGGCCATTTATCATGTGATTTTGAGTGAAAACCTCCTTCCATCAGCAAGGGCATTGAAGATGAAACGTGGCTGGGTCTTTCAGCATGACAATGATCCCAAACACACCGCCCGGGCAACGAAGGAGTGGCTTCGTAAGAAGCATTTCAAGGTCCTGGAATGGCCTAGCCAGTCTCCAGATCTCAACCCCATAGAAAATCTTTGGAGGGAGTTGAAAGTCCGTGTTGCCCAGCGACAGCCCCAAAACATCACTGCTCTAGAGGAGATCTGCATGGAGGAATGGGCCAAAATACCAGCAACAGTGTGTGAAAACCTTGTGAAGACTTACAGAAAACGTTTGACCTGTGTCATTGCCAACAAAGGGTATATAACAAAGTATTGAGAAACTTTTGTTGTTGACCAAATACTTATTTTCCACCATAATTTGCAAATAAATTCATAAAAAATCCTACAATGTGATTTTCTGGATTTTTTTCCCTCATTTTGTCTGTCATAGTTGACGTGTACCTATGATGAAAATTACAGGCCTCTCTCATCTTTTTAAGTGGGAGAACTTGCACAATTGGTGGCTGACTAAATACTTTTTTTCCCCCACTGTATTTCAACCGTACTGTGATGTTTTACAAAAGTTCTGAACCTTTCTATTCTCATTGCTTCTACAGATTGTGAATTAAAAATAAACATTTTTGCTAAAAGTATTATTATATTATTGATCGATTGACTATGACTTTTCAGATCACCCAGTAATGCTATCTGCAAGGTTAGCTCCAGGTAAATATTGCAATCCTTTATCCATTCCTGGACCTGTGTCCAAAAACAAGCTACAAATGGACAGAACCAAAACAAATGATCTAATAAGTCTGTCTCTTCACAGCAAAATCTGCAGAGCTGGAAACATTGTATCCCCCATATAAATAACATTCTATTGGTAGCAAGAATTTTATATAATATTTTTAATTGAAATATTCCAATTTTTGAATCCAGTGTCATTTTGCGTGTCAGTTCATAAACACTATGCCATGGGATCGGTACGTCAAAAATCTCTTCCCAACTATTTTGCAATCTATATGGGACGGCTGTCAATCCTTTGGTCCTTAAGTGAAACTGATATACTTTTTTATTTATCACAGTTTTCCTTAACCAATTATGTTCTTTAATGCAAGGCCGACAGACAAGTTCCTTACTTTCTCCCCCTCCCACTTTCCTCTTCCACTTTTGCGGTAAGGCTGCAATTATTTGGTTGTAATTTTGGGTAGAGCAGACATTTCCATATGTATTTGTTAGCTGCATGTGCGACATAACTCCACCAGTCCTACCGATGATATCATTACGAAGATTATACCTTTTTTAAACATTCTGTCAAAAAATAAAGGTTTTTTGTCAATTAGTATATTTGAATTTAACCACAATATTTGTTGCATTATTTGTTCTGTCGTTTCTGGAGGATTAAATTGAAATTGCAACCAACTTTCAATGGCTTGTTTTAGAAATAGTGATATTTGGGAGATTATTTCCTTTTCAAATAACTGAAAATGAGTTGTTGTAATCTGAATAAAGGGAAAAAGGCCTTTCTTGAACATTGGGTGAGACAATCTTACTAATTTGCTTGAGAACCAGTTCGGATTTAAGTATAACTTTTGTATGACTGAAGCTTTTAGTGATAGGTCTAATGCTTTAATGTTTAATAATTTCTGTCCTCCGAATTCATATTCATTATATAAATAGGCCCTTTTAATTTAGTCTGGCTTGCCGTTCCAAATAAAATTGAATATTTTTTTCTCATATAATTTAAAAAACTGTTCGCTAGGCGTAGGCAAGACCATAAGCAAATAGGTAAACTGGGATAAAACTAAAGAGTTAATCAGGGTGATTTTTCCACAAATTGACAGGTATTTTCCTTTCCATGGTAGTAAGATCTTATCTATTTTTGCTAACTTTCTATTAAAATGTATTGAAGTGAGATCATTTATTTCCTTTGGGATATGTATTCCAAGTATATCCACATCACCATCAGACCATTTTATTGGTAAACTACATGGTAATGTAAAAATAGTATTTTTTAGTGATCCAATACGTAATATAGTACATTTGTCATAATTTGGTTGTAATCCAGAGAGGTTAGAATATGTATCTAGATCCTCTATGAGGCTGTGGAGGGATTCTAGCTGTGGATTTAAAAGAAAACATGAATCATCAGCGTACAATGACACCTTTGTTTTTAAGCCCTGGATTTCTAATCCTCTGATATTATTATTGGATCTGATTTTAATAGCTAACATCTCGATGGCCACAATAAATAGATATGCCTATAGTGGACAACCTTGTTTCACTCCTCTTTACAACATTACAATTGGTTCTCACAGCAACAATACAGTACATACCAAACTCTTAGCATACAACCAACATGCTGTAACTCTCAGCCATTCTGGTTCCCCCCCCCCCCTTTTCTGAGCAACTGGGGCTTATATAGCTTCAGGAGGAGTTGGTAATTGGAGACAGCTCCTGCTGCCTCGTCGTCCACACCGTGTGCCCCCCCCCCAAAAAAAATTATTGGGGTTGCCTCTCAGGTCTCCGTTTCACCTCTCCTGCCTGGGCTTCCTCCTTCACCCAGGGTCCGCTATCGGCTAATCTCACCTCCTTCTCCCTCATCCCTTTCAGGGCCTCCATATGCTTGGCCAGATCCTCTCTTATCTCCTCCCAAGTCCATGATCTCTGCTCCACTACCTGTGTCCAGGGTGTCTGCTGCTCCTGGACACGCTGCTTGGTCCGTGTTTGGTGGGATATTCTGTCACGTTCGTTGAATGACGGGTCAGACCAAGGCGCAGCGTGATAAACACCGCAACAAAACAATAAATGAAACGTGAAGTCCAAGGTAGCGCGCGCACACAACATACCTTACAAGGAACAAGATCCCACAACTAGACAGTGCCAATAGGCTGCTTAAGTATGGTCCCCAATCAGAGACAACGAGCGACAGCTGCCTCTGATTGGGAACCACACCGGCCAACATAGAACTAGACATACTAGATCCTAAACATAGACAAAGCACAACAAGGAATATACACACCCTGACTCAACATAGAAGCGTTCCCTGAGTCAGGGGGTGACAATTTCACCATACACCATAATGAGATACAAGTTTCAAGTCTATTTATCATTATATATGTTTGTAAATTTACCAATAAAAAATACCGTAATGATTGAGTGTCCATATAGCTGTACCGTGATATTTGCATTACTTTAGTTTATTTAGTTTCTTAACTCTATTTCTTGAACTGCATCGTTGGTTAAGGGCTTGTAAGTAAGCATTTTGACGGTAAGGTCTACACGTGTTGTATTCGGCGCATGTGACAAATAATATTTTATTTTATTTTATTTGATAGTCCCTTTCAAATAAACCTAATAAAGTAAAGTACACTAAATATCTTATGAGAAAGAGGGACATTCTGGGGGGGGGTTTCAGGATTATAAGTGATAACTACTGAGGCAGTTCAAAGTTTAAAACTTGGATAATACAGCTATTTTTCTTAAAGATAAATAATGAATTGTTTTAATTTTGAATGAAAACAGTGAAATACTGAAAATATCAACATCTGGTTTGAAAAATAACCTGTTTACCTTATTAAAATAGGCTGAATTTGAAACAATTACAGTGTATTTTAAGTCAAATTCCATTCTTATTGTTTTCAATGAGAAAGGATCTTGATTCATCTCACTGTTGCAGTTTTTTATGTGTCCTCCCCTGTCAGCCCGCCCTCCATCACCCCCTTCTCTGGTCCTAATGGCCCCAGCCCAGGCCCCTCTCTCTGGGGACAAGACCAACCCTGGTGTGCCTGGCACAGGGCCCACACCCTGACGGTGCCTCCCTGGCCTGGTCTGACGATGGTGGCTCTCTGACGGGTGCAGAGATCCAGAAGGGCGAGTCTCAGCACCAGGCTGACGGCACGTACGCCCTAAGCAGCCTCCTTACTCTGCCCTCCACACACTGGAGCTCCGGACAGACCTTCACCTGTTGCCTGAGCCACACAGCACTGACCAACCCATTGAGCAGGAGTGTGAGCAATGGGCAGTGTTCGGTGTAGGGTGAAGTTAGTCCCTAGAAGTTGATTTTGGGTCAGTTTTGCATTTACTCCACTAATGGTTAAGGTTAGGATTGAGGGAAGGGAAGCTGATCCTAGATCTGTACCTAGGGAAAACTTCACCCTGGAGTGGCAAGGTTTTCACTCTGAGAGAGAGAGAGACAGAGAGAGAGACAGAGAGAGAGAGAGAGAGAGAGAGAGAGAGAGAGAGAGAGAGAGAGAGAGAGAGAGAGAGAGAGAGAGAGAGAGAGAGAGAGAGAGAGAGAGAGAGAGAGAGAGAGAGAGAGAGAGAGAGAAAGATAGACTGTTAGTGTGCTTCATATATTTTGATAGATTGGCAACTTGCTTTAGAAGTTATTGAAGTTTAGTTTTTTTCATGATGTCTCTTTTTGTGAATAGGGACCTCTGATGATGAATGCTGTATTGCTTGTGAAGTAATCTGAGGAATTTCTGCTTATTGATGTGATGAGTTGAATAAAGAATTTCATGATATGATGTTGCCTTTATTTGATATTTCAATAACGAATGCCATTGTGACAAGGTTTTAAAGTAGACATTTACCACAGACTTCTTCAGGGTTGGTGTTAATCCATGAAATTATTGGGAGCATATTTAGCGTATATCCAGTTGAGAGTATCTTTATAAATGTTTTACACAAGTTTACTATTCCGTTAGTCAGCACCTCTCCAACATTTTTGGGTGTGCGTTAACGACTGCTTTATGTTGAACTATTGCATGACTGGCTATTCATTTTATGGGTCTATTCAATCCGCATGGCGTTAGTCCAACTTCACAGCGTGATTGAAATTTAAATGCAATGTTCCTGCTTTAGAGGATACTGCATTCACGATAAACGATGCATATGTTGGCTCAATCGGAAATTACCTTTAGGCTAAATTTCTATTGCGGAATCTGTAACGCTTCAGTTTTACAGATTGAAGAGAACCGTTAGAGCAGGGTCCCCCAACGCATAATAGAGATACACGTGATCATATACAAAGTAAGCAAGGTTTGAAATTATTATGTTTTAGTCAAATAGTATATATTGTAACGACCCGGTATTGTGTTCTGTGTTCGTGGGTGGGTTATCGTTCTCATGGGTGCTAGCAGGGGTTAAATATGCCAGGACAGATGGAAAGGTTGGGGGGGTATGATGGGTAATCCCGCGGGGTTTTGGAATGCTTAAATAGGGGTTACGGTCTCATCTCTCTCTCTTCTGTTTTGGGACCCTTGACTTGACATGTTACATTGTGTATGTTCGAGGTTTAGCGGCGTGGGCTGTGGCCTGAACAATAGCCCATTCAGGAATAAACCTGTGTTCTGCCTGTACACCTGGTGCCCGTCTCTCTTTTACTTTATGACCCAGCTGGGTCATTACATTGGTGTCAGAAGTGCTTTCGAACGACGGGATAGATCGAGATTAGGCGAGTTAGCTGTTTCAGTATAGGCCGTGGTTAGCTTTAGCGTGACTCGCATCTACGGTCATGATGATCGGGGCGAGGCGGAAAATTAAGGAAGAGTCGGACTAAGTGTCCGTTGTGGGCTCGGGTGTACCCGGTCGGGAGGGTCAGGCGACGACGGCTGTAGAAGAGCTGGAGAGCCACATGGCGGAAGTTAAATTGTCAGTCAGCAAGATGGCAGAACGGGCGGGTTTTCCTTCAAACCGCTCGACCAGAACAGACGTCACGGCGACGGAGATATCGACGTCACCGCGTGCGGAAATGGCTGGGCCTCCTTATGTAAACAGAGATGGCAGCGCCCTATTGCCATTAGCCACGGTAGCGGCTAAACTTCCAAAGTTCAATGGACAAGGTAAATGGGACGTTTTTTTCACTCAATTCGAGTTGTTGGCTAGAGCCGGGAGGTGGTCTGACGAGACGAAAGGGTTACAGCTTGCCCTGAGCCTGGAAGAGGAGGCGTCGGAATGCCTGCTAACGCTAGCCCCGGACGAGAGGGGCGACTACGGTGCGCTAGTGGAGGCATTGGGGGGCCGTTTCGGCAGCGAGACATGCACAGCCCAACATGCTGCGGATTGAACTGAGTAACAAAAAGAGACTTCAGGGGGAATCATTAAAGGCGTTGGCAAGTGATATTCTGAGCCTGACCAGGCGGGCTTATGCAACTATGCCGATTGGTGTGCAAGACGAGCTGGCACGGGACAGTTTTATTAGAGCGCTCTCCCCCACCGAACTGGGTAAGCATGTTCAGATGTCGGACCCAGCATCTCTGCGGGCTGCAGTGGAGATAGCCAGGAAGAGGGAGCTGATCTGGGGTGAGGGAGTGAGAGTGGAGGTTGCCAGTCAACCAGAGGTGAGAGCAGCGGCGGCCGGGTGCCGGGGGTCACCAAACCAGAGTGGGTCGACGAGTTGGGCGGGTTAGTCAAGACCGCTTCGCTTGTCATTGAGAGGGGCTCCAGACAACATCGCAGTGTCAGCTCAACTCCCATTGTCTGCTGGGGTTGTGGCCAGCCTGGCCACATTCAGCGGGAGTGTGGCAGATTCTCCCGTCACCAGGGAAACGACAGCGGGTTCTCGCGCAGGGGGCAGCGCGGGCCCACCCCTCCGCCCCCGAACCCACAGTAAGCAGAAGAGGTACCCAGCAGCGCAGGCAAGAGGGTGGGTACCTGCTTCCCCAGGGTGTAGCTGCCACCGTGTTTCCTAGTCCGGTAGTTGTGGTGGGACGTACCACCATTGGGGACTTCTGCAATGTCATCGTCAAGGTAGAGGGGGTGGAATGTTTGGCCCTGGTCGACACGGGTTCTACAGTAACCCTGGTGAGACCAGACATACTACCTGTTGGGGTGCGGGTGGAGCCGACCCTTGTCCAGCTACGGACTGTCACGGGGGAGCTAGCCCCCATGTTAGGGAAGTGTCGGTTGTCTGTGACTGTGGGTGGGGGAGAACTGTGGGGTGTCCGGTGTGGGTAGCAACGGTACAGGACCCCTGTATACTGGGAATTGACTTTTTGAAAAACTGTGGGGCTCAGTTGGACTTAGCTTCGGGCACTTTGAGGCTGTCGGGGGGGCCCACAGTGGGAATGTCGCCTTCGGGAGGGCCAGCAGGGGGCAGGGCTGTCCCTCCGTCTTCCTCCAAGCTTGCCGAAACTCCACTGGTCGTCCCGGCTGCTCCCTTGGTCGTTGTGCCATCCCAGCAGCTGTCTCTGGCGGCAATGACCTTCACTCCCCATAATGGTGCAAGCACAGGCAGCCCAGTAGCCCAAAACACACTGGCTCCTTCATCCCATCAGTCCGACGGGGGGAAGGAGGAAGTTATCGACGCCGTTGAGGCTGTGTGGCTGAAAAACTGTCAAGGTCTGGATGAGAGACAACAGAGACAGTTAAAGCAGCTGCTGTTTGACTTTAAAGATAGCTTCGCTTGGGGGGAAGATGAGGTAGGGCAAACGCACCTGGTTCAGCACGACATCGACACTGGGGACAACCAACCCATTAAAATGCGGCCCCGTCGCATTCCCCTTGCCAAGAGGGAAGCAGCAGCCACAGCTATTGCTGACATGTTGCGGGCTGATTTCATTGAGCCATCAGATAGGCCATGGTCCGCGCCGGTCGTCATGGTGCCTAAGAAAGGGGGTAAACTTAGGTTTTGTGCGGACTACAGGGACCTAAATTCTGTCACCATTAAAGACTCTTACCCCATACCGAGGATTGATGAGTCGCTAGACCACATCAGAGGGTCCTCGTGGTTCTCTTCCCTTGATCTGCGCAGTGGCTACTGGCAGGTGCCCCTCTCGCCTGGGGCACGTGAAAAAACTGCCTTCTCCACGGATAGGGGCCATTGGCAGTTCAAGGTGCTGTGCTTCGGGCTTTGTAATGCTCCTGCCACCTTTGAGAGGCTCATGGACAGAGTGCTGGCGGGGGTTCCGAGAGACGAGTGTGTCGTGTACCTAGACGACATATTGGTGCACGGCACATCGTTTGAGGGGGCACTGGGGGCACTTAGGCGAGTGCTGGAGAGGATCTCGGGGGCGGGGCTAAAATTACACCCGGAAAAGTGCCATTTCATGCAAAGGGAGGTGGCGTTCCTGAGTCATCAGCTGGGTGGTGAGGGCATCAGCACGATGCCAGACAAAGTGGAGGCTGTGAGGGGGTGGCCAATTCCAAGGGGGAAAAAATAGGTTAAGAGTTTCCTGGGTCTGGCATCCTACTATCGTAGGTTTGTGAAAGGGTTTGCAGGGATAGCAGCTCCTTTGAACCACCTTCTCAAGAAGGACACTGTTTTTCAGTGGACCGAAGAGCACCAGCGGGCGTTTGAGGCCCTCAAACGTGCCCTGGTGGAGGCCCCTGTCCTGTCCTCACCAGACCCGAACCGTCCGTTTATCCTGGACACCGACGCAAGCAATGAGGGCTTGGGGGCTGTGCTGGCTCAGCGTGGTTCTGACGGGGAGCACGTAGTAGCTTATTACAGCAGAACTTTTGATAAGGCTGAAAAACGCTACTGCGTGACAAGGAGGGAGCTTTTGGCTGTCGTGGCAGCAGTACGCCATTTCAAGTACTACCTGGGGGGCCTGCCGTTTGTGGTGCGGACGGATCACTCCGCCCTGCAGTGGCTTCTCTCCTTCAAGGAACCAGAGGGTCAGATCGCCCGCTGGTTGGAGGAGCTGCAACCCTACGACTTCCAGGTGGAGCACAGGGCCGGCCTTCGCCACAGCAATGCAGACGCCTTGTCCCGCCGCCCGTTTGCTAAGGACAGCTGTGGGTACTGCGCCAAACGGGTGGAGCGAGAGAGGGAACTGTGCATGGAGGAGGGAGTCACCGCCACGGTGAGTCAGCTGAGGGTGACAGAGTGCCGGGAGCTTGAGGCTGTGGACGTCGGGGAGTGGAGGCGTCGCCAGGAGGAGGACGCAGAGCTGCGTCCTGTGCTGGGGTGGGTGGAAGAGAGAAGACGACCGCCGTGGGGAAGTAGCCCCTCTATCACCAGTCACCAAAGGACTGTGGGCTAAATTCTCAGTCCTTAGAGAGGCTGAGGGAGTGCTCCAGAGGGGGTGGAAAAAGCCAGCTACTGGAGAAATTACGTGGCAGGTAGTGGTTCCCAAAAGGCTGCAAGGGAGCGTGTTACAGCAGCTTCACGGGGGAGTAGGCGCAGGGCATTTTGGGGTCTCCAAAACGTTAAAGCGCGTACGTAAAGGCTTCTATTGGGCCAGGCACAGGAGGGATGTGGAGGACTTTTGCAGGTAGTGCGACGAGTGTGCTGCTAAGAAAGGACCTCCAGGTCAGTCACACGCCCTCCTACAACAATTCCCAGTAGGGGAGCCCATGGAGAGACTGGGGGTAGACATAGTTGGACCGTTTCCAACCACAGACAGCGGTAACAGGTGGATTCTAACTGCTATGGACTACTTCACCAAGTGGCCAGAGGCTTACGCTCTCCCAGACCAGGAGGCAGAAACAGTAGCTGATGCGTTGGTAGGGGGAATAATCAGTCGGTTTGGGGTGCCACAGTCTATACACAGCGACCAGGGGAGAAACTTTGAGTCACGGGTGTTCTCAGAGTTGTGTAGATGGTTAGGCGCGGAGAAGACGCACACTACTCCGCTTCACCCCCAGAGTGATGGGCTGGTGAAAGATTTAACAGAACATTAGCACAACAGCTGGCTATCGTTACCTCAAAACACCAGAGAGATTGGGACACCCACTTACCGTTTATTCTTATGGCATGTAGGTCGGCTGTTCAAGAATCGACTGCGTGCTCCCCAGCGCTACTAATGTTAGGTCGTGAGTTGTGCACCCCAGCCGAACTGACGTTTGGCCACCCTCCTGATAACGACGACGGGGTTTTGCCTGGCCCGAACTATGTTCGTCGTCTGCAGAACCGGTTAGAAGCGGCTCACACCTTCGCAAGAGAGCAACTCGAGAACGCAGGAATGCGCCAAAAGCGGCACTATGACTCACGCGCTAGGGGGAGAACGCGTGTGGCTTCACAACCCCACGCGCAAGAAGAGGCTGGACAGTGCCTGGGTGGGGCCGTGCCTGGTGATAGAGAGAGTGGGGGAGGTGACGTACCGGGTGGAGGTTCCCCCACGGAGCAGGAAGGTGGTGGTCCACCGGGACCGATTGGCGCCCTACAGAGGGAGGAAAACGGTAGGGAATGGAAGTGAGGACTCTGATGTGAGCACACGGGGACAGTCTAGAGAGGAGACTCTAGCGCAACCTGAGCCTGGAACGGGGGCTGCCTCTTCGGAGGGCGCTGGAAATGACATTGGGGCAGATGAGTGTTCTGGGGGTCCACCAGTGAGTCAAGGGGAGGCACAAGAGACTGATGCGACTTCTGGGTCGTTTTAAGGATTTTGTTTTGTATCCCTAGGGGATAGGGTTTAGAAAGGGGGGGGGCTATGTAACGACCCGGTATTGTGTTCTGTGTTCGTGGGTGGGTTATCGTTCTCATGGGTGCTAGCAGGGGTTAAATATGCCAGGACAGATGGAAAGGTTGGGGGGGGCGGTATGATGGGTAATTCCTCGGGGTTTTGGAATGCTTAAATAGGGGTTACGGTCTCATCTCTCTCTCTTCTGTTTTGGGACCCTTGACTTGACATGTTATTTGTGTGTGTTCGAGGTTTAGCGGCGTGGGCTGTGGCCTGAACAATAGCCCATTCAGGAATAAACCTGTGTTCTGCCTGTACACCTGGTGCCCGTCTCTCTTTTACTTTACATTACAATATGTTTGGACTTCTTGCGGTCAATTTGCAGTCTACAAACTATTTGTAATTATGTTCCGTTCTCCCGACCATCCACTAAATAAAAAATTCGGCATGCGGTTGAATCTAGTTGATGATCCCTAACTTGGGGTTTTCACACAGCCTAGTTTTGGGATATAGTTCGAATCAGATATCATCTATTTGTTACAAACGAACAAAAATTCCTACATAAAACCATGTATCCATGCAAGTCATTTGTTTATTGGACAAAATATTAACTTTAAATCAATTTATGAGTATCATGAAGCATCACTTGTGTGTCCCAATCTTCATATTACTTTCGCTTTGGTCTTCCAACAACATGCAGGAGGACACAGCGCAAGAGCCGTTATAACTGCGTCTTGAATAGGCTATATTCATTCAGTAGACTATTCTACGGTGTTTTAGGTGTCAAGTTTTTGGCCATGTTGCAGCAGTATATAGGAGGGAGAGTCCTAGATGTGAGAAGTGTGCAGGAGGGCATGAGACGAAGGAATGTGTAGTTTTGGTGGAGAAAGTTGTGTGTGTTAGTTGTGGGGGTGCCCATGGGGCTGGAGATCGGAGGTGTCCGGTGAGAGAAAGTCAGGTTGAGGTTGCTAGGATCAGAGTAGTACAGAAAGTGTCATATGCTGAAGCAGTGAAGTGAGTGGCAGAGGACAATGGGTACAGGGTGAACGATCCTGAGAGGATTTCTGTGAGTAAGCAGAGAGTGATTGGAAGAATATGTGCTTCAGTAAGGTAGGTTTCTTGGCATTCATAGCTATGGTTGTTAATTGTACTGCAGAAATGGATCGAAAGTCACAGAAAATAAAGGTTGTGGTGGCAGCGACAGAGCAATACTTGCGATTGCGAGGTTTTACCTGCAGAACTGTTGCAGGGGGTGTTGAGTGGTGGTGTTCTGTTCTCCCAGACCGTTGGTCTGGAGTATGATTACATAGGGTAAATAGTGGAATGGGGTGGTGTTATTTTTATTTTATTTTTTATTTTTTAAGAGTGCTAATAGTTGGCAGGGAAATTTTTCCTTTTCCCCAATTGTATAGTACCTTATCACAAAGAATGTAATGTATACTGAACAAAAATATAAACCTAACATGCAACAATTTCAACGAATTTACTGAGTTACACTTCATATAAGAAAATCAGTCAATTGAAATAAATTCATTAGGCCCTAATCTATGGATTTCACATGGCTGGGCAGGGGCGCTGCCATGGGTGGGCCTGGGAGGGCATAGGCCCACCCACTTGGGAGCCAGGCTCACTCACTGGGGAGCCAGGCCCAGCCAATCAGAATGAGTTTTTCCTCACAAAATGGCTTTATTACAGACAGAAATACTCCTCAGTTTCATCAGCTGTCCGGGTGGCTGGTCTCAGACAATCCCGCAGGCGAAGAAGCCAGATGTGGAGGTCCTGGGCTGGCGTGGTTACACGTGATCTGCAGTTGTGAGGCCAGTTGGACGTACTGACAAATTCTCTAAAAAGACATTGGAGACGGCTTATGGTAGAGAAATTCTCTGGCAACAGCTCTGGTAGACATTCCTGCAGTCAGCATGCCAATTGCACGCTCCTTCAAAACTTGAGACATCTGTGGCATTGTGTTGTATGACAAAACTGCAAATGTAAGTGGCCTTTTATTGTACGCAGCACAAGGTGCACCTGTGTAATAATCATGCTGTTTAATCCGCTTCTTGATATGCCACCTTCTCCGCCATGCAATCTGGTTTCCGAGCTGTTCATGGGTGCACCTCAGCCACGCTCAAGGTCCTAAATGATATTATAACCGTGATCGATAAAAGACAGTACTGTGCAGCCGTCTTCATCGACCTGGCCAAGGCTTTCGACTCCGTCAATCACCGCATTCTTATTGGCAGACTAAATAGCCTTGGTTTCTCAAATGACTGCCTCGCCTGGTTCACCAACTATTTCTCAGATAGAGTTCAATGTGTCAAATCGGAGGGCCTGTTGTCTGGACCTCTGGCAGTCTCTATGTGGGTGCCACAGGGTTCAATTCTCGGGCCAACTCTATTCTCTGTGTATATAATAATAATAATAATATGCCATTTAGCAGACGCTTTTATCCAAAGCGACTTACAGTCATGCGTGCATACATTTTTGTGTATGGGTGGTCCCGGGGATCGAACCCACTACCTTGGCGTTACAAGCGCCGTGCTCTACCAGCTGAGCTACAGTATCAATGATGTCGCTCTTGCTGCTGGTAACTCTCAGATCCACCTCTACGCAGACGACACCATTTTGTATACATCTGGCCCTTCATTGGACACTGTTAACAAACCTCCAAACGAGCTTCAATGCCATACAACACTCCTTCTGTAGCCTCCAACTGCTCTTAAACGCTAGTAAAACTAAATGCATGCTCTTCAATCGAACGCTGCTTGCACCCGCCTGCCCGACTAGAATCACTACTCTTGGCGGGTCTGACTTAGAATATGTGGACAACTACAAATACCTAGGTGTCTGGTTAGACCGTAAACTCTCCTTCCAGACTCACATTGAGCATCTCCAATCCAAAGTTAAATCTAGAATCGGCTTCCTATTTCGCAACAAAGCCTCCTTCACTCATGCTGCCAAACATGCCCTCGTAAAATGGACTATCCTACTGATCCTTGACTTCGGCGATGTCATTTACAAAATAGCCTCCAACACTCTACTCAACAAATTGGATGTAGTCTATCACAGTGCCATCCGCTGTAGGCTCTCGTTGGCCCTCACTACATATTCGTCGCCAAACCCACTGGCTCCAGGTCATCTATAAATCACTGCTAGGCAAATCCCTGCCTTATTTTAGCTCATTGGTCACCATAGCAACACCCACCCGTAATCTGCGCTCCAGCAGGTATATCTCACTGGTCATCCCCAAAGCCAACACCTCCTTTGGCCGCCATTCCTTCCAGTTCTCTGTTGCCAATGACTGGAACAAACTGCAAAAATCTCTGAAGCTGGAGACTCTTATCTCCCTCACTAACTTTAAGCATCAGTTGTCAGAGCAGCTTACCGATCACTGCACCTGTTCACAGCCAATCTGTAATTAGCCCACCCAACTACCTCATCCCCATATTGTTATTTATTTTGCTCATTTGCACCCCAGTATTTCTATTTGCACATCATCTTCTGCACATCTATCATTCCAGTGTTAATACTAAATTGTAATTATTTTGCACTATGGCCTATTTATTGCCTTACATCCATAACTTACTATATTTGCACACACTGTATATATATTTTCGTTTGTGTTATTGACTGTACGTTGTGTTTATCCCATATGTTACTCTGTGTTGTTGTTGTTTTTATCGCACTGCTTTGCTTTAACTTGGCCAGGTCTCAGTTGTAAATGAGAACTTGTTCTCAACTGGCTTACCTGGTTAAATAAAGGTGAAATAAATAAAAATAAATAAAAACACCTGTTGGGTGGATGCATTGTCTTGGCAAATGAGAAATGCTCACTTACAGGGATATAAATATATTTGCGCACAAAATGTGAGAGAAATAAGCTTTTTGTGCGTATGGAACATTTCGGAGATATTTTATTTCAGATCATGAAACATGGGACCAACACTTTACATGTTGCGTTTATATTTTTGTTGAGTATAGGTAGGCCGTGAATGGCCTCACTCCAATACAGTAGGTGGCGGTGTATACACCTTAAATTGGGTGCGATCCGCCAACACAATCCCAAAGAATAAGTGTTTTTGTCCTTGTCCGAGGGTGGCAAGCTAGCTAAGTAGAGCTCATTTTTAACTTTTGTTAAAACGTTTAATTTTGTTATGTATTGAGCAAAGGAGACGATTCGCATGGATGGAAGTGACCGAAACACATTTACGAACAAGGTAAGAAATGTTTCCTTGCTAACCTGCCGGCCAAACGCTAACATTAGCTAGCTATGTTCGTTGAACTTCAGCGTGCTGGGTTTGTTAAACGTCCAACCAGGCCAAACAAGACTAGCTAGGTGACGGGGTCACATTTCGTAACAAAGCGAACGTGTTTCTGGTAACTGTTATAATATTTGTATCGGTCCCAAATGGCACCGTATTGCCTATTTTGACCAGGGCTCTTAGGGAATAGGGTGCCATTTGGCTGTGTAGCTAATCTGGTTTTGGGCATGTGCTGCAGTGTAGCCATCATGGTCGGCGTAGGCTGCAGTGTGTTAAGATCTGGTGACTGACGCACACACACTTTAAACCACCTATGCTCTTTTGAGACCCCTCTTTCAAAGATGCAGTGAAAGTAATTGGCTACTTGGCATTTTTATACAAGACCCTAAGCGTTATGTGATGTTAATTGCTTGATGAATTCAGAAACCACACCTGTGTGGAAGCTTTCAATATAACGTTACGTTGAATCCTTCATTTACTCAATTGGTTCCTTTATTTTGCCGTATACTATAAGTGGGTTCTGTGAAGCCTGGCCTAGCAGTTTGACGCTCACATGATACTGCACACAAACTTTTGTCTTTAGAAAACAACAAATTGTGTCCCTTCCCGCTATTTTTTTAGTGTTGATATATGTAACATTCTTTAGATGTATTTAGAATTCAATTAAACTATATTAGCTTTCACTAGCAAGCTAGCTAACTTTAGTGGCAAAGGGGTACTATAGAAAAAAGTATACAGGTTTAGATAGTAGTCTAGTGCCAGAAGGATTTCCCTGTTGGTGGTAATGATACATGTTGTCCAGTAGAGGGAGGGCATACTAGGATAAGATCAATAAACTCATGCGGGACAGAAAATATTTTTAATTTTTATTTGAAACCAATGTTTAGCATCTCAACAATAAACTGCTCTACTAAAACACTCATCTCCTATGCTGAACCACTACAGGTGGGAAACATCTCAACGAGTTGGATGTCCTTGGAAGTCAAGAGATGCATGCTGACAATAAAGGTGCAAAACATAGAAATAGAATGACACAGATTCTATTTCTGTGGTGCAAAGATCCATGGATCCCTCTCAGCTCTGCTGTAATTGGCCTACTGGGTAAGTAGGCTATATGGCTTGGCCTATAGACTGGCTGCATCCCAAATGGCCCCCTATTCCCTATTTAGTGCACTACTTTGGACCAGGGCTCTTGTCCAAAGTAGTGCACTATATAGGGAATGGGGTGCCATTTGGGACGCACACTGTTGCTAATTTGGTCTTGGGCAGGTGCTGCAGTGTGGCTGTATGCTGCAGTGTGCCTTGTTGGACCTATACTATAACAGGGGGTTCTGTGAAGCCTTCCCTGGCAGTTGCAGGTGTGAGCATGTATACAGCAGTTTGATGCTCATGTATGATACTGCAGACAAACTTTGTCTTTAGAAAACAGAAGTGACCTTTCTATATATTTTGGTCTTGAAATAAATCAAATGCTGTAGACGTATTTACAACTAAATTACACTAGATTGGCTTTTGCCTGCCAACTAACTTTAGTGACAAAGGGGTACTGTAGAAAAGAGTATACAGGTTTAGTAGTCTAGTGCAGGGGCGTCAAACTCATTCCATGGAGGGCTGAATGTATGCTGGTTTTTATTTCCTTTCAATTTGTGTCCAATAAAGACCTAGACAACCAGGTGACAGGAGTTCCAAACTTATCAAGGGAGGAGCAAAACCCTGCAGACACTCATCCCTCCACGGAATGAGTTTGACACGTGGTCTAGTGACAAAGATTTCCCTGTTGGTGCTAATGATAACGTTGTCCAGTAGAGGGCATACTAGGATAAGATCAATAAACTATGAGGGACTGATCAAATGTCTTATAATTTGAACTGTTGATGTTTATCATTTCAACAAACTACTGTACTAAACACTTATCTTCTGTTTCCCACCCGTAGTGGTTCAGCATCTCATCGAGTCAGATGTCCTTGATGAAGCCTCATGATGGGGGCTATTGAGACAAGATGCATGATGACAATGAAGGGGCAAAGCATAGAAAAAATGATGGATTCAATTTCTGTGGTGCAAAGATCCATGGATCCCTCTTACCTCTGCTGTAATTGGTCTACTGGGTAAGTAGGCTACATGGCTTGGCAATAGTCTGGGTTTGTCCCAAATGGCACCCTATTCCCTACTTAGTGCACTACTTTTGTCCAGGGCTCTGGTCAAAGTAGTGCACTATATAGGTACTAGGGTGCCATTAGTGAATCACTGTGTAGCTAATCTGGTCTTGGGCAGGTGCTGCAGTGTAGCCATCATGGCCGTATGCTGCAGCGTGCCTTGTTGAACCTATACTATAACAGAGTGGGTTCTGTGAAGCCTGCCCTGGCAGTTGCAGGTGTGAGTATGTATACAGCAGTTTGATGCTCATGTATGATACTGCAGACAAACTTTGTCTTTAGAAAACTGAAGTTGTGTCCCTTCTATATATTTTAGTGTTGAAAGAAATCTAATGCTGTAGACGTCTTTGCAATTAATTGAAACTAGATGGGCTTTTACCAGCTAGCTACATTTAGTGGCAAATGGGTACTGTAGCAAAAATAGTATACAGGGTTAGCTAGTAGTCTAGGCCCAGAAAGATTTCCCTGTTGGTGGTAATGATACACGTCTTCCAGTGATGGCATACTAGGATAAGATCAATAGTCATGAGGGACAGATCAAATATTCTGTTTTTATAAATTGAACTGTCTGACATATGAAACTAATGTTTTATCATTTCAGCAATAAACTGCTTTACTAAAACACTTGTCTCTAATCCTGAACCACTACAGGTGGGAACGATATCTGAACAAGTCCATGTCCTTGAAGTCACATGATGGGGGCCATTGAGACGAGATGCATGATGACAATGAAGGGGCAAAGCATATAAATAGTATCACATAGATTCTATTTCTGTGGCGCCAAGATCCATGGATCCCTCTCACCTCTGCTGTAATTGGCCTACCTGGTAAGTAGCCTACATGGCTTAAAGTGTATTTGTCCCAAATGACTCCCTATTAATGCAGTGCTTTTGACCAGGGCCCATATGGTTCTGGTCAGAAGTGGTGAACTATATAGGGAGTGGGGTGCCATTTGGGGCATGCAACTTTTGCTAATCTGGTCTTGGGCAGGTGCTGCAGTGTAGCCATCATGGCCGTATGCTGCAGCGTGCCTTGTTGAACCTATACTATAACAGAGTGGGTTCTGTGAAGCCTGCCCTGGCAGTTGCAGGTGTGAGCATGTATACAGCAGTTTGATGCTCTTGTATGATACTGCACACAAATGTATTTAGAAAACAGATGTAGCCCTTCCTTCTATATTTAATGGTGGGTAAATGCTGTAGATGTATTGTGAAACTCCTAGCCTATTTCCTCATTGCATGTGTCATGCTTTGTAGGCTATACCCACCATTTTCAACACTACATCTTGTGTAAAGATTTGTCAATTACATAAGGGATAATCGAGGGGCTATGCGTTCTATGGAAAATTATGAACGACGTGGAAGGCATGTCCTACGACGCGCTATTGGAGTGGAACTAACCTTCCACGGAGTTGCATTATTTCCCAGAAAACGCATAAAACCCTGCGTTGGTTATCCCTTTTGTACCATGGCTATAATTGAACACATTTACCGGTAGAAATGTGTTCAACATCCACTGAAGTAGCTAGCAAGTTTAATTGATAGCTACAGTAGTTGACTTGGTAACCAGACAGACTTGCTTGTTTAGCTAACCAAACCAGAGATGGGACTCCCATTGGGCAGTGGAGGAATGTATAACGCCTCACCCAGCAGGTTGTCGACCAATCGCGTTCACGTTGTCATGCTGCGTCACGCGGTTGCTAAGCTAATTGTCACGCAATCCCTTCTCAAAGTCAGGGAATGAGTTGCGACACCTGCCCATTTTCCTCAACAGTACGTAATGTCACTATTCCAAAGCTTTATGATATTACGGAGAACAAGTTCATTATCTCTGAAAAAAATTGTAATGTTGCACTTGTTGATGAAATTCATGCTGATGTTGGGTTTTTGAGCTAGCGCCCAATTGACTCCCATTCACTCCTTGAAGGAGAGCTTTCCTTGTCCCAGAATGTACCACGCGGCCCATTGACGACACGTGGGCAACTTACACAATGGGCGTTAATTCGATTCCAATGGAATTTCTCCATCTCCTCAAAAGTATCTCTGACCAAACCAGCAGTCCTAGCTTGCTATAATGAAAATCGAATTCAACAATGCCAATAATGTTTTCAATTAGACTTTTGCTCTCAAAAGCAGTTCAAACATAGAACATGTAAGAATGAACTCTAGCCATTGATTTCTACCGTGCTAATATACTGTGCGTTATAGGGAAATAATGCACGCTCCAGAATGCCCTTCAATCCAAAACGAGTATTTAACAATGCAATGGTATAAAGTAGGGGTCTCCAACCTTTTCTAGCATGAGAGCTTCTTAAAAAGAAACGTGTGTGTGTGTGTATATATATACTGCTCAAAAAAATTAAGGGAACACTAAAATAACACATCCTAGATCTGAATGAATGAAATAATCTCATTAAATACTTTTTTCTTTACATAGTTGAATGTGCTGACAACAAAATCACACAAAAATTATCAATGGAAATCTAATTAATCAACCCTTGGAAGTCTGGATTTGGAGTCACCCTCAAAATTAAAGTGGAAAACCACACTACAGGCTGATCCAACTTTGATGTAATGTCCTTAAAACAAGTCAAAATGAGGCTCAGTAGTGTGTGTGGCCTCCACATGCCTGTATGACCTCCCTACAACGCCTGGGCATGCTCCTGATGAGGTGGCGGATGGTCTCCTGAGGGATCTCCTCCCAGACCTGGACTAAAGCATCCGCCAACTCCTGGACAGTCTGTGGTGCAACGTGGCATTGGTGGATGGAGCGAGACATGATGTCCCAGATGTGCTCAATTGGATTCAGGTCTGGGGAACGGGCGGGCCAGTCCATAGCATCAATGCCTTCCTCTTGCAGGAACTGCTGACACACTCCAGCCACGTGAGGTCTAGCATTGTCTTGCATTAGGAGGAACCCAGGGCCAACCGCACCAGCATATGGTCTCACAAGGGGTCTGAGGATCTCATCTCGGTACCTAATGGCAGTCAGGCTACCTCTGGCGAGCACATGGAGGGCTGTGCGGCCCCCCAAAGAAATGCCACCCCACACCATGACTGACCCACCGCCAAACCGGTCATGCTGGAGGATGTTGCAGGCAGCAGAACATTCTCCACGGCATCTCCATACTCTGTCACGTCTGTCACATGTGCTCAGTGTGAACCTGCTTTCATCTGTGAAGAGCACAGGGCGCCAGTGGCGAATTTGCCAATCTTGGTGTTCTCTGGCAAATGCCAACGTCCTGCACGGTGTTGGGCTGTAAGCACAACCCCCACCTGTGGATGTCGGGCCCTCATACCACCCTCATGGAGTCTGTTTCTGACCGTTTGAGCAGACACATGCACATTTGTGGCCTGCTGGAGGTCATTTTGCAGGGCTCTGGCAGTGCTCCTCCTGCTCCTCCTTGCACAAAGGCGGAGGTAGCGGTCCTGCTGCTGGGTTGTTGCCCTCCTACGGCCTCCTCCACGTCTCCTGATGTGCTGGCCTGTCTCCTGGTAGCGCCTCCATGCTCTGGACACTACGCTGACAGACACAGCAAACCTTCTTGCCACAGCTCGCATTGATGTGCCATCCTGGATGAGCTGCACTACCTGAGCCACTTGTGTGGGTTGTAGACTCCGTCTCATGCTACCACTAGAGTGAAAGCACCGCTAGCATTCAAAAGTGACCAAAACATCAGCCAGGAAGCATAGGAACTGAGAAGTGGTCTGTGGTCACCACCTGCAAAACCAGTACTTTTTTGGGGGTGTCTTGCTAATTGCCTATAATTTCCACCTGTTGTCTATTCCATTTGCACAACAGCAAGTGAAATTTGTCAATTAGTGTTGCTTCCTAAGTGGACAGTTTGATTTCACAGAAGTGTGATTGACTTGGAGTTACATTGTGTTGTTTAAGTGTTCCCTTAATTTTTTTGAGCAGTGTGTATATGTATGTATGTAACGTGTCACGAACTACTAATTTCTTTTTATAGCTTTCAAATGGGCACATTCTTGTCCTCTCCCCCGGGTCCTTGGTGTATGAGAGAGTTTTTTTTTGGTCAATATAACTGGTAAAATTATGCTTAATAAACAACTAAGGGGGCCGCATAAATGTATTTTCTGGAATTAAAATGTTACTCTCAATAGGCCTTTTACAAATATATATTGAGAAACAGTGAAAATTATGTTCTGAGTACATGTCAATGATTAAATCACATCAGGTAAATTGAGTTCTGGGGAAAAAACGAACACATTTCAATTGGAGTTTAATTCTCCTTTAATTGCACATTAAGCAAGAAAGGAATGTCAGTCTAGCGATGTTTCTGCTGTTATGCCTGCTGCAGCACAGTTTGTAAAACAATGGCCACCCAATTTATACATAATCATATATTTTTGTCAGGTAAGCCTACTTTGCAGTTAACATTTTAATTGAAGGTTTTTGGGGAAATTCTGTCTACCCACAAGACGGCAAACATTAGCATCGCTAACTGGCTACATACAGAGTGCTAGACAAATGCGCCCACCAAACAGACAGACTGGGGCAATATTGCTGGAAATTAATTGGCAGATATTGTTACGTTTGGCTTTTTAAGCCAATGGTTGCTAACCAGGTGTGGGATCATGTCAATGTGGCGTTGATTGGGAAGCAGCCGGAAGCTTTGTTTATGACAGTTTGCGATTAGAACACGTAAAAGAAAGAAAAGGCATGTATTTTCAGAATTGCTTGGCGAGCTACTGGTAGCTCGTGATCTACCTGTTGGAGACCCCTGGTATAAAGTTTCCTAACTCATCTGTTTGTTTGAACCCCCAAGGAGGTGATGCCCCGTGCTCTGCTGTGCCCCTCATCAGCCCAGTGGGTTCTGACTCGTCGTTTGGTTTCGTACCACATCCTGGTTCCAAGACTTGTCCTGATGGAGTGAAGGAGCAGAATCGGACTAACCGTTGATGTTTTGACAGATGTATATTCATAGAAATAGATTAAATGTTTTCTATAGTGGTGTATTGTCATCAGGAGAACCATTGTCAAAGATTCAGTGAAGTATGTTATTAATAACTTCCTCAAGGAGAAGGTAGCAAGCAACAAATGCTACAACCATGAAAAATGTGTTCATGACAGAATGTTATTGCAATGACCTTGCAGAGGGTTCTGTAACAACTTGACTCTCAGTCAAGACCATATCACATTTGTATAATGTATTTCTGGAACATGCTGTTCTCTTGGTGGCGTAAACTGTGGCATGATGTCAGAACCGTAGTTTGGCCTTACATTTGGCCATGATTCATCAATAAAACTAAACAGATTCATTATCTATGTCAATCTATTCATTTTTAATACAGCAAACAATCCAAATGAAGGCATTTGCACCACCTACTGTAGTTTGATGGTAGACCTTGGTTTGAGGCTGGATGGATGTCATGTTACTAGTTTGCCTTGAAATGTAATTGCCTCCCATGCTATCAGCACTATCCAACTGCACTAAATGTATTGCATACTTGGTGTGTGTGTAATTCCATGGCCCAAAGAATAAGCTTCGTCCCAAGGCTGCTTATGCCCAGAAGGTAATTGATGGCACTGTTATGAAATATGACCTAAAATCCCTATGTTTGACACGCACATGTGCCCAGAATGGAGAGGAAAGATTGACATTGCCCTGTGTGGATCTTAAAGAGGATTATCTTAGTTGTTCTACTTAGATCTAATATCCAAATGCTGTGCAGATAACTACATGTGCATGATTCCATATTGCAGCTGAATGCAAAATACTCTTACCTCTTAATATCCCTGCTAGGATTTGGCATTCTCAAATGGTTATCCAACAGGAAGCCCTGCCCTAGGGGAAGTGGGTAGTTGTGAAATTACACATGTCATATTTTTTTGAGGACACAAGGATATGCCTTATGCAACAGTCCCTCTGTGCCATAATGTCCTAAATGTATCAAATCAACAACCAAATTGAATCAATGGAATATTGATAAAGGCATTCCAGCGGTGGAAGCAGATCTTATTACATGGCTAATGGGGTTGGTATTGAAAATGTCATCAGTTCAGTCAAGTTAAAAGAAATGTCATGCATTTTCAGGTTAGATGGAAATCCTGAAACTATCTTATAAAATGTTTCATTCTTTGTATCCCATGACTCATTTTGCTGTATAGTACATTGGTGATTGAATTCCCTTACGGTGACTCAATGCAGTCTACTGAACATGTTCCTCATGCAATTGTATATTATACAGTAACCATAACCCAATCATTTTGGGGGACCCTTCAACTCATGCTTATGATCAACTGCACTGCCAACTCACTTATGCCACAGACTTTTTTGAAAGACTGGCACGTGCACATGGACTTTAGCAGAACTAAACTGAAATCCAATAAATGGGTTCTAGAGACGTGAGTTCTGTTCATATGAGTTGTGAAGTGCATGCCATGTCATGCTGTATTTTAAATGGATAAATCCCTCTTATAAATTATGCAAGATTAAATTATATTTGAGTGCAGAATTAGGCAAATATTATTTTATAGATGTAGTATGGATTTTAAGGGATCCACATACAGTAAATTAGTCATTTTGCAAACGGAAGTATGATGAAAGAGACCAAGTAACAAATGTCACATGGGCCTATTGTCCAATATGAATTGATGCATGGTCATGAAAAAAACTTTTGTCAAATTTGCATGTGCACAGTTCCCTGAGCAGTGAAGATGACATGGCTTTACTCATATCATGTAGCTTTATCCCCTGTCTCTCTTCACAGTATAAAAAAAAACATTTGACATTAATCTTATGACAGCTGAGCTGGTAGCATAATAAAGTTCATTTTCAAGCACCATATGCCAGCTCATCTGTCTCTAATATTCTGTCCCAGCACTCAACTATTATTTCCCTGATAGGCCTACATTTAGAAACGGATTTATATTCAGTGATTTTTTATTGTAATCGCATATGAAAAGGATGGAGAAGCAGTGGATTTTTTTTATATGAGCGCTCCGCACACCGCACCGCCGCACTGCTGCGCTCTGTCGGTACCAAAGGGGAGGGGCGTAACTGTCCATGAGAAAGCTCGAGCATTCAAATACATTAATTCTCTCCTGTCCTCAAGGCTCAAACCTTCAGCTGGCTGTCTTTCGCTCGCTAGCGGCATCTGGAATCTTTTCGCGGTGAAAACCCAATTCTGAACCTGTTGTTAGCTAGCTATGCCTTTTTAAAATGCTGTTGTTGTCGCTATCAGGTCGATGGCTAACTGGCTAGCAAAACAGCTAGCTAACGTTCAGCACTGGTTCATCACCGACCGGCGAAAAGGAACCGAAGAAGGCTATGGATTAACAATATAACGGTACTTGAGTGTCCTGTCCAGACTAAACAGTACGAGCCAAATATATCGAAAGAACCAGATAATTGTTGAAGAAGTTCTGTTAATTAATTGGTGAGTGTCATTTATATTTGTTCAATTATATCTGTGTGAATTCGTATTGGTTGCAGTGATTGTGCACTGTGATGACCAGCTAATTTAGCTAAAATGTAGACTAAGTAGCCTAAACTAGGCTTCTAACGACTTCACATGTTATAGCTATATAGGCTGCATGTGTGTGTGTGTGTGTGTGTGTGTGTGTGTGTGTGTGTGTGTGTGTGTGTGTGCGTGCGCGAGAGATTGTCACTCACTGAGCATCACTGAGTGAGTGTTCTTGATTTCTGAAGGGCTCAACTGTAAGTGTTTGAGTGGCACTGCTTGCTTGTACAGTAGATTACAGTGCTGCTAGCCATCGCTATGGCGTAATGGATAACAGTGAACAAAGAACCTGTAAATATTGTGGTTTGGTTTCTGAAATGTCACCTGTTCTTTTCCCCTTGACTTACATATTTTGTTCAACAGAGAAGTATCATCTCTCTTTAAAACATGACGGTAACAATTGTTCATCTGTTTAAAGTAGCCTAAATAACCCCTATAGTTGGCTAAATGGAAAGGCTTAGCCTAGTTGTCACTTTAGTAGAAGATGGTTAGCTTTTACAGACGGTAGCATAGATGTAGCCTTGGTACTAGTCTTCTGGTCTCTTGCCAACTCCTATAAAATTGTCAGGCAATTTTTTTTGGGGGGAAACAGACTGATACCGAGGCTAGTGTGATGTTTTAGTTGAATACTCCATATCCCTCAGAAGTATAACTCTGGTCCAGTGCGTTACGTGCGGCGTATGCCTTCTTAAACGTTGAAGGAGGCTCAAGCCGAACCTAACGTCCTGGACCAGACCTACCAGAAGTAGTGCTGTGTAGCATGTGTTAACACCCCTATCACACAAGATCCCTTTCTTGCGGCACAGCTGCTTAAAAGGTCAGGCAACACTTACTGCTCAGGAACATGTATCTGCACGTTAAATAAATCAACAACACTGAACAAGTAAGGTGCGCTAAGACTGGGCAGGTACTCCGCCTGTCTTTACATGTCCATGAGTCGGAATAGGTTTACAGCAACACTAACATTTCGCAATGTGATTTTTGTTTTTGAGATCTTGTACATCTAGATTGTGTTCAGTATGCACAAAGCATAAGAAAATGGTCTGAAACAGGGAGGTAGTACATTCTGAACGTGTCCAATAAGAAGCGCTCGTTGTGCCCCAAATAAACACAACCCAGGTTTACCAAATAGCTATTAGACAACAGGGCGATTCCACGCCAGGACGGAAATATTTAACGTATCTCAGATTGATCTGGCAATTATCACATAGAAACTTCATTGGGAGGAAGAATGTTAGACATGTTTTTTACATTTGTATCACAAACCATTTGAGAAAATCATGATGAAAGTGGCCAATTTAGGCCCTTTTTAGACTCCCGTGTAGCTCAGTTGGTAGAGCATGGCGTTTGCAACGCCAAGGGTTGTGGGTTCGATTCCCACGGGGTGGCCAGTATGAAAAAAAATCATAATAATGTATGCACTCACTAACTGTAAATCGCTCTGGATAAGAGCGTCTGCTAAATGACTAAAATGTCAAATGTAAATAGGGCCTACATTCCTCCTGTAAGACCCTATGAGCCGTGAACCATACAAGATACAGATAACGGTTGTGTCCTAATACCCATACTAGCGTACTAAATAGCATGCGTAAAAAGAAAGTGTTAAAGTATGTGACATTTTGAAAATAGTACTCCGAATGCGTTGCGATTGCGTTGCGACCATTAGTTTAGTTTATTTTGGTATGGCGCATCAATTTATCGGATTATCAGCTGGAGTCAGAAATGATGAGTGATTCTACTAGATCAGGGCTCTTCAACCCTGTTCCTGGAGAGCTACCATCATGTAGATTGTCATTCCAACCCTAATCTAATGCACCTGATTCTAATAATTAGCTGGTTGATAAGATTAACCAGGTTATTTACAGCTGGGGTTGGAGCGCATTCAGTTTAAGTATGTAGTATGCTAGTATGGGTGTTCGGACATTGCCACCATCTTGGTGTCATTGTACTCCTCAGTGTGCTCTCAAATATGGAGTATGTCTAGATTCTGAAATAAAAAATGTCACTTCATTTATTCAACATAACAAATATGAATATCTCAAAAGTACCTTTTTTGATTGAGCTTATTGTTGTTTGGAACAATATACTTTTCAAACACATATTTCCAGTGGACTCTCTGGTACTTCAAAATTTACATTATAGGTAATTAAAGAAAAAAAAAAGTGTATATATATATATATATTTTGTTCCTTAGACATTTGATACAGTCCTAAAATATTTTGCTTGTCAGCAGTCAAGTTTTCAAGATATATTGGACTTTCAAGAAGCAAAGTGTCACCTGCCACACCATCATGATGATGAAAAATGTCTTAACTTGACTGCTGAGATGCAAAACATTTTGGGACTGTATCAACATTGGACTAGGACAGGTCGATAGCCTGTTGGTCGACCAATATTTTTTTTTGTCGAGCAGTAGCAAATATATATAGATGTCCTTTTTATGGCACATGTGACACCTGTCTTATTCACGCCCATCTCAGTGAACTAATCCATTGCGGAGGCAGAGACTAAAAGGAGTTGCATGGTCAATCCGACGTCTGCATTGGCCGTGCAGCATTTACGGTGATACGGCCTCTGCAGAAGTCAGGGCATTCATACTTCTTGCTCCTCGCGGAGCAGCGCAGAGCTGTTGTGAAGGAAGTTAATTTGGGTATATACAGGACCTCCCGCTCTCACATAACCGTCAACCAATCATGTCAATGCGGAGCTATACGGAGCCCTCCGCATTGTTACTAAATTTGAGAGGCGCACAGAGATGTGGTAAAGAGCACGACCCCCCCCCCATACGCATCAATGTAGGTCTACCTAAATAACTAATCAGTCATGCAGTAGTGACTAGTTGGCATTTAGCAGTCCCTGACTTTCCAGTATTTGGCCATGTCTATCCCAATCTCTGTTCCCTATGCAGTTCAGTTCCTGAATGTGTGATGTATGGTGCAAAACGCTGCATTCATTGATCAGCTCAATGAGACGCGCTTCCTCACCCACGGCAGAGCAGAGTGCCCTCCTGCAATCTATCACTGCAGACAACAGCCTAGTGCTCAGGGCTCTCCGCCAACTGCTGCTACACACACACACACACACACACACACACAAACACAAACAAACAAACAAAGCTTACTTAATGACATGTCAAATGCCTCCTGCAGGGCCATCCAGAACGATACTGACATTTTGCCACCTCAAGCACTATTTTCTTTGTGTGTTATCCACCCAATCTGATGCATTCTGGCCCATTCTCTTCTCACACCAAGACATGGGGACAAATCTGTGATGATAGTTATATAAGCTCTAATATCAGATTGTTTTCTCTCTCAGGTCGTTGGCACCACAGTCGTTCCCACCATGGTGCAGAAGTATCAGTCACCCATCAGGGTGTACAAGCAGCCCTTTGAGCTGGTGATGGAGGTAAGTGTTACTCTGCCCTCTACTCTTGATCTCCATTGACACTTCACATGAATATTATATGTACTGTAGTGGTTATGTAATGGTAATGACTTGAACTTGACAAAATGGTTGTATGAGATGTAGCCTAGGTCTAACAAATACACAGGCAGTAGTGGTTGGGTTATGTAATGGTAATGAATGGGTCTCCAAGACCACCTTGAGGGAATGGTTGGTAAAGTACATCAGGGCAACCTTGTCCTTGGCTTCATATTGAATATGTGTGCCACATGATGTGTGGTTGTGTTGCACTGTTGCGTACGATCTAGCTGCTTGGGTCTAACATGCACTAGCGGTCATAATACTGTGATTGTATTCGACTGGTCTTGACTGGTCATTTGTGTAATGTACCAAGCAGACCACTCAAGAATTGTCCAGCCAAGTCCAGTCCAGGATGCACAAATCACTTCCAGTACAACTAGTATGTAGACAACTCAAACCTCCACACCATCTCAGGCCATTGTTGAGAACCTGAACACTGTTCAGCCAGCTGTGGAACCGCTGCCAGCTATGTCCCTACACCAACCCTTTTAATATCTGAGTAGCAAATGATGGGCACTATTATGTTGAACAGAAGTACCACTGCTGAGTTGGTTGCTGGTCTGTTTCCTCTGTTAAAAAATGCAGCACCTGTGCAGGCTTTTGGTGAGTGAGTGAGTGTTTACTCTGGCTCCTACAGTATGCTTGACTTGTACTCACTCACTATGATCCGAAGAGAGGATGTGTGCAGTACAAAAACTGGAAGTATAGACGGAGTGTCTGCCTCTGTCTCTCTCTGTCTCTCTCTCTCGCTGTCTGTCTCTGTCTCTGTCTCTCTCTCTGCCTGTCTCTGTCGCTGTCTGTCTCTCTCGCTGTCTGTCTGTCTCTCTGTCTCGGTCTGTCTGTCTCTCTCTCTGTCTCTCTCTCTCTCTGTCTCTCTCTCCCTCTATCTCTACCACAATCTCTCTCTTCAACTCTCTCTGCCTCAATGAGTATGGTTACATGCACATAATAATGTGATTATTGTGCATAGTCAGATTAATATAATAGTTTGATTAAAACGTTTACAAGCTTTGCAAGAAGAACAATTTCCCTAATAATCCTGTTTACATGGACACATCTGAAATCAGGCTACCTGATGGCACTCTGATAAATGCAGAAAATTGCCAATAAAAATAAACGTTCTACCACAGCGACCATGTTATTTGTGGGAAGCATATTTAATTCTGAAAACTACTTTGCATACATTCAGCTGTTCCAAACTCACTTCACTCGCGCTAAAGAGGGAGGCTCGCTCGGGTGGTGCTAGCCCATGCGCAGATCAAATGCACAGCTGGAACGCCAATTTAAAACCAGGTGTCGTAATCGGCGTATGCTTACATAGGTTTTGGCCTTTTGCCGATTGTAAGATAAGCAGAGTAAGGTGTTTACATTACTATTGCATAATCAGCCTACTGCCATAATCAGTTTAATATGTAATTATTACTGTACATGTAAACGCACTCACTGTCCACTTTTTCTTTCCCTCTCGTTCGCTCCATCTTTCTCCCTCTCTTGGCACCGGTCTCTCTCTCTCTCTCTCTCTCTCTCTCTCTCTCTCTCTCTCTCTCTGTCTCTGTCTCTGTCTCTGTCTCTGTCTCTGTCTCTGTCTCTGTCTCTGTCTCTGTCTCTGTCTCTGTCTCTGTCTCTGTCTCTGTCTCTGTCTCTCTCTGCTCAGCCTCCAGAGCTAGAGGACAGGACGGTCAGGCAGGCAGGGCTGTCACAGAGGCTTCACTAAATAAACGGTTCAGTGGAAAAACACTGGCTTATTCAGCCTCTCCACAGTAAAGGAACTACAGGCCGGGAGGCGCATGTTCACTACACTCAACTGTGTTATGGTGAATTATCATCAGAATAATTATCTGTGGTAACTTAGTAGTGTTACTTCTTCATGACCATGTTGTACATAGCTAGGAGGAGGACAATATGTTTTCATCATTTTGGTTTACTTAATAGGTGTTGTTACTCAATTTTCATTGGCAAATCAAGGTTGGCCAACTTCAAGACCTGTAACTATTTCTAGAAGATTTGCACAGCTTTTATGCAGCCAAAGCATTGTTTCAGTTCAATCCAATGTAACTGCATTTCGATTGAATGTGATTCAATAAACTCTTGAGTTTAAGATAGGCTATTGTAGCCATGCATGCAGGTGCTATTTTCTGCCTCAAATCAGCGTCCTCCACTAAAGCGACGAGGAGAGGCAAATCTCCTTAGCGCTGGGCTGGATGAGTGGTGAGTGGTGGGCAAACACTGGACAGGGGGCTATAAATAGTCTGTGAGTGGAGGCTGCTGGATCTCTACACCTGGGGGGCAGCAGGGGAGGAGGAGGGGAGGGGGGCTGGTCTGAAATAGCAGTAAAACCACATTGGGCTGCCTGAGGGGCTTTGTACTGTAGATGACCCTGCCTAAGGGACATCCGAGCTGGGATGAGCTGCCTTAAGGCTTCTGCATGCTTTGGTTCGGCTGGGTGAACCGAACGAATGTGCTCACATACGCCCTTAAAAGACCTTAATTTGAAAAACGAGAAATAAGCTGCAATAGTACTGTTTGTCCATCTTGAGACACCGTAGCCAGTATACACTTCCTCAAAATATTCAGAAATAATTTAAGATAACGCAAGAGATCTGTCATTAATTTTGACATTTTTCCTGAGGAGATCTTAGTCGTGCAGTTTTACATCTAACTAAGATGTTTGGTGCAGTAATTCTCAAGTGAAAAAAATTGCATGAAAACGATTAGTCTCTCGTTGAATGACAACAAACACTTGAATGAATAATCCCTTCTGTTGACCAAACACCGACGAAGGGGCCAAGACTTCACTACCGACTTCGGCTTGCCTCGAGAAAAACAGCCCCAAAAAAACTATTGTCTGTCTGTCCTGTCTTTAAAAAAATTTGATATCTCTTTAACAGGTAGGCCGGAATCAGAGTTGTCAGAATCACAGCCTTCTTTTTAGACTCTTCAGAATTATGTAGCCTAGTAGATCAAATGAAATCGGTATAAGAGAGGTGGCTCACTATGCCACGTATTCTCTAGCCTATTGTCTGTTCTTTTCTTTATTGATGCGAGATTGGAACATTTACACTGACTGATATGGCCCCTTCTAAAGCTGGTGCGTTTCAAGAGGCAGTTTGATTTATTCGCTCTCCTCAACTCTCCACGGGGAAATTACAAATTGGCAGACACTCAAGGTATTTTCTGGATCAAAAAGGGGCTTAGGTGGTGGTCCCCCATCTTGGCAGTGTAGAGACATTTTTGCATTTTTAAAGCAATTTCCTGCGATTCTAAATATTCTGCCATGGAGCTGAGAGAAAAAAATAAGTTTTGCTACGGTGTGCCTTACTGAACCGAACATTGCCCTGGTGTTATTGATGCCCCAGTGAGATCACAAAGCCTTGCAAGCTGTCTATTCCTGCGCTGCCCTCCGCTAACGCCTTGACTGCACCTATTTGAGTGTCCCTAGTAGTGAGGCAGGATGTTCTACTTCGTTCCACACCTTCATGCAGCATAGCTGTGGGCTTGCGCCGCACGTGTGTGCATGTTTTTAGGCGTTCTTGCAGGAAGTGTGCGTGTGGTTGATATGTCAGTGTGGGTGTGTTATAGACCGTGCTGTGTTGTCATTAGATTCTGTTTGGTATGACTAGGCTAGTTCTCCCCTTGCAGTTCGTCTTTCAACGGCAAACATGGCTTCTCATTCTCTCTTTAAGGGATTTTATTTGACATTTTGCTTTGAGGAATGTTGCATGTCTCTCTTTCTCTCCCTGACCACTTTTCTTCTCTGTTTGGAAACTGTCAGTCTTCTGAAACACCCTCTTACCGTCTTTGGAAGGAGAGAACTAAAGCGCTGCATTCCTCTGACTATCTGTCAATTACCTTTAAACACATTCCTTCTAGAAGAAATACAGCCTCTTTCTTTGCTGCGCCTCAACCACCCACTCAAGGCAATGACAGGATTGAAGCAAAATGTTTCCACCTCTAACGATGTTGCCATTAGGCTCAAATGAATATATTAACAGCATCATGAAGTCCTTAGAGTTAAGTTAAAGTAGGCCTACGTTACGTTAAACCGCTTTTTAAAATGAAAAACCATGTGTTTGGTGTATTTGATACCAGTCCGTTCCAGCCATTACCACGAGCCCATCCTCCCCAATTAAGGTGCCACCAACCTCCTGTGCTGGGCCCGTGTATTAGGGGCCGATGATTAGGCCTATGTAGCGTACTGTTATACAATATGACTCCAATTAGTTTGCCTTTGCGCCCCTCCTAAGAAATAGCGGAAACACTGAACATTAATTCAAAAAGATAAGACCGCTATCTTGAGTGACTACAGTTTTTTTTTACGTGAGTCAGGAAATAATTGCAAAGGACTCCTGTGACTGATAAGGAGAGAGGATTACTGAGAAACACTGACCCCAGCAGCCCAGCAATGGGAAACACAACTTCCTCTTTAACTAGGCTAGATAACGCATGACACTGTCAGCAGAGTCTCTCAGAAGAAAGTGTCCATCGGCTAATCTGGACACGGTCATATGCATGGGTCGCACGCGTACCGTCCAGCTTTCACCCGTGTAATATTTCTCTAGAGGAAGGGCTTTGGAAGGAAATAAAACAACAATAGCTACAGAAACACAGTAGTGGCCCATAGCGTCCCTTCAGCATACACTCCCGACTCCTGCGTGCCTTCTCCGCAATAACAGGAAGTGTAGTCAATGTTATTGTTGATATTAACACGCCGTGCTGGTCCATGGAGCCCATGAGCATTTCACAAGAATTTCGCTACACAAACTCGCAATAACCTCTGCTAAATATGTGTATGCGACCAATAACATTTGATGAGATAGTGTTTGTAGGGGAATGTAGAGAGACTTGTTGTTCCAGGTTAGAGGACTCGGTGTCCTCCTCCTTGAAACAAACAACCGCTATTTCCCCTACGGACTATAGGAGTTTGAAGGTTTGCCCTTTGGGGAAAATTGTGTTCCAAAGTAGGCGAGAGACGAACACTGTTTGTTGTTTCAGGTGAAGAGAGGTTCTGTGGTCTCATTGAAGCAACCAGCCCCCACCCCTCCTCTCCCTCAGACTCCAATAGTGTCCAGATGAATTAGAGTGGCCTCGCGTAGTTCACTATTTAGCAGATACCATCCAAAGCGACTTAGAGTACATACATTGTTAGTGGGTCTAGCCTATGTGTTTGTGATCCCTGTAGGAATAGAACCCACTTCCTTTGGGTTGCTAATGCCACGCTCTTACCAACTGAGCCACAACAGACAGGGGGATGCGCTAATCCACTAGATTAGGACAAAGCACCACCGGGTCATCGGGGGAAGGAACAGAACAGTGTGTCCCATGCCAGCCTGCTGCACATCTGGGCACGGTCAGAAAGGTGATTTAGCGTGGCCGTAAGCCTAGTCTAGCATGCCCGTTATAAGTGGAGGGTTGCGCTAGGCTAATCCGCTAGGACAAAATGCCTTGGACCTTGGGGAATGAACAGTGTGACCCATGCCAGCCTGCTGTTGCAGCTGCACATCAGTGCACCGTTTCGAGAAGTGGAAGTGTCCTCTTTTTAGTCAAATCCTCTTTGGGTTGCAGCCTGGCTACCGACACACTCTAGCGGATAGAGATGGGCCATCTCAGGGTAATCTCCCTTAATATTTTATGGGAATGTCTGGGTTTTGCCATCAGCCAAGCATCTGTGTGGCATAGACTACTGATGCGATTTCCATGGCACTAGTGAATTAAGTAGCTTTTCGACGAATTGATGTCATTGGGCGGATGGTTGTATGCTTGTGGATAGTAGGCTAATAAGGGTTGGAGCTCTGATACTATATCAGACAGCATCACATTAATGGAGAGAGAGAAGGGAGGAGAGAGTAGTCTGTTTCTCTGTGTGGTCCTGATGAGTGGTTTTTCAGGCCAGATTCCAAGAATTTCTGCATGTAATTTTAATAACCTTGTGGGGCCCTGTTTTTGGTAGACTCTTTACTCTCTTTCGGTATAATTTCTCTGGTTGAAGAACACACTTTAAACATCTTAATGGTTAACGTCATCTCAGAATTTAGAACTTTCCTCACCTCAAATCTTCAGAAAGCATTCACACCCCTGGACTTTTTCCACATTTTGAATTTAAATGGATTAAATTGAGATTATTTTTGTCACTGGCCTACAAACAATAAGGTCAAAGTGGAAAAGCTGAAATGTCTTGAGTCAATAAGCATTCAACCTTTTTGTTATGGTAAGCCTAAATAAGTTCAGGAGTAAAAAGTTGCTTAACAAGTCACTAAGTCAGTAATAAGTTGCATGGATGTTTGTTGAATGACTACCTCTTCTCTGTACCCCACACATACAATTATCTGTAAGGTCCCTCAGTCGAGCAGTGAATTTCAAACATGGATTCAACCACAAAGACCAGGGAGGTTTTCCAATGCCTCTCAAAGAAGGGCACCTATTGGTAGATGGGTAAAAAAATTTATAATAATCTGACATTGAATATCCCTTTGATCTTGGTGAAGTTATGAATTACACTTTGGGGGGGGTTGCTTTGCTGCTTTGTTGGCATCATGAGGAAGGAAAATTATGTGGATATATTGAAGCAACATCTCAGCTCTGTCAGGAGGACAGACTTATTGTGGGAAGCTTGTGGAAGGCTACCCAAAACGTTTGACCCAAGTTAAACAATTTGAAGGCAATGCTACCAAATACTAATTGAGTGTATGTAAACTTCTGACCCACTGGGAATGTGATGAAAGAAATAAAAGCTTAAATAAATCATTCTCTCTATTATTATTCTGACATTTCACATTCTTAAAATAAAGTGGTGATCCTAACTGACCTAAGACAGGCCATTTTTACTAGGATTAAATGTCAGGAATTGTGAAAAGCTGAATTTAAATGTATTTGGCTAAGGTGTATGTAAACTTCCGACTTCAACTGTAGATATTCCATTAAAAATCAGCAGTTTCCAGCTACAAAAGCCATTTACAATGATAACAATGTCTACACTGTATTTCTGATCAATTCAATGTTATTTTAATGGACAAATGCTTTTCTTTAAAAAACAAGGACATTTCTAAGTGACCCCAAACTTTTGAACGGTAGTGTAGATTTCTTCACAAAAGTAGTGCACTGGGCCTTTACTAGTCCTGTATTAGTGGACCAATATAGCCGTCTTTAGCACGGGCAAAATAATTATAAAAGATTGAGGCACCCCCACCCCCCAAACATCTTACCGCAGCTATGATCAACAACATTGTAGTTACTCAACAATACTAACCTAATTGAAAGAGTGAAAATAAGGCATCCTGTTTGCAACAAGGCACTAAAGTAGTACTGCAATAAATGTGGCAAAGCAATTCACTTTTTGTCCTGAATACAAAGTGTTATGTTTGGGGCAAATCTAATACAACACATTATTGAGTACGACTCTCCATATTTTCAAGCATAGTGGTGGCTGGCTGGCTGCATCATGTAATGGGTATGCTTGTAATCATTTAGGACTGGGGAGTTTTTCAGGATAAAAAAGAAACAGAATGGAGCTAAGCACAGACAACATTCTAGAGGAAAACCTGGTTCAGTCTGCTTTCCACCAGAAACTGGGAGATAAATTCACTTTTTAGCAGGACAATAACCTAAAACACAAGGTCAAATCTACACTGGAGTTGCTTACCAAGAAGATGGTGAATGTTCCTGAGTGGCCGAGTTACAGTTTTGACTTAAATCTACTTAAAAATCTATTACAAGACCTGAAAATGGTTCTAACAATGATCAACAACCAATTTGACAGAGCTTGAAGAATTTTGAAAAGAATAATGGGCAAATGTTGTACAAACCAGGTGTGGAAAAACTCTGAGACTTACCCAGAAAGACTCACAGCTGTAATCACTGCCAAAGGTGCTTCTACAAAGTATTGACTGAGGGGTGTGAATACTTATGTACATTACATATTTTATAGTTCATTTTCAATACATGTTTTCACTTTGTCATTATGGGGTATTGCGTGTAGAAGGGTGAGTGTTTAAAAAAATATCCATTTTGAATTCAGGCTGTAGTATGAATACTTTCTGAAGCCACTGTAGCCTTCCAATCTCTCCACTATGATTCTACGCTGAGGGAAAGTGCATTAGAAGCTTGGCTGTAGAAACCTCAGAACCTGTAGAATGATGATGATGATATCATTTAAACTAGATTGTCCACTTGACAACACTCCCAAATGTTGAACTTCCAACCCCTCTACCTCACAAGATGAGGATTCTGAATGCTACAGTATTATTAGTGGAATCTTTATGTGGAATCTTTAGGTATATTGTGAAATATAAAGACTTTTGTGGGGAGGGTTTAGATTTCAGTCAAGAGGTTTGAGGGCACTCGACTCCCCTTGGGCCAAGGCTGCACTGGGTGTTGGATTGGCTGTGGAGACAAAGCCCTTGAGTCTATATATGCCGTAACTGTGTATGTAACCAAGTAATTATGAGGATAACAACTGCTCTTGGGAACCGCTGGACAGCGCTGATGTCGGTTAACTAGACCGCAGTCAACTGGTTCCAATTCGCTCTCTCTGTCCTTTCTCCGAGGACCCACTCTCCTTTTCACTTTCTCTCCGTTTCTCTCTCCCTCTCTGTGCAGTGTGTAGTCAGCTGGCTGGTTAACTTCTTTTTTTAAACTTTCCTCTCTCTCCTTGTCACTTCTGTTTCTCACTCCTCTGTTTCTCTCTCTCCATCTTTCTCACTTTCTCTCTGTGGGGTGTTTGGCCTCAGTGTAAAGTTGTGCCAACAGTGCAGCAGGTCTGTGTGTGAACAAGGCCTATGGCCAGCTTGATCAAATAGGCCTGTTTGTTGCCACGTTTGGTTGTCCCTCTGAGCTTCTGGCACTATAGTACTGTTTTCACTGTGTTTACAGCATTTTCAAAGGCTCATCTCATCCTTTCAGGGATGAACCTAGAGCCAAGGGGAATAAACATTGTAGAATTGGAGATGAACACACAAACAGACGTTATTAAATCAAGCAGATTATTGCAGATCCACCAAACACACATCTCCCCAGCCCAATGGAAATACCATTTGAAACCTGAAGACCAGTCAGACTAGATTGAGTTAACCTCACTACCTGTCCATTCTCCTTTACTCACTACAGGTGGATCTGTTTACCTCCAAGGCACTATTTCTAAACTAGGTTGCTGACTTGGCCTGCTGCGCTCTGTCTCTGTTTGGCTCTGTCTGTTTCTGGCCCAGTGTAGAAGAACAACTCGGTATGACATGGCAGCCATCCCATCCCTCATCCTCATCCTCATCCTGCCATGTCCTGACCCACTTCCTACATCCCCCTTCCTCCATCCCAGATCTAGAACATTCTCACCTGAAGTGCCATAGCTTAACTTTTCATCTCTATCTCTAGCTGTGTTGTTGTTCTAATCTCTTTACGATCTCCTATAGGCCGTAAGCCTGGGGATTGTCGATTTATTCCCTCAATGCATCCTGTCCAGCACGTCACATTTCAGGCTTTAGGATTTAAACAGTAGTAGGCTAAGTACAGCTGATTCATTCCTATGTTAACCTATTGAGCTAATGGGGATTCTAGTGCACTTACTGCGCTAATGAGAATTTTATGCAAGACGGAGCTGTTTTTCCATTCTTTCTTTGCTGCTGGTTTGGCTAGAGGTCTTTTTTTAATTGAGGTTTTGGGGAACATGGGAACTCGTTACATATTGCCTACAGTATAATTTCCATTCTCTGTGATGCTAGTTGTTTATGCATTATGCTGAGAGTTTATGCATTATGCAGAGAGTTGCCGTCTCCCCAGTGGCTGGCGTCACGCCAACATCTTTTGGTTCAGAAATGTTCCTCCCCACACTTTGTGAATGAGTCTGTCAGCGAGCAGCATCCGCCTGCAGAGTGGAATTCACTTCATCGGAGACAGTTCTGCTTCTGCCAGAGACGGGTTACAGCCCCTAGAGAAGCGCTCCGCTCTGTGAGGCAGCATTGATGAAAGACTGACTCTGGCCCTGCTATATGTGAGTAGGCTGCGTTGATAAGAGTGTATCGGTTTCTACCAACTGACTCTGGCCTGTGAGAGAATTATCCTGATCCGTTTCACTTATCACAAGCCTCCTCATTGCAAGGTGGAGATGCTGCGACGACTAATCGACGACAGCCCCCCCCTACTCCACCGCCTCGCTCTACCAGCAGTGGCACGCACACAGACACACTCGTCACACAACTGACCGTTAGCGTATTCTGCTGCACCTACATGGTGCCGTCTAAGCAGAGCCAAGTTTCAGTCAGTGACTCGCTGCAGACGTAGGGAGCCAGTGTGACGTTAATAGGAATATGATTGACCTACATATTCCCATATAGTGTGTGTGTGTACATATATTGTATACCAGTATGTAGGCTAGGCTATATGTACAGTGTGCGAGTCCCTCCCCTATCATCCTGCGTATTCACTTACACACACACACACACACACACACACAGTAACACACTGTCTCCCTCTGTGCCGTTAATTCTCTCTGACGCAGTAGAGCACAAATCACCTGCGCCCTGCTCCCCCTGTCTTCCCTGCTGTGCCAGTATGATAATGTATGCACTCACTAACTGTAAGTCGCTCTGGATAAATGACTAAAATGTAAGATGTCCCACGCTTCACTGCCCATAGCCTCCTGACACAGCAGCCTTTATTTAGTGATGATAACGCTCAACGCAGCCTCTGCACCATTCACTAATACAGTCGATGGAGGTGCACCACAGTCAGTGAGGATGGGAAGACATTATAAAAAAAGATGACCAGTTTCCAATCGCTGTCAGCGAAGATGCCACATTGTTTCCTGTAACTAGTCAATGGGGATGGGAAGATGTTATAGATTGGCTGTTTCCCATAGCCATCAATAAAGATGCCAGGGTTATGTGTTTCCTGTAAGTCAATGGAGGTGCAGCACTGGCCATATGTAGTCTAGGGGGATAGGAAGACATTATTACTCATAAACTTCAATGTAGATGCCAGAGTTTCTTGTTTCCTTTAACAGTCAATGACGGTGCAGCGCTGGTCAATGTGCCCATCGCCAGGCAATTAAGATTTGATACCTACATTATTTCCCATTACAATCAATGAACCTGCACCACTGCTCATACAAGATGCCCTTTACAGTCAATGAGGATATACAGTGGGGAAAAAAAGTATTTAGTCAGCCACAAATTGTGCAAGTTCTCCCACTTAAAAAGATGAGAGAGGCCTGTAATTTTCATCATAGGTACACGTCAACTATGACAGACAAATTGAGGAAAAAAAATCCAGAAAATCACATTATAGGATTTTTTATGAATTTATTTGCAAATTATGGTGGAAAATAAGTATTTGGTCACCTACAAACAAGCAAGATTTCTGGCTCTCACAGACCTGTAACTTCTTCTTTAAGAGGCTCCTCTGTCCTCCACTCCTTACCTGTATTAATGGCACCTGTTTGAACTTGTTATCAGTATAAAAGACACCTGTCCACAACCTCAAACAGTCACTCTCCAAACTCCACTACGGCCAAGACCAAACAGCTGTCAAAGGACACCAGAAACACAATTGTAGACCTGCACCAGGCTGGGAAGACTGAATCTGCATTAGGTAAGCAGCTTGGTTTGAATAAATCAACTGTGGGAGCAATTATTAGGAAATGGAAGACATACAAGACCACTGATAATCTCCCTCGATCTGGGGCTCCACGCAAGATCTCACCCCGTGGGGTCAAAATGATCACAAGAATGGTGAGCAAAAATCCCAGAACCACACGGGGGGACCTAGTGAATGACCTGCAAAGAGCTGGGACCAAAGTGACAAAGCCTACCATCAGTAACACACTACGCCGCCAGGGACACAAATCCTGCAGTGCCAGACGTGTCCCCCTGCTTAAGCCAGTACATGTCCAGGCCCATCTGAAGTTTGCTAGAGTGCATTTGGATGATCCAGAAGAGGATTGGGAGAATGTCAGATGAAACCAAAATATATTTTTGGTAAAAACTCAACTCGGTCGTGTTTGGAGGACAAAGAATGCTGAGTTGCATCCAAAGAACACCATACCTACTGTGAAGCATGGGGGTGGAAACATCATGCTTTGGGGCTGTTTTTCTGCAAAGGGACCAGGACGACTAATCTGTGTAAAGGAAAGAATGAATGGGGCCATGTATCGTGAGATTTTGAGTGAAAACCTCCTTCCATCAGCAAGGGCATTGAAGATGAAACGTGGCTGGGTCTTTCAGCATGACAATGATCCCAAACACACCGCCCGGGCAACGAAGGAGAGGCTTCGTAAAAAAGCATTTCAAGGTCCTGGAGTGGCCTAGCCAGTCTCCAGATCTCAACCCCATAGAAAATCTTTGGAGGGAGTTGAAAGTCTGTGTTGCCCAGCGACAGCCCCAAAACATCACTGCTCTAGAGGAGATCTGCATGGAGGAATGGGCCAAAATACCAGCAACAGTGTGTGAAAACCTTGTGAAGACTTACAGAAAACGTTTGACCTGTGTCATTGCCAACAAAGGGTATATAACAAAGTATTGAGAAACTTTTGTTATTGACCAAATACTTATTTTCCACCATAAGTTGCAAATAAATTCATAAAAAATCCTACAATGTGATTTTCTGGATTTTTTTTCCTCATTTTGTCTGTCATAGTTGACGTGTACCTATGATGAAAATTACAGGCCTCTCTCATCTTTTTAAGTGGGAGAACTTGCACAATTGGTGGCTGACTAAATACTTTTTTTCTCCACTGTAATACTGTTTACTTTTAAGTTGATGAAGATGCCAGTTTTTCTTGGTTTTCTACAGTAGTTGATGACGATGCAAGTTTCCCATTACAGGAACTTCCAGTCAATGAGATGCCATGTAACCTAATACCAACCACCAGCCTGCTATGTTTAATGCAGTAGTCAGCATCAGGAAATGCTGTGTGACAGACAAAATGTAGGCTATGAAACAACTCTGTATCAATTGTGACCACCTCATTCTGCCCTGTGACCACCTCATTCTGCCCTGTGACCACCTCATTCTGCCCTGTGACCACCTCATTCTGCCCTGTGACCACCTCATTCTGCCCTGTGACCACCTCATTCTGTACTTGGATCTACATTTGACTCCTCTTTTTCAAGTAGCTTAACTCAGTTGGTTAAATATAAGAACTACTTTATGTTGCAGAGGTAGAAGCATGTGTAGCATTACAGGGCAACACATTAGCTTTGTGTATGCCACATAGACAGTGCCCTCTCTAAATGCCAGTCTAGTTGTACTTTTAGCTCAGCATTTCCTGTTTTGATGGCAAGAGTGTTTGACGGCTGACGGATGGGCTTCCTCCCATGTTTTCCTCAGTCTACACACACACACACACACACACACACACACACGCATACTGTCTCATGCCCACTGCATTCCCACAAAGGGGGGCTCATACCCACTATACCCTCCTTGGCCGAGCCAAGAATGCTGCCCGGACAATAACCCCTGTGTTGATGAGAGCTGTAGAGTGGCTGGTGGTGGATGGTAAGTAGCTGCCCTACACAGAGCTTAGGCTAGCTATGTAGCTATTCAAATAGTTCTTATAGTTTTCACCCCTACACACCTCCCCACTGAAACACAATCTTAATGAGTGTGCTGTAAAGCCATGCTGCTAGTGCACCATAGTGAATACTGCAGTTCAACTCTGTAGCTACTTAGCATTGAGATGAAACAACCAGGATATTGACAATAAAGTAGCCTATACACTGAGTGTACAAAACATTAGGAACACCTTCCTGATATTGAGTTGCACCCCCTTTGGCCTTCAGAACAGCCTCAATTCGTCGGGCATGGACTTTACAAGGTGTCGAAAGCATTCCACAGGGATGCTGGTCCATGTTGACTCCAATGCTTCCCACAGTTGTGTCAAGTTGGCTTGATGTCCTTTGGGTGGTGGACCATTCTTGATACACACAGGAAACTGTTGAGCGTGAAAAATCCAGCAGCGTTGCAGTTCTTGACACACTCAAACTGGTGCACCTCGCACCTACTACCATACCCCGTTCAAAGGCACTTAAATATTTTGTCTTTCATTCACCCTCAGAATGGCACACATACGCAATCCATGTCTCAATTGTCTTAAGGCTTCAAAATCCTTCTTTAACCTATCTCCTGCCCTTCATCTACACTGATTGAAGTGGATTTAGATGTTCCTAATGATTTGTACTCTGTGTATAAAATATAACATGGAAAGCCATTGCATCCCTGAGATGCCCCACTTTAAAGCTGTATAATCTGTTAGCCCATGCTCTGTATTGAGCAGGAGTGACAGGCTCAGTGTTTTACCCAAGGACTCCCAATGGCGCGGTTCCACCTACTCCAGGCCACATTAGCTATTTCCCATTCATCACTCAGTCAATAGCTATTATCCTACTAAACAGGAGAGGTGAGGGACTGGGCAGGATAAGGAAACCGGTTTTGGTGAGCAGTGAAAAGACTGGTTTAAATGGAAGCCTTGACACCTGGCAGGAGTTTGCCATTTTTAAAGGGGATGTAGGATATTCTACTCTGTCTACAGACAAGACAAACCATAGAAATGTAATAGAGATCCTTAAAGCCCCTAGGCTGTGTTTCAATAGCTTGTAATGGCTTCCTTCCTCATCTCCTTTCCTTGACCACTAATGCTAAAGGATGTGATGGTTGAACGTTTATGAAACCTTTCCAGTACTCACAAAGGAAAGGGAGTCACTCAGGAGTATTAAGACAAGTTGGATCGAGTTTTTTTTTAAATCTTTTTTGTGGAACTTCTTCATTTTACCAAGTCTGCACTTGCACAAAACCAGAATATTGTCTTTGCATTTCGACCGTTCAGAACCGTCTGGAACACAGCTGTCTCTCAAACTGCTCACTCAGTAGATTTCCTCGCTCTCTCTCCCAGTGCTCCACAGTGACCTATTTTTGACTTTATGGCTTTTCCATGAGGAATTTTTCCCCCACATTACATTTGGTGCAATGCAGAGTGCAGCACACCTGAAAGCCTGCCCTGACCCTTTTAGGATGGATGCAGTCTTGTTGTAATCAAGTTGTGTAAGCAGACGTGTGTGTGTGTGTGTGTGTGTGTGTGTGATCTCTTCATCTCTCTTGAATAGAAGTGGAATTATGCTCCATATTTTAGCATAAATGCCAGTGGGAGAGGTGCCCAAAATATTGCCAGTTGGACTACATGGCCGCAGCACAGGACCCGGCCGGAGCACAGGACCCAGCCGCAGCACAGGACCCAGCCACAGGCATCACATACACTCTGCGTCACATACACTCTAGGGTCAAGTGGTTATTTGACCAACACACGTCATACACGTACACAAACACACCATCCTCTCTGCCAGCTAGGTCATTAGACATGAGCCAGTCAGTCTAATCAATAGCCACCACGGCCATGCCACCCTATACCACCACCTGGCTACAGCCAGCATGTGGCACTCTGACAAATGCCCCCACCCTACAGTCCTGCTTAAGAAGATATTGAACCACCATGGAGCCCTGGGCCATGTCCAATAGGGGCCTTGGTCAAAAGTAGTGCACTATATAGGGAATAGGATACCATTTCAGACCCACTCAAAGCGTCTATTGATCACTGCCCTCATAGTCAGCAACACAGCAAGCCCCTGGCATCCAAGCCTGGTATTGGCAGTACAGTACTTTCCAGAATAGTGCCGCAAGCAAACACAATAATGCACCTTTTGTTCCTCTGTTTACAATGTGAGTGTGTGTGTGGGCCCTGCCCTGAATTCAATCCACTGTTTGTGGTGGAAAAGAGAAGAGAAATTGAATAATGGAATATAGGGAAAGGAAAAAAGGGGATTGTTTTCATTTCAAATATTAGTATGAAATGTGATCTGAAGACTTGTGTAGGTCTATGTTGGACAAAAGAGCTTCGTATGTAACCTAACACTCCAAATACCTCAATCTCTTTTGTAGAAATCGCTTAATTCTAAGGTAAACGTCTGTCTTTTCGAACAAGATAATAGTTTTGTCAACAAAAAACCCCAATAAGAACATTCCGGCCCTATCACCAACATCTAAATGCCTTGTTTTGCTTTTGTTTTGATATTGCGCGTGCGCGTGCTAGGGAGAGTGTAGGACTAGGTATCTGTGATCTCAGATTGTAGTAGGGCATGTCTGCATTGTCCATTTTAAAGATGCTCTTAATCAGATCCTGTCATCTGATCTAGTGTCGGTTCTCAGTGTCGGCTAGATCTCTGCTGATTTGAAGGGCAGGGTGAAGAACTGACCCTTAGCTTAATTAGAGCTGATGTAATTGGCGTGACGTGAGGATGATTTGCGTGTGTACCGTGCAGACAGCCTGCTCCGCCCCTAAGCAACATGAGCCTCTACCCAACCCCACTTCTTTCACACATACAGTAGGCCGACATAGCAGAACGGGTCTCAGAAACACACTGAGGTCAAGTGGTCATTGACCATCGCAGGGCACGTCAATTTCCCTTCCCTTCCCAACACACACACACACACACACACACACACACATATATACACACACGCACACACACTCAAACATTATCACTGCTAGTGACGAACGTTGCGGCAACACTGAGGCGGCAACACGCCCACACATCAACTCCAGCAGCCTGACCTTGGCAGAGCTGCCAGTGTCCTTCCCTTTCTAATGACCAGCCTCTTTCAAAGCCACATTACACACACACACACACACACACACACCATCTAGTCCCCTCTTGTCTGGAAATAGCCTCAATAATATCCTTTGGTTCCTTTTCCACCCGACTCATTTATTCCCACTGCTTTCACTTCCTTGCTTTCCATTCCAAAGTGTCCTCCGTTCCCCTTCCTGAAAACCCTAAGAAATAGTTCCACTTCCGGTCTTCCATGCCCAGAGTCTTACGATCCTTTCCTAAAGGAAGAAAGCATGTTTTCTATTTCCTGGAAATGATTAGGTAACAGTGTATTGTTTTGATATTTCCCCCATGCGTGTCTGGAAAGTGATATCCTATAAACATCCCAGCTAAATTCCTGGGAATGTTACTCACACACTTGGCCTGCCTATCCTGTATCTTGTAGCTATGGAGACCTGGGCTGACACACACGCACACGCACACACACACACATAAACATACAAACGCTTGCGTGCCTATTTGGAAACCTCAAACTGAATTTAGTCAAATGTTTTCTCTTTCCGTTTCGTTTGATAGCTAGCCTAATCTGCTCCAGGGAAGGGTTGAGCTGGAGGCAATCGAAACAATAATTGCCGTGCTGTGGTGGAGCGCCAACAGTTGCATCTGTTTGGATGAACTGCTGCATCTGACTGACTGTAGCTCTGTTAGAATCATGTGACTTTCCGTCACAATACACAACCTCTGATATGATCGGTTAAAGCAACATGTTGGGAAACCATCCCGCCATTTCACCTATCAACAGTAATGATGGAAATGAAACGAGGAAGGAGACCATGTCAGAGTATTGGAACATGTCCTCGTCTTCCTCTTGTCACCTGTCAACACAGAGCGTGACACGCTTCTTCCGTGACTTTTACAGACACCCTTGTCTTGAATTGACTTTTAAGAGGACCATGATGCTTTGTGTCAATATTAGACGGCCTAAGGCCTAAATATTGACCCATTCGCCCTTGTGAGTTTCTGATGTTTGAGCATTTGCTCAGCTGTGACAAAGCAATGAGTCATGCTTGCAAATGTGGTATTTGAGTTTCTCGGGCCTTTGATACATAATGATACAGAAGTAGGTCATTTCCTGTTTGGAAGAGGCAACCACAGATCGATTTGACGTGTATCTCGAGGGCATCTCTAGCATCAAGTGACACCCTCAACAAACTAGTACATTGTCTTTGGGTTACCACTAAAAACCACTACAAGTTTAGAAGGCCACTATCATGGCCTTTACATTTTCTGTTTTGCTTCCCTATTCATTGTCATGTGACTTTTGTTTAGCATTGGGTGTATATTGACTCTTATGTACATCTAACCTCCAAAATAAATGAAACACTTGAGTAAATGAGGGATACAAAGTACGCCTATATTGAAAGTAGGTGGTTCCACACAGGTGTTGTTCCTGAGTTAATTAAGCAATTAACATCCCATCATGATTAGGGTCATGTATAAAAATGCTGGGCAGGCCATTATTTTGGCTACTATGGCTATGCCCCAATAGGATGACAATGACCCCATCCACAGGGTTTGATGAGCATTGGAATGATGTAAACCATATGCCATGGCCGTCTGTCACCAGATCTCAACCCAGTTCAACACTTATGGGAGATTCTGGAGTGGCGCCTGAGACAGTGTTTTCCACCACCATCAACAAAACACCAAATTATGGAATTTCCCGTGGAAGAATGGTGTCGAATGCCTTCAATAGAGTTTGACACTTGTAGAATCTATGCCAAGGTGCATTGAAGCTGTTCCGGCTCGTGGTGGCCCAACGCCATATTAAGAGACTTTATGTTGGTGTTTCCTTAATTTTGGCAGTTACCTGTGTATATAGCCTAGTGTTCTTTGTTTTACATAAGGGTAAATCCATTTGAATTCAATCACTTTTTGACTGCTTCCCTTTTAATTAAAACAAAACTTTTCATATGGAAGAAATTGTCATAAAATGACTTTAAAAACATTCAGGAGATAAAGGTGATCAAAGACCATGAGACATGTCTTCATCACTGGAAAATAAAAACTGTTGAGTTTGATATAATTGAAAAGCTTACAGCGATGTCAAACTATTTTATTATTTCACCCAAAAAACAAAGAAAATCCCATTTTAAACCTTTTAAGCTCAGATTTGTTTCAACTTCGCAAATGTCACATATTTTGTAGCTTAGACCCTATTTCATATCATCTGATGTTTTTGTGTTGTGCCTGCCATCGGTTGAGACAAAACATGCTCTTGAATACAGGGGTGGGTGTAAATTCAATCATAGAAATAGAATGGACCTATCCCTTCAGACCACTGCAATTTAGCTTCTTTTTTTTACTACCACAAAGATGCCCGTCATTCCACCCAACGTCGAATGTCAACTGAAATGGTCATGTCTATTCTATGATCTATATTTCTATGATTTCAATAGGTTTCCTATGGAGGATTAACAGTATAATTGAAATGAACAGATATTCCCATTCAGGTCAGCATTCTCTGATGTGTGGACATCTAACCATCTGTGTGTTACAATCTGAATGTAGAAATTTCTATTTTATTCCCATTTTAGTACATTTATCAGCCAAAACATAACACCCACCCAGTATTCAAGAGCATGTTGTGTCTCAACCAATAGCGGGCAAAACACAACCTTTGATTATGCAAAATGGGGTCTAAGCTACAACATATGCGAATATGTAAAAAACAAATAATTGTTCACCGTTTTTAGATAATTGATTTTTTAAAAACTTTTTCCAGAAATTATCAAATAGGTTGACAACCCTGTTTTGTAAGCTTTTAAATATCAATCTCAACTGTTTTTTATATTTTCCAGTGATTAAGACGTGGATGTCTCATGGTATGGTGGGGTATGCAAAATGGGTTAACTTTGATCACCTTTATGTTAATGTTTTGGCATTCAGGTCGAACAAGTCACTTTCTGAGCACTTCTACAATGGGCAAATATTTATGGAACGTTTCGTTCAAATCAAAACGGGTGGTGTCAAAAAGTGATTGAATTCAAATAGATTTACCAAGAAATGTTTGCTTTGTTTATGCAGTCTGAGGTGTGAATTGTTGTTATTGGGCCTGACATGATGTTTGACGTTGAGTGTTTGTTATATATATATATATATATATATATATATATACACCAGTCTGTTTTGTGTTGAGGTATGTTGTTGGGTGTGAAGAATTCTGTTTGTTGTATTTGGCCTGCCCCTTCATGTGATGTTTACCACCGTTGAGAGCATTTGTTGATGTTGACGCAGTAGCCTGTTTTGATGGGTGAACACCAAACACTGTTTACTCCTGCCATAGTGCTGACTGTACAGCTCTGAGAGCCTCTGTTCTAGACCAGAGAGAAAAACACAACTCCTCATGACTGATGATAGTGGGCACAGCTCAATGGCTGCCTCCCTACTGCCACCCTATTGCCTATATAGTGCACTACTTTAGCACTTTAGGGAATATGGTGCCATTTGGGACACAACCAATAGCCCTGGAAGTGTTATTAGGCAGTCTGGTACCATGCTGACTGGAGCTACAAAGAATGGGAGGTGCAGCTATTGCCAATTTCCAAAGCCCCTACTTAGCCTGGTTTGCTCGCCGCCTCACACCCTGGCCTGAATACCGCCTCACACCCTGGCCTGAATACCTCACACCCTGGCCTGAATACCTCACACCCTGGCCTGAATACCGGTCCCATTTTAGCAGGGTAAGCTCGAACCCTTATTACAGTTCTACGACAAGGCCCTAGTCTAGGCTAGAGCAGTGTTTCTCAACCTCCAGTCTGTGGCCCCAAAAAGGAAAAGCCATAGCATGCGAGTCCCTGGTATGAAAAATATTGCAAAAGGACCTGAGCTGAACCCAAAGCCCTTTTTAGAGGACAGGGACATCTTGCTCCATTATAACTGAAGATCGAGCTGTGAACCCTGCCAACCTAGAGTAAAACAATTATTGTTTTTTCTCTCTTGCTGTCTTACTTAGTTTTTGGTGAGTGCTTTTACATGTATGTTTCCAGTCTGAGCCATCTTGACTAAGTGGTGGCCTCATAGTGCCCCTACGCAACTTTGCTCCTTTCTCTCTCTCTCTCCTTCCTCTTTTCTCTCAGTCTCTCTCTCTCGAGACTGCAGACTCCAACTGGGTCAGGAAAAAAATCTGCCCATTCAGCACAAAATGAAAGAAATAATGGTGTCTAGACCAGTCAGGAAGAAGTAGACAAAATGAGGGACTGTAGGTCAACAGGGTCCTTTATTACAACACATGTCACAGACTTGGCCTAGAATTAGCAAAGATGCTGACATAATGTACAAGTCCCTTGACTGTTCTGAGCGCAGTGTCACTTAGGTGGGCTGGAGCATCACCTTGTCTCCCACACCTGTCCAAACTGATCAGGGCACTGTCGATACATGTCCTCTCTTTTCCCCTGGCTGGTTACATAACCCTGCAAATCAGGTCCAGGATCAGTAATAAAAAATGATGAAACCAATGCTGGCCCATTGTATGCCAAGGACCTTATGCTGTGTAACAGCTGCCTTCAGCAGCACAATACATCTAGGGCAATGTCTGAAATGATACCCTATTCCCTACATAGTGCACTACTTTTGACCAGGGCCCATAGGGTGCCATTTTAGTTGCAACCTAGGTGGTGTTATGTGGTTTATGAGCAGAATTCTACTGATATATTGTGCCTGGGGTGCCCTTACTAGACCTATTATTGCTAGGCCTATTATTACTAGGCCTATTATTGCTAGGCCTATTATTGCTAGGCCTATTATTACTAGGCCTATTATTACTAGGCCTATTATTGCTAGGCCTATTATTACTAGGCCTATTATTGCTAGGCCTATTATTGCTAGGCCTATTATTACTAGGCCTATTATTGCTAGGCCTATTATTACTAGGCCTATTATTGCTAGGCCTATTATTGCTAGGCCTATTATTGCTAGGCCTATTATTGCTAGGCCTATTATTGCTAGGCCTATTATAGCTAGGCCTATTATTGCTAGGCCTATTATTTTGTATCCAAGATAATGAAACTGAGACAATTGGATACGAGTCAACGATAGTGAGGAGATGTGCGGGTCATGGAGTTGAATAAACCTGGGAACTAGGCTATTTCATTAAATGTCATTGTTTGATATGCAATGGCTAGACTGTCTTGTCTGATGCATCTCACTCTCTCAATTCAATCAACTTTATTAACATGAAATGTAAAGGAGCTTGCATTGCCAAAACGAATTAGTCCCACAATAATAACACTTTCTTTCTCTTTCCATCTCTCTCTCTCAGGCCTACGAGAGGCGATTCCCCACGTGTCACCTGATTCCCATGTTTGTGGACAGCGAGGTCTTGGAGGAAGCTAAGAGCGAGGACGGCTCCTTACACCAGGTCCAACGCCGCTGCAAACTGGACGTGGACGCCCCTCGCCTCCTCAAGCGGGTACGCCTGACGTCACTAACCTGTTGCTATCTTCTCTCTTGAGTCTTGTCAGTCAATCAATCAATCAATCAAATGTATTTATAAAGCATTGTCAGTCAATGTGAGTCTTGTACTGTAAGTCAATCAATCAATCCAATGTATTTCTAAAGCCCTTTGTACATCAGGGATTGTCACAAAGTGCTTTACAGTAACCCAACCTAGACCCCAAAGGACAAGCAAAAGCAGAAGCCTTATGAATGTTTGAGTATTGTTTACTGCCCAGTGTTTTCAGATTTCAATGAAATATGACCTATAATTACTTAAAATATGAGTGAAATAGTTTTCCTTCCCAAATAATTTTTTTTATTAAGTATGTTAAAAAGTAGCTTTTCTGTGTTGTAATGGTGTGGGCTTACCCCAACCACAGACCGCTGATTGGCCAGCTCATCCTCCTCAGGGAGATGACATCATGTTCTATGAGGAAATAGCAAGCATTTTGTAATCAGTGTATCTGATTTCCTGTTTGACCATTAGTTTTGCTGCAACTGATTTCATGAGTTTCCTTTGTGTGCAGATTGCGGGGGTGGACTATGTGTATTTCAGCCAGGAGAACACTCTGAACAAGAGAGAAAGGACGCTCCACATCGAGTCCCACAACGAGACCTTCTCCAACAGAGTCATCATCCACGAACTCTGCAGCTACTCGGTGTGTTACACACACAGTCACACACACACACATTAAAATGGAGCTTTGGTTAGAATGGTTACGTAAGCTACCTGTCCATTCGCTAACACACATTCAAGCCTTCGTTTTATTTAGTCAACCGCATGCACATACACGCGCACACACACACACACTCAATCACACACTCACAAAGCCCTGTTAAACCACTTTGAAGCAAACCCCCCTCCATGCATTCACAATTTCTCTTCAAATGGAAGGATCAAGCTGTTCCATCCAGCTCCTCATATGTAGCTACACACACTAAACCTAAGTCTTGGTTTTATATCACCTTATCTCACATGGCACACACACACACACACACACACTCAAAGCCCTGGAAAAGCAAGTTGTCGACAGTACACTTATCTTTGACCCCTTCCCTCCTTGCACTCTCTATGGTCTCTCCAAATAGACAGAGAAAGCTGTGTTCCAACCAGCCTCTCATATGCTGCTTCCTTCCCACTGAATAATTCAGACCTCCCATTGCTCCCTGCATCACTCCGCCTCAAGACACTCACACACTGTTCTGGAGTCAGTTCTTTCACACCTCCCAGGCCTACTACAGTGTGTTACTGCACTCCCTACTCTGACCTCAGTGCTTCTCTCAGCAGGCTCCCATGGTGAATGAATGCGCTTTGAGTTAATGAGGTCAAGCACACTGCATTAGCGTCTAACGAGGCTAGCGTGGCTATTTTAAATCCGTTACGCAGCTATCCTTATGAAGAACAGTTAGAGTTAGCTAGCGGATGCTAACAAGGCTAGACAGCTCAATTAGACTGAGCTAATAGGCTAGAGTTGGCTAAAGCTGACATATTTTGGTAGCCAAAGAAAACAGGTATCCAATTCCGGAAATAGCCATCGGAGCTAGCCAAAGAGCTACATAGTAAAATAAGCTCTTTCATAAGTTGTATGTCACGGAGGGATTACTGTATGACTTGCCTTGGTTTGCCTGGCAGGGTCTATGACATTCAACACTCTCACTCCCGACCTATCTAACACACTCTACTCACTGACATCCAACAAAATCTATTTTTATACTATCTCGGGCTGTGTGTGAATGTGCTGTCTGCTTGATACCATATCAATATTTGTTGGCATATAACGACACAACCTGTCAGTATTGGTAAAATGCCAGTGGATAGTGTGTCATCGGTACGCACTCCCACACATAGCTGAGGATGTGTAGCTTGCAGTGTGCGTCAGCGCTCGGCACAGAGTCACATTGCCGTGTGTGGTTGCCACGGTAACACGTGTATCTTCTCTTTCGTGTGTGTGCAGGCCCACCCTGAGAATGACGACTGGACGTGTTTCGAGCAGTCGGCCAGCCTGGACATCAAGTCCTTCTTCGGCTTCGAGAGCACGGTGGAGAAGATAGCCATGAAGCAGTACGCCAGCAGTATCAAGAAGGTGTGTATGAGCCAGATCATTAGACAGTAACAGTAAGAAAACAGACTGAAAGGTGGCGGGACTACCTGAACCTTGTCCAATAAGAAATGCTGGCTTTTGTTTTCCGTTGGTAGGTTGCGCCCTAATGAATACAACCCAGATGTATCACATTTAGAGAATTCACCAGACGCCAAACATTTCCCTCGTGCAAAAATAATGAATCCAACTAGGCTCCATTTCAAGTGAATTGAAATTCCAATTCAACATTCGAAAATAACCTCATTGTATTGGGAATTTAATTCATCTCCTGCATTGAGTTAATTGAAATGGAACCGACCCCAACCATGGAATGCAGTGTTGATACAGCAGACATACCATTGGGCCGTCTAGTGCTAAGTGGCTCTTCTTATGTAATGTAAGCCAATTTGCCGAGCCAGTGTAAACAAAGGTAAGCTTGTGTAAATTCCTAGTCCCTATTGAGCCCCCTTCCCTAATAATAACTCTAACTCTCTCTCTCTTTCTTATTTTTCTCACTCTCTCTCCTCCCCCGTACTCCCAACACCTCCATCTCTCTTGCTCTCTCCCGCTCCTTCCTCCCCCTCCCCCTCCCCCTCTTTAGGGTAAGGAGATCATAGAGTTCTACCTAAACCAGCTAGAGGAAGAGGGGATAACCCACGTGCCCCGCTGGACTCCCTCCTCCTCCGTCACCACCAAACCCATCTGTGCCACCCCAAAGGTCCTCCACCTGGAGCTCCCTGTCACTCCCGCTGTCTCAATCCCTGTGTCTACTGATGCCAATCACCATGAGATTGCCAATGCCAGCAATAATGATGCCACCCAAAGTGATGCCACCAGCAACGATGCCAATAGCCAGCCTGACAACCAGACAGAGAACCAGACGGGCACACCTGATGGTTAGTAATTAATGATTGAGACACTGTTCAAAAGTTTCAATACATTAGTACAATGGGAAACACTCTTTTTAAGTGGTGTTTAGCTGTGTGAGTGATTTGAATGAGATTGAATTGACTGAATTGAGAGTTCTCTAAATGGTGTGTGTGTGTGTTGTAGACAAGTTGGATGCAGACTACATCAAGCGCTACTTGGGAGACCTGACGCCTCTGCAGGAGAGCTGTCTGATCCGACTACGCCAATGGCTGCAAGAGAGCCACAAGGGCAAGGTGAGACACACCCTTACAGCTTTCAATACACACATACTAAAGCATATTCTATCTTTTAAAATCATACTCAGCTACTTGAGACACAAACATAGAGGCATGTGTGACATGCTCGCACACGCACGCTCTTACCCTGCCCCTTCTGAACACCACCCCCCACCTCCCCCCCCTTGGAGACCCTTGCCCTCACTCCCTCCTCTCCCTCCTCGCCACCTTTCCAGATCCCTAAGGACGAGCACATCCTTCGTTTCCTGCGGGCCAGGGACTTTAACATGGAGAAGGCCAGGGAGATCCTGTGTCAGTCCTTAACATGGAGGAAACAGCACCAGGTGGACTATCTGTTAGAGACGTGGACGTCACCACAGGTCCTCAGCGACTACTACACTGGAGGGTGGCACCACCATGATAAAGGTATGGAGGATGGACACAGAGAGAGAGAGATGCTAAGTCATGCGCACGCATACACACACACTTAGTCGCTAATAATTGTCATGGAGTCTTGATTTGATGTAGAGGGGTAGTCATATGATGTTCACAAAATACAGTGGTCACTCAGAATTAGACACACATGGCACAAACCCTCCTGCACTCGTATTATTTACGCATGGTAAAAAAAACTGTTGTGTGTGTGTCTTGTTTCTTTAAGTTGTTAACAGAAGTAACTTCCCAAAACGCCACTTTCTATTTAACTAACAGAAAAATAAGTCCCTGTCTAAGCCACAACTTCCTGTCACACACCATATTTGTCCAATGAAGGAATATAACTTAGAATTGAATGCATTGCAGTTCACCAGTCCCAATTTCAAATACATTGTTGTTACTTCATACTTGCCCTGGGTATTTGCATGCTCTGGTTTATTGTTGTCTTAACGGCAGTCCCAAGGCGTTGCCCTCATCACACAATTAACTGTATTAAGGATGTTAACCGTTAATCTGTTAGCTGCCGAAAATACATTTGACAGGTCATGCTTATCGGTCTATAGGTTAATTTGCATAAGAGCCTAGTTTGAGGAGCGGAATATCCAATCACCAGTCAGACAGCGCGAGAGCAGCTCCTCAGAAAGCTGATACTGGAGTGTAACGTGCTTTTCGAAGCCCAGTCATTGCACAACAAATAGCAATTCTAAATGCAATTGTGTGTTATAGTGTTTTGATGGCCACGATTAGAAAAAGAGCTACTGTTTTTATTTCTCAATCTCAACTCGTAATTAAAGCGCGCCTCCCATTCGCCATTCGAGTGCATAGGCTAAAGTGAATGGTAGGCAGGCTTTCACCGCGTCACCCACCACTTTACAATGTGAGCTTGAGGCAGTATAATTGTTTGAAACCAGAACGTTTTACTTTACTTCAAATAATGAGGCATGTCTTTCCTTGCTTCAAAGTAGCCTTGCCAAAATTCATCCTTCCTCATACCATTTAACCAGAATTATTTTATAAAGACTTCCTCATACCATTTAACCAGAATTATTTTATAAAGACTTCCTCATACCATTTAACCAGAATTATTTTATAAAGACTTCCTCATACCATTTAACCAGCATTTCTCACCTGTTCTATTGGTTTTCATATCAACCTTCTTTCGTTGTCCAGAAGCCAAAGTCACAATCCTGGTCATATTAGCAACCCATCCTAGTTGTTGCTAATAGATTCCCCCTTTCCAGGTTTCTAGCTGAGATTTTAATCTCTGTTTATATATGGAGCCACTTGCATGAGGTGCGCTGTTTAGAACGGTGTTTTCCCACAAATTGCATTTTGGCAAATGTTTGAAAATGACATTTTATTAGCTGCTTCATTACAGGAGTTGCATGTTCAATAATAGGCTATAGCCTTTTGACTGTAAGACGATAGGCTTGCTATTGTTGCATGTGTCTCGTAATGAAAAATATCCATTCCTTGTATGCATGCATAAAAACTGTAACTGTTTGTTGACTGGTTAATGAGGGTTGGTTAGTCGACAGCAAAATTGACCGAAATGTGCATCCTTAGACTATTCAAATATACTGATGTCTGTGTGTCCTTCCAGAGGGTCGTCCTCTCTATATCCTGCGTCTGGGACAGATGGACACCAAGGGGCTGGTCCGAGCCCTGGGGGAGGAGTCTCTACTCAGACACGTGAGTGGGCCTCTTCTGCTGTCAATCACACGTGGTAACTAAAGTGTGTGTGTGTGTGTGTGTAAGCATAACCACATTAAGTGTGTGTGTGTGTTTTAAACCTTCAGGTTCTATCCATAAACGAGGAGGGCCTCAGGCGCTGTGAGGAGAACACCAAAGTCTTCGGCCGACCAATCAGGTACACACCCGTAGTAGCTCCACCACTCCCTCTGATAGGTCAAGTAGAGTTTAAGCCATATTGCATACACCCGTCCAAGCCTCTCAGATCTACAGGACACAAGTTCCGTGGGAGAAGAGGACTAAACAGTAATGAGTCCTATGGGAGCTCTGTAGCTGTTGCTAAGCTAACGTGTATCATGGGAATTGCCTTGGTGCAGTGGGGTTATTAACGCAGAGAGTGCTGAGTGTGGCGGACGCTCTTTAAAGTTAAAGCTATCTCTAGGCAAGATGGAAAGAATGTGGAGGGTTCCTCTCTGAAAGGTGTGGGTGTGAGAGAGAGGGAAATGGAGCGAGTGAGAGGAGAAACTGAAAAAACAGAGAGAAGGTGAGAATGGCGCCGTTATCTGGCAGCTGTCAGGCTTATCAGATGGACGTGACTGTGGAGCGAAGCCATGCAGGAATGTATCTGAAGTGTGCTAGGGTGGAAAGCCACGGAGCTTCGCTCACGTAAGACGGAGGGAGCGAGATAGCCCCTGATTGAGAGAGTGGGAGGAATCTGTCTCTGTTTTTTGAAGTCATAGGATCGTATTTGGAAATGTAATGTGTATTGTCCTTACAATCTGTGTATAGTATTTAAAATCTCGCCCTCCTACCTCCTCTCTCTCTCTCTTTCGCTCTTCCCTCTAGTTGTTGGACGTGTCTGGTGGACCTCGAAGGGTTAAACATGCGCCACCTGTGGCGACCGGGGGTTAAGGCCCTTCTGAGGATCATTGAGGTGGTGGAGGCCAACTACCCAGAGACCCTGGGACGTCTGCTCATACTGAGGGCTCCTAGAGTCTTCCCTGTGCTCTGGACCCTGGTGAGACACTATGAAACACTAGGGCTGGAGACTCCTAAACGGCACCCTATTCCCTATGTAGTGCTCATAGGGCAATTTGGCATGAGGTATTTAGGTGGGAGCAGTAGGGTGACGACTCCTCCCCCCTTCTCTGTGTTCAGGTGAGCCCATTCATCGATGAGAACACCCGTAAGAAGTTCCTGATCTACGCCGGTAATGACTACCAGGGCCCTGGCGGCCTGCTGGACTACATAGACAAGGAGGTCATCCCAGACTTCCTGGGAGGAGAGTGTATGGTGAGTCACTGTGTGTGTGGTGTCATCACCCAGCATAGTCACATTGTCGTATGGTTGCCATGATAATGTTTATGTCCCTTTTTCGTGTCTGTGCGTGCATATAAAGCAGAATTTCCATTTAGGATCATAGCAAACATATACTTTCTATGAAGTTTTTGTTGTCATATGGCCTAATTCTGTGTGTGTGTCTGTGTGCAGTGTGAAGTCCCAGAGGGAGGCCTGGTGCCCAAGTCTCTGTACCGTACAGCAGAGGAGCTGGAGAACGAAGACATCAGCCTGTGGACAGAGACTATCTACCAGAGTGCCAGCGTCTTTAAGGGAGCACCCCACGAGGTGAGCCCCAACACACTGCACCTCGGCTGGGGGAGAGCAGAGAGGACTCGAGGAGAGAGGGGCGACTGGGGCCTTAGCTGGAGCTTTGAAGTCATTTGTGGGAGGAGGAGAAATAAGAGAGAGAGAGAAGGGCAGATAGGCGAGAGGAGAGAAAGAGAGAGATGGGGAAAGAGATATGGGAAGAATGAGAGAAAGATGTGGATAGAAAGACGGAGGAAAAAAACAAGCCAAACGTTGGTCTGCTGAAGTTACTTGACCAACACTGCCACCCACTGGAGGAATCCTGAAAGTGCATTCAAACTGATCTTCAGACATTGTTCTGTCACAAATTGAACATGAACTTTGCTTTGAGAGGAATCTGCACCCATTTTGTTATTTTGTTTCTGTTATATAAAAGTAGAGGTGATATAATCTGTTAAAAAAGGAGCCATGCCATGTGGATACTATTCGGTAGAAATCTGCAGTCTTACCTCCGTCTGTCATCTGTTCTTTTTGCTCTCTTTAATTATTTCTCAATCTCTCTCTTATTTCTACTCTTCTCATCTCTTTTCTCATCCCTCCCTCTCTTTCTCCTTTTCTCTCCCCTCCCTCCTTCAACCCTCCTCTTTTCCTCTCCCTGCGTTCCCTCTCAGGTGGGGATCGAGATCATCGACGCCTCCTCTGTGATCACCTGGGACTTTGACGTGTGTAAGGGCGACGTGGTCTTCCACATCTACCACTCCAAGCGCGCCCCCCAACCCCCCCGCAAGGACCCCCTAGTGGGGCAACACAGCAGCATCACCACCCCCGGGGGGAACAACGTCCAGCTCATAGACAAGTCCTGGACCTTAGGCCGGGACTACAGCATGGTGGAGTCACCACTCACCTGCAAGGAGGGGGAAAGCGTGCAGGTCAGTATTGGAGCCGACTAGTTATTCATAGTGTTGAGAAAGATATGAGGCATGCAGGTGGCACTTTGTCAGTGCCTAAGAACATCTCTTGACTCAATTAACGAAATTAAGATTGAGTCATTAAAATATACAGGTTTGCATATTACACCAATGTTGAAACCATCTCCGAGTGGCGCAGTGGTCTAAGGCACTGCATCGCAGTACTAGCTGTGCCACTAGAGATCCTGGTTCGAATCCAGGCTCTGTCGTAGCCGGCCGCGACCGGGAGACCCATGGGGCGGCGCACAATTGGCCCAGCGTTGTCCAGGGTAGGGGAGGGAATGGCCGGCAGGGATGTAGCTCAGTTGGTAGAGCATGGCGTTTGCAACGCCAGGGTTGTGGGTTCGATTCCCACGGGGGGTCAGTATAAAAATAATGTATGCACTAACTGTAAGTCCCTCTGGATAAGAGCGTCTGCTAAATGACTAAAATGTAAATGTTAGTGTTAAGTGTGATTTAAATGCCATTCAATACTTAATGAATCTAATGTTAAGAACATCCAGATTGACAATGATTAAAACCTCTCATCTAATGCATCTCTCTTTCCCCCATCTCTCCCTCTCTCCTCCCCCTCTCGCCGTCCCTCTCCCAGGGCTCCCACGTGACCAGATGGCCCGGGTTCTACATCCTCCAGTGGAGGTTCCACACCATGCCGGGCAGCGCTTCCACCAACCTGCCCCGCGTGGACGACGTCCTCGCCTCCCTGCAGGTCTCCTCACACAAGTGCAAAGTAATGTACTACACAGAGGTCATTGGCTCCGAGGACTTCAGGTTAGTAGCTGTGTGTGCTTGTGTCTGTGAGAAAGCTCATATCAAATACAGTGGGGAGAACAAGTATTTGATACACTGCCGATTTTGCAGGTTTTCCTACTTACAAAGCATGTAGAGGTCTGTAATTTTTATCATAGGTACACTTCAACTGTGAGAGACGGAATCTAAAACAAAAATACAGAAAATCACATTGTATGATTTTTAAGTAATTAATTTGTTCATTTTATTGCATGACATAAGTATTTGATCACCTACCAACCAGTAAGAATTCCGGCTCTCACAGACCTGTTAGTTTTTCTTTAAGAAGCCCTCCTGTTCTCCACATATTACCTGTATTAACTGCACCTGTTTGAACTCGTTACCTGTATAAAAGACACCTGTCCACACACTCAATCAAACAGACTCCAACCTCTCCACATTGGCCAAGACCAGAGCGCTGTGTAAGGACATCAGGGTTAAAATTGAAGACCAGCACAAGGCTGGGATGGGCTACAGGACAATGGGCAAGCAGCTTGGTGAGAAGGCAACAACTGTTGGCGCAATTATTAGAAAATGGAAGAAGTTCAAGATGACGGTCAATCACCCTCGGTCTGGGGCGTGTTTGGAGGAAGAAGAAGGATGAGTACAACCCCAAGAACACCATCCCAACCGTGAAGCATGGAGGTGGAAAAATCATTCTTTGGGGATGCTTTTCTGCAAAGGGGACAGGACGACTGCACCGTATTGAGGGGAGGATGGAAGGGGCCATGTATCGCGAGATCTTGGCCAACAACCTCCTTCCCTCAGTAAGAGCATTGAAGATGGGTCGTGGCTGGGTCTTCCAGCATGACAACGACCCGAAACACACAGCCAGGGCAACTAAGGAGTGGCTCCGTAAGAAGCATCTCAAGGTCCAGGAGTGGCCTAGCCAGTCTCCAGACCTGAACCCAATAGAAAATCTTTGGAGGGGAGCTGAAAGTCCGTATTGCCCAGCGACAGCCCCCGAAACCTGAAGGATCTGGAGAAGGTCTGTATGGAGGAGTGGGCCAAAATCCCTGCTGCAGTGTGTGCAAACCTGGTCAAGACCTACAGGAAACGTATGATCTCTGTAATTGCAAACAAAGGTTTCTGTACCAAATATTAAGTTCTGCTTTTCTGATGTATCAAATACTTATGTCATGCAATAAAAAGCAAATTAATTACTTAAAAATCATACAATGTGATTTTCTGGATTTTTGTTTTAGATTCCGTCTCTCACAGTTGAAGTGTACCTATGATAAAAAAGTACAGACCTCTACATGCCTTGTAAGTTGGAAAACCTGCAAAATCGGCAGTGTATCAAATACTTGTTCTCCCCACTGTAGGTCATAGTAAATGTAATTTTTTAAATCATACTGTATTTTGTGTTATGATTGTATTGTATCATCACGTTTGTTCCATTTGATATGTTTAGTATACAATATTGACATTAACATTAATGTCCATTGTAGCCATTATGAAGTGCCAAGTGTAGGCTTCCCCTCCTAAAGAGATAGACAGCCTTTTTACCCTCCACTCTTTCTTTTCAATGTGCTCCTGTCCTCCTATCGCTCATCAACCCCTCTTCCACTCCTTCTTCTCTCTTCCTGTGAAGAGCGGCTTGCTTTGATGTTCAAAGTTTGTAAGTGGACTTGTGTTCCCTTAGCTTTGCATTGTGTTTGGTTGCTTATGAGAACTCCCGTTTAACAGTTGGCGACAGCTCTGTAAGATGCTAGCATCCTGACCCTTCGCTTATGGCTTTATTTGACCTCACCAGCAATGCTTTCTCTTTGTGCTTCAGTTAGAGAAAAGGCACTCACACTCACTCACTAAGCTAGCTAGTCTCACCCTTGCTTGCATGAATGACTAACAGACACATGCCTTTTTAGTTTGAGTTAAGTTTGTGTTGCCTTCCTCCTTTGCCACAAAGGGCTACCTGTATTTCAGGGTTCCCCAATTGGCGGCTCGCAGGTGGTTTTATTTGGCCCCCAAAGTTTTTTGGCCCCGCATGTTTTTTTGTGTGCATTTTCATTGTTGGACATAAAATAACTGTAAAGACACCAGGAAATCAGCTCCAAGTGATTTTTAATTTAGGAAATCTGCTCCAAAGTATTCCCACGCATAATAGAGGCATGTGATGTCATACAAATCTAAGTACATTTAAAATTATTATGTTTTAATCCAAGTATGATATCTGTTTTGGGCTTCTTGCTAATTATTTGTAATGATCTTCCGGCCCCCCAACCATCCGCTCAAGACAAAATCATCCCACAGCTGAATGTAGTTGATGATCCCTGCTGTGTTTTTCTGCCTCTGCAAATTGGTTGATAAGGATAAGTCTTTCATTCATGCCCTTCAAAACTCTCACTGAAGCATGAGAGGCCATGTTTTAGTCACTGTGGGTTAGAAGAACAACCTATTTAGGGCAGTATGCTAAATTAATGTCACAGAGTGGATTCACCTCCCTTTGACTTGCTGCATGATCTACACTATTTGGCACTAGACTTGACAAAGCAGGAGCTGGGCATCATTAATACCAGACTGTGGATCAAATACTATTTGAAATAATTTCCTATTTGACAATAAAACATTTTATTTGTTTATACTTAAGCTGTGCTTGATTGAGCTTTCCTGTTTCAATATAACCAATAAAAGAGTCCCACAAGCACAAATCCCCTCCCACCTGTCACTCCTAATGCAAACGCTCAAAGTAATTGAAAGATTTCAAATAGTATTTGCACCCTGATTTAAGACCATTTAGTATGTAGTTCTAGAACCTTAGTTAGGCCAACAATACGTTTTTACCAAATTAAAATCATACCTTATTTCTCTCTCTCAGGGGCTCTATGACCAGTTTGGAGTCGAGTCACAGTGGTTTCTCCCAGCTCAGCCACGCCACCTCCTCCTCTAACCACTCCCAGTCCAGCTCCATGATCTCCAGGTAGAGGACTACAACTCCTGCCAAGGACTACAATTCTCCCTCTGCTGGATTAAAAGGCCCAGCTCCTCCAGCCTTCAGTCCACACTTTCCACCCTAACCACCTGAAACCTGTACTACTATTAGTCAGTCACAATGTGGAACTGAAGCATGCTTGCACAACAGAGGATAAAGAAGATGTCGGCGGTTGAAAAACTGAAAACAAAGACTTGTGATTTAAAGGGCTCCGTTTTTCTTGCAGAAGGCCATGTATATTTCTTCCCAGCTTTCTGCTGGGCTGCTGAACAGAACGTTGGCAGAATGTTTTTGGCTTGCTGAGACTTTGGTAGGTGTGGGAAGTGTCACACCCATGGAGCGCAATGCCGGATCAAGCAATTGTCACACTCATTTAAGGAGTTGTGGGACCGGATAAAAAATGGATGCGCCGTTACATATATGCATTAGAAGACTTTACACCCACGCACATTTCCAAGGTGTTGGTGATACTGTATGTGCTGTTGCCTGCAGACAAACATGCTCAAACATAGGAACACACACAAACATACTGTATACAGACAAACCATAAACACACCTGCAATGACATACAAAAATACACAGTATTTGCCATATCACCAGTGGGATTTGTCTCTACCTGGTGAATTGTTTATAGGTCATGATTGGGGTAAAGCCGTAGTGAGGTATCGTTTAGAAGCAATAAGCAGAGTTTGAATTTCTACTATTGACATAATTACATTTCTATTTATGAAAATGTGTGTATGGAGGTTTGTCCTCATGTGTGCTATGTGCAATGTATAGGTGACCTTCCAGTTACCGGGTGTGGCTAGACAGACAGACAGACAGACGGACACATTTAATTTAGCTAAACTTTCATTTGGAGAAATTGCCTAAATAAATTGCCAGAGGTTATTTTTTACATTTGAATTCACAAATGGAATTTGAATTGACACATTTTGAATGTGTTTGCAAATTCATGTGCACATCTACTAGTCTCTTTTTGGCACAAGACACTTAACCAGTAATGACTTTTATATTCTTGAATTTCAATTACTCTGACTTGAATTTGAATGGATTCCACCCCAAACTGAGTGTTTCCTGTCTGTCCCTGTCTGCAGGAATGAACTTGACACGTAGGTAGGTGTGGTTGTTATTGAGATGCCTTGTCATTGAGTGGTCATTGATTGAATGTGCTACTGATGGTCAGTCAGGTGAGATTTTGCTAGCCAATGGAATTCCCCGAACTGTCAGGGTCAGAGGTTGAATAGGTTAAACTGCTATTCTTTTTAGAGGTGTAGATATAGAGAGGGAGGAAGTGAATGTTTTTTTGTGGTGAAGCTTATCATTTGCTACTGCGCCATTTGTAGAAATGTATTGATGCGTACATGTACTTGGGCTAGTGCTGGTTGGATTTTGTTACAGTTTTCTGTGAGAGTGAAGTGTGTTGCTGCATGCTCATATGGTTGATTGATGATTTTAGTTTAGGAGTTACCATAGTAACAGATACTACTCATGAGCCATTTGTTAGGACCATTTTAGCCTTTGTAACTAACCATGTATATAAGAAATATATCTGCTTTAGGGGACACCCCCTTCGCCTCGCCTGAGCGACGTGGACAAAATTGTCGACGTTTCCATTGTGATGCAACATTACCCATGCAAATAATGTTCTGTACAGTCACCTTGTGCTTCTAAAACACCAAAGACCAGCCAACAAAAAACTGTCCGTTCCATCTTCTAGCGTCCATGTTTGTTTTTAGGGGCTATTTTGTGAGCTTCTAGTTCACAGAAGAGACAATTAACTTCTCTACAGATTAGACTGTAGGGCTGTTTCAAAGGGTTGGTAAACTGAGGCTCTCTCAAGACAAGTAAGCCCATCCAGCTTGGTCAGAGTGCCACCGTGCTGCTGCGTGATGTTAGAGGGCCAAAGACGTGTTTGTTGATGGGCATCGGATCTCACTCCAATGATTATCGGCCAATCAGGACAGCAGCACCTGTCTGTTTTTAACTGCTGATGATAATGAAGCCCAAGGTCAAAGTGACCAGTCTATAATGTACAGTCTGTGTCTAACTGGAATATCATGAAAGGCTTTGCTCACTGAGGAAAGGACCCGCTCAGAATTAAAGAAAGAAAGAAAGTGAATAAATGAAATAATGAATAACTGTAAATGTCTGTAAGGGTGTCGCCCATGTCAGGTCTGAGGATGTATAGTTGAACTTAACTTCTCTTCTTCTGTACTCATTTTAACCTTGAAGCATGTCTAGGCATAGACTAGCATAGTTTCCTACTTTCCAGCTCTTTATCAAAGGAAACTCATAATGTGTAACATAATATCAACACAATGTGTAACATGCTCAACGGTTCACCAAGCTTTGGAGAACGGTTCCAGTCCTGGATATGTCTCTTTGTCCCTTCACACTCTGTTCAATGTTAGTTTTTCTTTAGCAGTGTTAAAACAGTGCTTTAGAAGTGTCTCACTGTGTTGTTTGAAACCAGTGACCGATATCTTCAGTTCCCTTTCAGTTTCATCAACTGACCTCAACAACATAGTGTCACTGCAAAGACTGAAATGTACCTGCTATGTCACCTGCTTTACTCAACTTCTGTCAACCTTCACTTCTACTTATCTCATTTACATATGAGGGCTATTTCTGTCTAGTTTGTCTGTCACCAACCATCTCCTGTTGTTTCCCATTCTCTCGTCTAGCCTCCCTTCCTATAAGACAACGATAATGTTGCATATCTTTATTTCCCTTGAAATGAATAATTATGTTTAAAAAATAACTTTAAATTAATATAAAATAGCGCCTTTACATTTTTTGAAACGATTAAACTTGAATTATGAAAATGAAAAGTTGTCCTGTTGTTTGTGTAACATGTACACTATACAGTACCAGTCAAAAGTTTGGACACACCGACTCATTCAAGGGTTTTTCTTTATTTTTACTATTTTCTACATTGTAGAATAATAGTGAAGACATCAAAACTATGAAACAACACGTATGGAGTCATGTAGTAACCAAAAAAGTGTTAAACAAATCAGAACATATATATTTTTTGAGATTCTTCAAATAGCCACCCTTTGCCTTGATGACAGCTTTGCACACTCTTGGCATTCTCTCAACCAGCTTCACCTGGAATGCTTTTCCAACAGTCTTGAAGGAGTTCCCACATACGCTGAGCACTTGTTGGCTGCTTTTCCTTCACTCTGCTGTCTGACTCATCCCAAACCATCTCAATTGGGTTGAGGTCGGGTGATTGTGGAGGCCAGGTCATCTGATGCAGCACTCCATCACTCTCCTTCTTGGTAAAATAGCACTTACACAGCCTGGAGGTGTGTTAGGTCATTGTCCTGTTGAAAAACAAATGATAGTCCCACTAAGCCCAAACCAGATGGGATGGCGTATCGCTGCAGAATGCTGTGGTAGCCATGCTGGTTAAGTGTGCCTTGAATTCTAAGTAAATCACCAACAGTGTAACCAGCAAAGCATCCCCACACCATAACACCTCCTCCTCCATGCTTTACGGTGGGAACTACACATGCAGAGATCATCCGTTCACCCACCCCGCGTCTCACAAAGACAGCGGTTGGAACTAAAAATCTCCAATTTGGACTCCAGACCAAAGGACACATTTCCACCAGTCAAATGTCCATTGCTCTTGTTTCTTGGCCCAGGCAGGTCTCTTCTTATTATTGGTGTCCTTTAGTCGAGGTTTCTTTGCAGCAATTCGACCACGAAGGCCTGATTCACAAAGTCCCGTCTGAACAGTTGAGGTTGAGATGTGACTTGAACTCTGTGAAGCATTTATTTGGGCTGCAATTTCTGAGGCTGGTAACTCTAATGAACTTATCCTCTGCAGCAGAGGTAACTTTGGGTCTTCCATTCCTGTGGCGGTCCTCATGAGAGCCAGTTTCATCATAGCGCTTGATATTTTTTTGCGACTGCACTTGAAGAAACTTTCAAAGTTCTTGAAATGTTTCATATTGACTGACATTTATGTCTTAAAGTAATGATAGACTGTCATTTATCTTTGCTTATTTGAGCTGTTCTTGCCATAATATGGACTTGGTCTTTTACCAAATAGGCCTATCTTCTGTATACCTATCCTACCTTGTCACAACACTACTGATTGGCTCAAAAGCATTAAGAAGTAAAGAAATTCCACAAATTAACTTTTAAGAAGGCATACCTGTTAATTGAAATGCATTCCAGGTGACTACCTCATGAAGCTGATTGAGAGAATGCCAAGAGTGGGCAAAGCTATCTTCAAGGCAAAGGGTGGCTATTTGAAGAATCTCAAATATAAAATATATTTTGATTTGTTTAACATTTTTCTTTGGTTACTACGTTATTCCATATGTTTTTTCATACTTTTGATGTCAAATGAGTGGATTTGGCTATTTCAGCCACACCCGTTGCTGACAGGTGTATAAAATTGAGCACATAGCCATGCAATCTCCATAGACAAACATTGGCAGTAGAATGGCCTTACTGAAGAGCTCAGTGACTTTCAATGTGGCAACGTCATAGGATGCCACCTTTACAACAAGTCAGTTCATCAAATTTCTGCCCTGCTAGAGCTGCCCCGGTCAACTGTAAGTGCTGTTATTGTGAAGTAAAAACATCTGAGCAACAACTGCTCAGCCACAAAGTGGTAGGCCACACAAGCTCACAGAACTGGACCACCGTGCTGTAGCGCGTAAAAATCGCCTGTCCTCAGTTGCAACACTCACTACCGAGTTCCAAACTGCCTCTGGAAGCAACGTCAGCACAAGAACTGTTCATCAGGAGCTTCATGAAATTGGTTTCCATGGCTGAGAAGCCACAAACAAGCCTAAGATCACTGCGTTCTCTGGAGTGATGTATCATGCTTTACCATCTGGCAGTCCGATGGACGAATCTGGATTTGGCGGATAACAGGAGAACGCTACCTGCCCGAATGCATAGTGCCAACTGTAAAGTTTGGTGGAGGAGGAATAATGGTCTGGGGCTGTTTTTCATGGTTCTGGCTAGGCCCCTTAGTTCCAGTTAAGGGAAATCTTTACGCTACAACATAAAATGACCTTCTAGATGATCATGTGCTTCCAACTTTGTGGCAACAGTTTGGGCAAGGCCCTTTCCTGTTTCAGCATGACAATGCCCCCGTGCACAATGCAAGGTCCATACAGAAATGGTTTGTCGAGATCGGTGTGGAAGAACTTGACTGGCCTGCACAGAGCCCTGACCTCAACCCCATCGAACACCATTGGGTTGAATTGGAACGCCGACTGCGAGCCAGGCCTAATCGCCCAACATCAGAGCTCGACCTCACTAATGCTCTTGTGGCTGAATGAAAGCAAGTCCCAGCAGCAATGTTCCAACATCTAGTGGAAAGCATTCCCAGAAGAGTGAAGGCTGTTTATAGCAGCAAAGGGGGAACCAACTCCATATTAATGTCCATGATTTTGGAATTAGATGTTTGACTAGCAGGTGTCCACATACTTTTGGTCATGTAGTGTATCATTCAACTTTTAATCCGGCTTCAACCTATGATTGGGCGAGGCACGCTGCAATCTTAGTTTAAACTCAATTTGACCATGTCAACGTGGTTGCATTTAGTTATCTGTATGTAAGTGACTTGAGCTGTCACACATCAGTCAGGCAAAATGATCATCAGAAAGAGTTGAACATTCTTGAGTGGATGAATGGGTGAACCGATGGATGGATTGGATTACATGCAAGCGAGGGTGAAAAGGTGGGTTTTTAGAAGGGCATGGAAGATGGTCTCTGAATTACAGCTGTATAGTATGCACTAAGGGCCAGTTCGAAGCCTAAAATCTCATTTGAAAGTGCTTTTTTGTCAACAGCAAAAAAAGTTAATTACTGTATGTGGGTACTGAGGAACTGTCCAAGGTACTACTGCCTAATGCCCACTAGGTGGCAATCAACAAATATGGAACAGACCATGCACACAGTCCACAAACTAAAGACAAGTTAGGATTTAAACTGAACATTTTGTACAATGCATATTTTATGAGTCTGTCTCAGTTGTGTTTGAAAGATCGTACAAGTGCCACTGCAATGAAACGGCTACATTTGAACTTTTGTGTGACACTTGGAGTTTTCAAGACAACTGGGAACTCGGGAAAAAAAACGAGGTCAAATCATAACGTCCGTGATCGTCAGGTCGGAAATCCGGAGCTCTAGAAAGATGCCCGTGTTTCTGACTTAGAATTCCGACTTGGATGATCATTCAAAACTATTTCCAGGTTTCTTGAAAGCACTGTAGTCGGAGATTTCCGAGTTTCCATTTGTTTTGAACGCGGCAAGAGCTGTTTGGTTCCGCCTTTGTCCTGCCCACATGGAGAGACGCACGAAACAACACAAAGTACGACCAAATATATTTATAACTAACCCAAGACAGCTTATCTGTGTGGTTTACAGTGGGAGCAAATGCAGCATAGTGGGCAGAACACGCAAGGAGGTGGGCAAAGCCAAGCACGAGCTAGCGAGATCCTATTGGCGCGTTGCAGCAAGTATTTGCATATTTTCGTTAGGGAACGCCTCCTCTGAAGTGCGCATGTGCACAAACTCAATTCGACGTTGCACTCCTTCTCAACAACGCCATTTTTAAAACTTTGGCAAAGCATCAAGTCTATAAAACTCAGTGCACTGTTTTCGTAACATATTATAGTTTTGGGAACATAAATGTATTGAGAGCAGATGTTTCATTGATGAAAAAATTAGCAGAATGTCGGCCCAGTTTCACCTAGTTCCATATTCTCCCATTACCCGCGACTGTACTTCCTCTCACTGCCATCTTTGGTGGTGAGAAAACGAACGCTTCAGCTTTATAGCCCCTGTCTGGGTTTCTCCTTCTGTCAGTGGGTACAACACGGAAGGTCTTCGCTGCAATAATTTGACACTTCTGCTTGTTCACTTCGAATAACTACATGTCTATTCTTCCTCAAGAAGAATTGGTCAAGAAATGGGAAAGGTCAGACACGTTTCTCCTCTCAATTTGACATAATAAAATGGCTATATGTAAACTGTATTTCGCAGCGAAAAGGAGCACGCGCTGCTCCTCCTCACCTGTGTCAAATGTCATTTGATTAGAACACCACAGACAGGTGTGACAACTAGCTACTGTAGCTCACATAATTTGCTAGCGAAACAGTCCACCCGGTGGTAGCTACAATTACAGTGCTTTCTAGCTAGTTAGTTTAAATAAAGCCAGACATTACAGTATAAAAAGTAAGGGTCTCAAGTTCATATTCAACCAGCCAAGAGGCAGAACAGTTGTCTGGCTTGTGGAGTAGTGGCGGTCAGTGCCATTTAAGATGAGGGAGGACGGGGTTTTTTTCATGAGCATGGCCTTATTTCTATTACAGCATATTGGATGACTGTCATTCATATTCCATTCACCCAGTTTAATGTAACAGCGATAGGTTTAGGCTACTACATGATACTCAAATTTTCCCTATACTCATCATGAGGTTGCTTCCGTTTAAGAAACGTTTTTCAACAGAATCAGCAGAATGAATACACCCCTGATCACGCATAAACACACAGCCACGTTGTATTACTTCTCGCTTCCATGCGCTCTCCTCATCCCTTCGCGTGTGGACAATTGTGCCATCTGGTTTGCTTAATATAAGGACTTTGAAATGATTTTTACTTTTGATACTTAAGTAAATTTATGCAATTACATTTACTTTTGATACTTAAGTATATTTAAAATCAAATACTTAGACTTTTACTCAAGTAGTATTTTACTGGGTCACTTTTACTTGAGTCATTTCCTATTAAGGTATCTTTACTTTTACTAAAGTATGACAATTGGGTACTTTTTCCACAACTGTTAGTGCATTTTTTTCCCTGCTTTACAATCCCCATTTTGGTTTTATTATAGAATTTCTTCCATATAGCCAAATTTCCTCATCTGCTTCCCCTATCAAGGTGTTTTTGTACTTCCCTTATGCACCACGCTTTTCTGCCTGCTTACTATACAGTCCACTCTATCCTGCCCTCTATCCATAGTGACAATAGTGGTAGCTGGATTGTTTGTCCAGATCTGCAATAGGCTAACTAGCAATCATACCACACACAAAATCATTCAAAGCTGCTCCAATTTTCTATATAAATCCACAAGAACAGAGGAATACAGTGCCTTGCAAAAGTATTCATCCCCCTTGGCGTTTTTCCTATTTTGTTGCATTACAACCTGTAATTTAAATTGATTTTTATTTGGATTTCATGTAATGGACATACACAAAATAGTCCAAATTGGTGAAGTGAAATGAAAAAAATAACCCCTTTGCTATGAAGCCCCTAAATAAGATCTGGTCCAACCAATTACCTTCAGAAGTCACATAATTACTTAAATAAAGTCCACCTGTGTGCAATCTAAGTGTCACATGATCTGTCACATGATCTCAGTATGTATACACCTGTTCTGAAAGGCCCCAGAGTCTGCAACACCACTAAGCAAGCTCCACCACCAAGCAAGCGGCACCATGAAGACCAAGCTCTCCAAACAGGTCAGGGACAAAGTTGTGGAGAAGTACAGATTTGAGTTATAAAAAAATATCTGCAACTTTGAACATCCCACAGAGCACCATTAAATCCATTATTAAAAAATGGAAAGAATATGGCACCACAACAAACCTGCCAAGAGAGGGCCGCCCACCAAAACTCACGGACCAGGCTAGGAGGGCATTAATCAGAGAGGCAACAAAGAGAGCAAAGATAACCCTGAAGGAGCTGCAAAGCTCCACAGCGGAGATTGGAGTATCTGTCCATAGGACCACTTTAAGCCGTACTGTGAGAAGGTGAGTTGAAGGAGTCAGCCGCAGGAGGGTAAATCACAGAACACAGAGTTTATTCCGTAATACACAGTTACGCTGGATAGCGTCAACAACACAGTGCGTAAACAGAAGCACTGGAACACAATAAATGCACACGGGGAAAATAACCCCGGCAATACAAGATACAGGTAGCTCAACCGAGCTACACTCATCTCACGTAAAACAATCACCCACACAGACAGGGAATCAGAGGGAACACTTATACAATGACTAATGATGGGATAAGAACCAGGTGTGTGTGATTGACAAGACAAGACAAATGGAATGATGAAAAATGGAGCGGCAGTGGCTAGTAAGCTGGTGACGACGAACGCTGAAACCTGCCCGAACAAGAAGGGGAGGCAGCCTCGGCGGAAGTCGTGACACGTACACTCCACAGAGCTGGGCTTTACGAAAGAGTGGCCAGAAAAAAGCCATTGCTTAAAGAAAAAAAATAAGCAAACACGTTTGGTGTTCGCCAAAAGGTATGTGGGAGACTCCCCAAACATATGGAAGAAGGTACTCTGGTCAGATGAGACTAAAATAGAGCTTTTTGGCCATCAAGGAAAACGCTACATCTGGTGCAAACCCAACACCTCTCATCACCCCGAGAACACCATCCCGACAGTGAAGCATGGTGGTGGCAGCATCATGCTGTGGGGATGTTTTTCATCGGCAGGGACTGGGAAACTGGTCAGAATTGAAGGAATGATGTATGGCGCTAAATACAGGGAAATTCTTGAGGGAAACCTGTTTCAGTCTTCCAGAGATTTGAGACTGGGACGGAGGTTCACCTTCCAGCAGGACAATAACCCTAAGCATACTGCTATAGCAACACTCAAGTGGTTTAAGGGGAAACATTTAAATGTCTTGGAATGGCCTAGTCAAAGCCCAGACCTCAATCCAATTGAGAATCTGTGGTATGACTTAAAGATTGCTGTACACCAGCGGAACCCATCCAACTTGAAGGAGCTGGAGCAGTTTTGCCTTGAAGAATGGGCAAAAATCCCAGTGGCTAGATGTGCCAAGCTTATAGAGACATACCTCAAGAGACTTGCAGCTATAATTGCTGCAAAAGGTGGCTCTACAAAGTATTAACTTTGGGGGGGTGAATAGTTATGCACGCTCAAGTTTTCCGTTTTTTTGTCTTATTTCTTGTTTGTTTCACCCCCAAAAATATTTTGCATCTTCAAAGTGGTAGGCAAACGATGTAAACCCCCCAAAAAATCCATTTTAATTCCAGGTTGTAAGGAAACAAAATAGGAAAAATGCCAAGGGGGTGAATACTTTCGCAAGCCACTGTAGCTGATAGGCAGCGGAGAGGCCAGGTGCATCATTGCGCATGAAAGAATACTTAAGACACGCAGCTCAAAAAGCTCCCTACTGATCTTGTTTAGGCCATACAAATGTAATTTACTATATAACGGATGCCCCTCTTTACATTTCTCAAAATAGAAAAAAAGCAAACATAAAACAATGACTAATTTAATTCATATGAAACTATTTTTTTCATGCTGAAACAGTCCATTTTCAATGTTTTTCCCAAAAAACCTTCCTAATTAAATGTTGACTGCAAAGTAGGCCTACCTGGCAGAATGATATCATTATTATTTGTATCAATGGGGTGCACATTTGTTTTGCATACTCTGTCCATCATATGTGCAGTACAGAAACCTGACAGTAACGCTGCTAGCCTAACAAAAATGTACTGTGACTAAAACTCAGTTGGGACATACTTTCAATGGTGCTCTCCAACAGCTGACACTAATATAGTGGATTGGGGGGGGTACCCTAACTGTGACTCAAACCCTGGTCCCTGGTCCCTGTCATTCCAAAACCATTATACTGTCACAATCCTCGCTATATGAGCCATGATGAGGGTGGCAGATAGGCTAGCGGTTAAGAGCGTTGAGCCAGTAACTGAAAAGTCGCTGGTTCGAATCCCCAAGCCAACTAGGTGAAAAGTCTGTCGATGTGCCCTTGAGCAAGGCACTTAACCCTAATTGCTCCTGTAAGTCGCTCTAGATAAGAGCGTTTGCTAAATGACTAAAATGTAAATGTAAAATGTAATGATACAATTCCTATCAAGTGGAGTAACCGTATTGGCACGATCCCATAGGGTGTTTTCCTTTCTGTTACAAAACATCAAACATTTTAATTACATTCATAGATTGTCAAGCCAAGCCTTTGGTACTGAGTAGGGAGGGATCTATTTTCTGTTTGTCGAGATTTACATAATCAATTTGATTGTAGTGTTGAAAACGTAAACCACGATGAAGTCGGTAATCGGTATGCAGTTATGCATTACTTATTGGTTGTGTGTGGTGCAATGGCACAGAAACTTGTTGGTGGAAAACGTTGCATATGTTTTATATAATTAAGTAATAAGGCACGAGGGGGTGTGGATATGGCCAATATATCATGGCTAAGGGCTGTTCTTACGCATGATGCAACACAGTGTGCCTGCATATAGCCCTTAGCCGTGGATAAGAGCGTAAATGACTAAAATGTAAAATGTATATTGGGCATATACCACAAACCCCCAAGGTGCCTTATTGCTATTATAAATTGGTTACCAACGTAATTAGAACAGTAAAAAGTAATTTCAGCTAATCAGCATTCAGGGCTCGAACCACCCAGTTTACAATTATAAATATAGCATCAAAATGTTGAAAATCTGATTTCCCCCTAGCTGATGATCATTGTCTGCAGCCGTCTCTGATCGTAGTGTAATGAGACAGGCAGGGAGAGTGAGCTCGTCAGTGGTGGTCAGCAAACCCTCAACCTTCTGGCCCGTAGCCCTGCGTGGCATCGACTGTGCCACAGAACCATGCTGAAGTGGTCAATTCGATATCCACGTTTACTCATTTTGCCATAAGGCAGAGACACATCTTTGCAGTTTTAAAGCTAATTTCCTGCAATTCAACACATTTTGCCATGACGTATGCAACATGAATGATATCTGAGTGAGAGTGATTAACAACATCAATGGGGGCCCCCTGGAGGTCAGGGCCCCTGGGCATGTGCCCGGTCGATATTAGGCAATGATAGCTGGCTAGAATAACTTGGCAATCTAAAAATTGTTAGCTGACATGGCTAATTGAGTGACTGTCAGTAACTGACAGAACAAGAGAAAAACCGCTGATGCACAACCAAATTTCGAAATTGCACCTTGTGTATTCTACTATTCTAACTCTCAACAGTAAGTTGAGACCCCGACTGAGTTCCAAAAAAATAAATAAAGAACGCTCTTTTTTTTTGCAGGACAAAGGGAGGGTCATGTGAAAATGCGTCCGAGGGCCTAAGCGACCACTTATGCTTGGAGCCAGCCCTGCACAAGTTGGTGTTTTGAACCCTATGAACTGTGCGCATGGGATACCACATAACCACATAACCATATGAAAGGTCTGAATGTAGGCATAGTTATCCTTGTTCAATACTGGATAGCCCTGGTGAGGTGCAGGTAGGGTTGTCGTGGGAGAACAGTAGGAAGTTACCCTATGACACCAGCAGAGGGACACAGCAACTGGGCAGGTGAGGTGAGACCTTTCTGCAAGAGATAAGTTTTCTGCCAACAGTAACCCTGGAATGCTGCCAGTATAGGCTACCTCTCTCAGCCATTGATTTGTGAATCTATTGTGACCGTCACTGATAATGGTATCATGTCCCTTTTCCCAGCGCCGCATCCTTCGTGGATTTGTGTCTGACAGTAGAGATGTAGAAGCCAAGCTGATGGTGTATGGGGACCAGTGCTGTAGAATGCCTCATTACTAGTAGAAGTCTTCATCCACTGTTGGCCGGTCCAAATTTGCTCCCTACCTCTCCCCCTTGGCCCTAACCCTTTGTTGTTTTTTCTCACCCTCTCTCCTCTCTCTCTCCTAGTGAACAGGCCAGCCTGAGGCAGCAGGTGGTGGAGGAGGACACAGAGGATTGGCAGAGAAGTCCAGACTTCACCGGGCTGGAGAGGGTTGGAGGAGTGGACCTGTCGTTCATCAAAGGAGATGACGTCAACGCCTGTGCCCAGCTAGTGGTACTCAGCTACCCAGACCTAGAGGTAAGGCACTGACTCGGACCATTTCTATGCTAATGCTAACCATGGGCTGTATCTTAATGCTATAAATTGGTTTCCTTTTCTCCTCTGCCTCATAAGCACTGTTTGAGCATACTGGATGAAAGAAAGATGGTGTTCTTTTTGTGTTTCACCTGTATAGCTCTTCTGTATTAGTGTGGATCAAGGAAAGGAGACAAGGAAAGGAAGTGACTTGAAGGTATTGACATACAGGCCATGTCTGTTCAGTCATCCTAGCAGTTTGTGACCATGAGTCTTGCCTCAACTTTTCATTGCCTCTATTTTTCATTCTTAACCGTTCCACTCCCTCTATTGGACCCGACCCTAATTCTCCATCAAGGGCTGTCAACACATTCTGTAACACAACCCATCATAATTAATAATATTTGCCAGCTTGTTTTGTTGATACATGGACCAATTTTGTTGTAATGTTATTATACTAAGGCTAATTAAATGTTCCCCAGTCAGAGCAGACACAATAATTTACCCAGAGTCTCTCCCATAGTTTTTTATTGGATTTATTCACATCATAAGCCCAAACAATTTCAGTATAGCCAAGAGACACAATTAGTTTTGACAAATTGTCTGCTTGAAGTTAAAATAATGTTGAATATCCAAGGATGAATATCTGAGTAATTTTCTGAATTACAGTAATTTGTGTGACATTCACATGACAATTAACATAGAAGATTGTAAAATACTAAATGAAAATTCTGTCAATGACAGGCATTTTTGCAGTATTACAACCACTCCTCCTCAATCATGCGCAGGTCAGCAGCTTTTTCATGACGAACTCGATCCAGTAGACAGCCCTGTCCAGTGGCTTCATGGGATGGTCTCTGTGCAGTCTGGAGAGCCTCTGCATGTTGGACTTGTAGGCCCCATTGTGGAGAACTTCCTGCAAGCCCTGAAGAAAGATCCCTCTATTAAAACTGCCAATGTCTAAATCCTTGGCGGCTCCTCTCTCTTCCAGCCGGAGAAGATTGTCAAATTGTCTTGGAACAGTGGCAAACCCAACACCATGGTAAATGGCCTCCTGGACACCATTTGTAACCCCATGTGACACAAAAGCTCTGATCTTGTCATGACCAAGGTGGTCAGACTGAGGCAGCCATTTTACCAGGAGGGTATTGTTAGCCATAATGGAGGGCTTGTCGCTAACATGTTTCCACATGACTTTCTGAGGCATCTGGGAAAAGGCAGAAGCAATTTCAGAGGATACATCCCTCGTAAGCCTAAGGATCCTAACTACATTATAACAACCCCATGTTCTCCAGAGCTCTGAACAAACTCTTCTAGCTCTGTGGAGAGCGGTTGAGCAGGCTTACAGTAGAAGCCACCAATGTGTACAATGTTTGGCATAGTTGGATGTGGAGACTCGAAAACAAAATCTGAGCGAATCAACCATAGGTCAGCTGAACGGAGCGATGTGTAATAATATCTCGGCCAAAGTATTTATCACAAAAATCATCATAGTATAGATCGAACTCTACAATTTCCTGGTAAACCATAATACCATAAAACATATTTCTGAGCCTCTGTAAGAAATTCATATCCTCCGATAAACCTGATCTAAAAACTGAAACAAATGACAATGGTGAGGGAGAAATAGCAAAATGGGCTATACCAGCTGTGGTCTAACGAGTGCTGTTAACTAAAGGCAATAAAAGTATTTAGTCAGCCACCAATTGTGCAAGTTCTCCCACTTAAAAAGATGAGAGAGGCCTGTAATTTTCATCATAGGTACACGTCAACTATATGACAGACAAAATGAGATTTTTTTTCTCCAGAAAATCACATTGTATGATTTTTTATGAATTTATTTGCAAATGATGGTGGAAAATAAGTATTTGGTCAATAACAAAAGTTTCTCAATACTTTGTTATATACCCTTTGTTGGCAATGACACAGGTCAAACGTTTTCTGTAAGTCTTGTGATGTCACGAGAGGCTGTGTCCTGGAGGGACGTTACATCCCCCTGAGGTGGCTGCAAACCCAGACAGCTATGGCTCCATCTGCTGGTATGGTCGGGAACTCCACCCCTCTATGGCCAATCTTCCCACGCAGCTGAAACAAATGAGGAGCTGATGAGCTGAAGGTTGGGGAAGTGAAGAGACACAGTCTCCAACCTGGGCTCTCTGGAGGACAAGAGTGCTGCACGTCCACTTCCATGAGGAATATAAGGATTTGGAGATACTTACCTTTGGGAAATACTCACCTTTGGATATATGCACCTGTGGAAATACGTGAGAGACATTTGGAAGGACTTTTTGCTGGGTTGGACACTAGCTGCAACGTGGACTACAGTAAGGCTGGGGAAAAGTTATCTGAGCGAGTGAGAATTATGATTTTGGATGTGGAAGAGACATCCCTGAACGGTTAACCCTTAAAGAGCCACAAGAGAACAGAATTTTGTTATATTTTCGTTAATTTCCCAAGACCTATAATAAAATCCTTGTTTTGTTTGAACCTTGTCTCCTTGCACTACTTGAGCAATCCCGCTGAAAGCTGTGTAGCCTCTCGTGACGTCACAGATGGTGGAGAATACGGGCACGCTCAAGCGTTAATAGTGCATGTCAGAGGAGGATACCGAAGGTTTGATCACCCAGTTTTCCAAGTTGGCCGTAGGCTCCCCGCCGACTGAAATGGAGGACATATTGAAAGCCCTTGTTGCTGGCCAGCAAGCCCAGATGCAAGCAAACGTGGCTCTCTTGGAGGAGCAAAAGAAAGCCAACCTTCTGAAGGCAGAGGAATTGCAGTTGCAGAGACAGAGGGTTGTCCAAAATACCCGCCCAATAAAGGCAAGTGACTTTATATCTAAGATGGGAGCTACCGATGACATTGAGGCATACCTGCATGCATTTGAGGCCACGGCCACTAGGGAAGCCTGGCCCAAGCAACAGTGGGTTGGTCTGTTAGCCCCCTTTCTAACCGGGGAATCGCTGAATGCTGTCCGGGACCTGGGCCCTGACCAGGTTACTGACTATGATGCCCTGAAGTCTGAGATCCTCAGCAGATATGGACTCACAAAGTTTGGTATGGCCCAGCGCTTTCACAGCTGGACCTTCCAACCAGACCAACCTCCTCGGGCGCAGATGCATGAACTTGTCCGAATCGCAAGGAAATGGCTGGATCCGCAGAGGAATACAGCAGCGGCGGTGGTGGAGGCCGTTGTGGTGGATCGTTACCTACGCGCCCTGCCTTATGAGGCAAAACGGTTCATCAGTCAACAGGCCTTGACCACGGCTGATCTGACCGTGGAAGCTGTGGAAAAGTACCAGGCCACAGCGGAGATGCTGAATGCTTCCCGAAAAGACCCCAGGAGTGCGGCCCCACCACAAATGGGAAGAACCCGTCCAAAGGACCCCAAGGTCTCGAACCCAGCCACGTCAGGACTTATCCCGGCTCCAGGGGGAGCCAGAAACCAGGCGGGTCCAAGAAGAGTACACCAGGAGGGGGAAACTCGACAGTGTTACCGGTGTGGGGGAGATGGGACATATCTCCTGGCAGTGTGGGAAACCAGCCGATGAACCTATGCCCACTGCGGAGTCCTCCAGCTCAGCACCCACACACCGTTTTGCCTCGCTCTTGGGAGTCGTAGATGGCGGCCCAGATCGACCCCCCACCTGCCCGGTAACTGTGAATCACCATGATGTGGAGGCCTTACTGGATTCTGGTAGCCGGGCCACCCTGGTGCGTAAGGATTTGGTGGGCCCAACGTGTCTGACCCCGGGGAAAGTCCTCCCAGTTTCCTGTGTCCATGGGGACACCAGAGAATACCCCATTACTGAACTTACAATGACCAGCACACGGGGAACCATACACACGACGGCGGGGTGGTTGATTCCCTCCCCGTCCCTGTCCTAATTGGACGAGACTGCCCAGCCTTTTACCCACTCTGGAGAGAGTCTCAGGAGAGGATAACCCGAGTACCTCGGAAACGGAGAGGCAAGACTCATCCTGGGAAGGCTCCGGTGCAATCCTCCGAATTACTCACTCCCGCCCGGGCTCTGATAGGGAGGGCAGGTGCCCAGACCGACACAGAGACGGAGCTACAGAATCTGGACAAAGAACTGTCTGGTCTGAAGGGGACCGCTGAGAGGTATCGTTTGTTAAAGCAACAGTTAGACATGAAGACAGAAGAGTTAGATATCCTCCAGGCTAAACTCCAACAGAGCTCCTTCCCTAAGCAACAGGAGGAGCTGGAGAGGCTGCGCAGGACCATCGAGGAGTGTGAGGAGACCCTGCGCAGTAGTAAGGAGGTCCAGAAGAAGGCAGAGGAGAAGTACAAGGTGTTGGAGAACAAGATGAAGAATGCGGAGGCAGAGAGAGAGAAGGAACTGAAAGCTGCTCAACAGAAGCTAAACTCTGCTAAAACCAAGGCTGATGCGTTCAGTAAGAAACTCAAGGAGAGACAACAGGAGGCTGAGTCCCTGGTCCTAGAGGTGGAGGAGTTGAAGAGAGAGCAGGCTGGCAAGCACCACGGCAATGCGGACGCCCTCTCCCGGCGTGATGCCTTCTTCGCTGCCTTTACCCCGACGAGGACGTCGGTCCCGAGGAGGGGGATATGTGATGTCACGAGAGGCTGTGTCCTGGAGGGACGTTACATCCCCCTGAGGTGGCTGCAAACCCAGACAGCTATGGCTCCATCTGCTGGTATGGTCGGGAACTCCAACCCTCTATGGCCAATCTTCCCACGCAGCTGAAACAAATGAGGAGCTGATGAGCTGAAGGTTGGGGGGGGTGAAGAGACACAGTCTCCAACCTGGGCTCTCTGGAGGACAAGAGTGCTGCACGTCCACTTCCATGAGGAATATAAGGATTTGGAGATACTTACCTTTGGGAAATACTCACCTTTGGATATATGCACCTGTGGAAATACGTGAGAGACATTTGGAAGGACTTTTTGCTGGGTTGGACACTAGCTGCAACGTGGACTACAGTAAGGCTGGGGAAAAGTTATCTGAGCGAGTGAGAATTATGATTTTGGATGTGGAAGAGACATCCCTGAACGGTTAACCCTTAAAGAGCCACAAGAGAACAGAATTTTGTTATATTTTCGTTAATTTCCCAAGACCTATAATAAAATCCTTGTTTTGTTTGAACCTTGTCTCCTTGCACTACTTGAGCAATCCCGCTGAAAGCTGTGTAGCCTCTCGTGACGTCACAGTCTTCACAAGGTTTTCACACACTGTTGCTGGTATTTTGGCCCATTCCTCCATGCAGATCTCCTCTAGAGCAGTGATGTTTTGGGGCTGTCGCTGGGCAACACAGACTTTCAACTCCCTCCAAAGATTTTCTATGGGGTTGAGATCTGGAGACTGGCTAGGCCACTCCAAGACCTTGAAATGCTTCTTACGAAGCCACTCCTTCGTTGCCCGGGCGGTGTGTTTGGGATCATTGTCATGCTGAAAGACCCAGCCACGTTTCATCTTCAATGCCCTTGATGATGGAAGGAGGTTTTCACTCAAAATCTCACGATACATGGCCCCATTCATTCTTTCCTTTACACGGATCAGTCGTCCTGGTCCCTTTGCAGAAAAACAGCCCCAAAGCATGATGTTTCCACCCCCATGCTTCACAGTAGGTATGGTGTTCTTTGGATGCAACTCAGCATTCTTTGTCCTCCAAACACGACGAGTTGAGTTTTGACCAAAAAGTTCTATTTTGGTTTCATCTGATCATATGACATTCTCCCAATCCTCTTCTGGATCATTCAATTGCTCCCACAGTTGATTTCTTCAAACCAAGCTGCTTACCTATTGCAGATTCAGTCTTCCCAGCCTGGTGCAGGTCTACAATTTTGTTTCTGGTGTCCTTTGACAGCTCTTTGGTCTTGGCCATAGTGGAGTTTGGAGTGTGACTGTTTGAGGTTGTGGACAGGTGTCTTTTATACTGATAACAAGTTCAAACAGGTGCCATTAATACAGGTAACGAGTGGAGGACAGAGGAGCCTCTTAAAGAAGAAGTTACAGGTCTGTGAGAGCCAGAAATCTTGCTTGTTTGTAGGTGACCAAATACTTATTTTCCACCATAATTTGCAAATAAATTCATTAAAAATCCTACAATGTGATTTTCTGGATTTTTTTTTCTCAATTTGTCTGTCATAGTTGACGTGTACCTATGATGAAGATTACAGACCTCTCTCATCTTTTTAAGTGGGAGAACTTGCACAATTGGTGGCTGACTAAATACTTTTTCCCCCACTGTATTTAGATTTTTTTTAAAGGAAAACCCGCACACTGAAAAAAAACAGGCGACAGGCTTATTTATTTTTCATATTTGCAGTGAAACGATCGTAAGCACTTAAGTTAAGGTCGGTCACCTGACGTTTTTCAGGGTGCGGTATATACTCTTGTTTTTTAATGCTAGTTTCTGCCAAAACCAGCACCTGGACCTAGACACACTGCTGTGCACAAGAGTTTCTCTTTCTTTGTTTATATATTTAGATATTTGTATATACAGTGAGGTTCAAAAGTATTTGGACAGTGACATATGTATTGTTGTTTTGGCTCTGTACTCCAGCACTTTGGAATGAAATTATACAATGACTATAAGGTTAGTGCAGACTGACTGTCAGCTTTAATTTGAGGGTATTTTCATCCATATCGGGGGAACTGTTTAGAAATATCAGCACTTTTTGTACGTAGTCCCCCCATTTTAGGGAACGATTAATGAATGAATCGTGAATAATGATGAAAGTTACATTGGCATAAATATCATACACCCCCCAAAAAAAATGCTAACCTCCCCTGTTATTGATGATGGTGAGAGGTTAGCATGTCTTGGGGATATGATATATGTGCGTCTGTAACTTTCTCACTCATCATTATTCACGATTCATTCATAATTATCCGTAATCATGGTAACATCCACATGAATGTAGAAGTGTTCAGAAACATTTTCTATTCTTATTTACAATAAAAGTGACTCCAAAATGACACAATACATTATTTACCAATCATTTCTATTGGCCACAAAATATTCTGAAACATAACCAAAACAAACTGAAAACGCATCCAACAAGTTTGTAGAGTCACAAGATTGCCTTCAGAAAGTATTCACACCCTTTGACTTTTTCCACATTTTATTGTGTTACAGCCTGAATTTAAAATGGATTAAATGTAGATTTTTTTTACTGGCCTAAATACAATACCCCATAATGTCAAAGTGGAATTATGTTTTTAGAAATGTTTACAAATTAATAAAAAATTTAAAGCTGAAATGTCTTGAGTCAATAAATATTCAACCCCTTTGTTATGGCAACCATATTAAATATTTTCAAGCATAGTGGTGGCTGCATCATGTTATGGGTATGCTTGTAATCGTTAAGGACTGGGGAGTTTTTCAGAAAAAAAAAGAAACGGAATGGAACTAAGCACAGACAAAATCCTAGAGGAAAACCTGGTTCAGTCTGCTTTCCACCAGACACTGAGAGATGAATTCATCTTTCAGCAGGACAATAACCTAAAACACAAGGCCAAATCTACACTGGAGTTGCTTACCAAGAAGACAGTGAATGTTCCTGAGTGACTGAGTCACAATTTTGACTTAAATCTACTTGAAAATCTATGGCAAGACCTGAAAATGGTTGTTTAGAAATGATCATCAACCAAGTTGACAGAGCTTGAAGAATTTTGAAAAGAGTAATGGACAAATGTTGCACAATCCAGGTGTGGAAAGCTCTTAGAGACTTACCCAGAAAGACTCACAGCTGTAATTGCTGCCAAAGGTGCTTCTACAAAGTATTGGGTGTCAATACTTAAGGAAATTAGATATTTTTGTATTTCATTTTAAATACATTTGCAAACATTTCTAAAAACATATTTTCACTTTGTAATTACGGGGTATTGTGTGTAGATGGGTGAGAAAAAAATACATATTTAATCTATTTTGAATTCAGGCTGTAGCACAACAAAATGTGGAATAAGTTTAGGAGTATGAATACTTTCTGAAGGCAATGTATTAGATATAACACGGGCACACATTTATGCCGGTGTTCTCTGTTGTCTGTTCCCTTTGCCCACTACCAGCTGCTGTATGAGGACAGTCAGATGGTGACCCTAACCGCCCCCTACATCTCAGGGTTCCTGGCCTTCAGGGAGACCCCCTATCTGCTGGAGGCCCTGCAGCGCCTGGAGACGACCCAGCCCAGCCTGCTACCTCAGGTCAGGGCCTGGCCACACACACACCCTGGCTTATCATTGGCATTGGAGATGTTGCAGTTTTAACTGACTTAGTTACTGTTATACTCCGAGAACCCGAATGTCTCAATTTTGTTGAAACTAAATATCACTCTGAAATGTCTCAGACTAATGTCTAACTTTTGTTGAGACTAAAGGTTAGTACAATTTCATTGAAAATTAGTACAATTTCATTGAAAATTAGTACAATTTCATTGAAAATTAGTACAATTTCATTGAAAATTAGTACAATTTCATTGATGTTGTCGGTTTGCTGTGTCCAACTGTTTAACTGTTCACCTCAGAGCGATACATCTCAATGTGTTAATACCTTTCTTTCAGCTATCCTATCCCCTCTATCTTCCTCTCCCACGATGTGTCTCCAGTCAGCTTTATCATCCATTCCTTCCCACTCTCCTGTGTTAGTCACAGCCCACACAAATCACTCATTCCCACCTCAAGTCGGGTCCCTGTCCACACACACACACACGCAAAACACCTCTCCCACGCAAAACACGCACACACACTCTGCCTAACTCACACACACTACCCTCATGGATTTATCACTGACATTTACCCATGGGCACTGACAGACCAGTACCTGCTGTTTTATGTACAGCTCCTACAATGATTTCTTCATGACTTATGATTCACAGAATAAATATGCCTGTACAACCACCTTGGCACTGTAAGAATTCACTGAATGGGCGGTTGGCATAGTTCAATACATCCATCCAATAAAATCTCACTAAGTTTTGTGAAAACTCTCCTTTAGTTAGCCTGTAATGAAGAAAGACCTCATGCTAAGTACAAGGGACAGCAGAGAGCTGCTTTGAGACTTGCTCATCTCTCACGTTGCTTCTTTCTGTATCTGCCCCCAATAGGTGGTCTTGGTGGATGGGAATGGTCTGTTCCACTACAGAGGTGAGTAGTGGAACAGGCTACATACTGTCTACTAATAGCATTTACTACTAACAGTAGCCTGCTATATACTTGCATTCTCAACCAGCCTGTTAAATAGGATAACGTATGAGAATTGAGACTTAAGCTGGTTGTGACGGTCACGTCCCATACTATACATATGGGGTTGTCTTTTTTCCAGAGTTTGGCCTGGCGTGTCACCTGGGAGTTCTGTCAGGGCTTCCTTGTATAGGTGTGGCCAAGAACCTCCTGCAGGTACAGGGTGTGGAGAAGAACGAGGAACACCAGTCACAAGTGAGAGCTCCACCACTCACATTTCACACTACTAGAGACCAAAATGCTGAACGGATAAACACATTTTTGAGGAGGGGGGAATTGCATTGAATCAAATTACTAATTTCCATTGATTTAATGCCCGTAAGGGCGGGGTGTCGCTAGTTATATTTAATTCGTTTTTAGTTTTTACAATAATCTACTAGTTAACACATTCTGATGGATAGCACTCAACTGAGATCTCAACTGGCATTGGACTACTGAACTGTAGCCCACCTACAGTATGGCTGCATTTGAACAAATGTCTGATCTCCAATGTCAAGCTTTTGTCAAGGTTTTCTTCTCCTCCTCTTCTGTTGTTGACAGACTTCACTTACCATCCTCGGTGGTATGGTCCCTTTTCCTGTGGCTGTATTATGTAGTAGAGAACAAGAAACCTTGACTGAAAAAAGCAAAATAATTATAGGCCTAAGGTTTTAGTGTTCATTTAATCTTCATGAATCCTTTATGTGGGCTCTTGTCTACCTTTGTGCTAAATTTTTCACACTTAGTCGGACTGTAGCTGTAATGAAATTGGAGTACAGAGAGCTCAATGCATTATTCATCATTCTATTGTGATCACATTTTTTTAAGGTAGTGTGTTTTCTTGCCTGGATCTATTGTAATGTTTTATTGTGGGATGTTACAGTTTCTCTCCCTAGTGTTTCTGTGGCTTGAACAGTAATCATACAAGTCGAGCAAAAACCTGTTGGTGAAAACCGTAAACCAGCTCTTATTGAAGAGAATACTGGTGGGAGAAGTCTCCAGTAAATATATTTTTTAAAGCAATTTGGCAGCAATTCGTATTATGCAAATGTACCCTTTGTTTCGTTGTGGAAAATTTCAATCCAAAATCACAAATAATTACATTTTAAGGAAATTAATTGCATGCTTCAGGCTTGCAACAAGGCAGTGCAATAGTGGGATGGTTTGGTGTCTGTAATGACTGATGGAGGGGTGATAGTAATGACAGAGGTAAAGGAGGTAAGGGATTTGGAATGAGAGAGAGGGAGACCGACAGACAGACATGGCACTAATATGACTAATGTGACCACAATGCTAACAGATTTCCATAGTAAAAGGCCATGGGAGTTTAGCGCAGTACCCAGAACACACGCCACCAGCAATCAACTGCCAAACGGCTCCACACCCTAAAAACTAAATTACCAGGCAGTAACCGCAGCTCAAACGGTCCCCACGACGCACATCTATGTTAGCGTAGCGCACTAATCTTACATAACACTTTGTGAAAAAACCTCGATGTCCCTCAGCTCTGCTTTAGCTCTAACGGCTGTTCTGTTTAGACTCAGATTAGGTTTCCACTGGCACTGTTTATGACCAGAGAAACAGGTTGCGGCTCCCAAGTTAATTAGATCTCTCTCAGGCGACTCTTAACGTCTCACAGACGATAGCGATAGCATAAGCCTCGCTAACCAAACTACTGTAGCCACGGTGTGGATTGCAGTGGCTGAGATTTCTGAGCTGTTGATACAATATCTGTCAGTTAGCTACTGTTAGCTAAAGCGTTTGCTCTTGGCTTTCATTAAGGTATCAGGTAGCTTTTAGCCATCCAGATACATTTCCCTCTGGCTTTTAGCTAGCGACGCTCCAGTTATTTTAAATGAAACATTAGAACACCTCTTATCTTGATTTTGATACTTGGCGTCAGGATCTGTTTTCAAACGATGACTCACTACGGATTGTAGAATGATAGATGTGACCTCCCTGACTTTAATATTGCTTAGATACTAGCGTAGCGTTAAACCTTCATGTGTGTAATTGTTTTTGCTCATTAATCACATCAATGCAACATGAGTCATATTTGTTCCTCCGACTGCTCTCACCTGAAATTAGATTAGGGGAATATGTGTTCATACATCAAGAGTAAAGGAGATGTCAATCCAATGTGTCTCTAGGGTTTCGAAATGTCCAAGTGTTTCGTAACATTGCGATGACGCTCAAGAGGTTTACTGTTGGACAATCAATTCAAATCCAATCCAAATGTCAATTTAAACATCGCAATGCAATTTACTTGAATTGTTCATGGGATTTAAACATGAAGGCGTTTATAGAAGTTCCTGTAATCATGGAGCCTCTGTTGTCACGGTGACATCACATTTCTGTCTCCCTGTTACCCCCTGTGTCTTATTATGGGCTAAAGGTTTGTATGGACATGCCACTGGTCTTCTCCCATTGTGTGTGTGTGTGCACGTGTACATATGTGTGTGTTATGCGTCACTGCAACACATTCAGGTGTACAGGCCATCAGTGGTTCTATTGTGTGTATTGCCAGGGAGTGACTCACTGAGGCCTGTTGAATGAGAGTGCTAGATGGATAGAGGCTTCAGTCCATTCACACGGCAGCTGCTGCACCCGTCTGCTGCTCTGTGGCTGAAATTCCTCTCTCTGTCTCTCTTGTTCGCTTCTTTCTTTTGCTCCGCTCGGTTTCCCAGTCTCTCTCTCACTCCTTTCACTCCAGCTCTCTCTCACTCCTTTCACTCCTTCTTCTCTCTTTTACTCTCTCTGCAACTGCCGTCTCTCAATATCCCATCATTATCTTTCCCTCTCCCTGTTCTCCCAGACCCGCACTCTTTCTCCCTCCTCCTCTTCCTCTCTGGCACTGAGTCAAACCACTGTGTTATTGATGGTTGGCCTGTCTCATGTCCTACTGCCCAGGGCGGCTGACACAGACACACTGGTCTCCTAGACACCACCAGATGGGCCCTACCTGTCCTGTATTATAATTAGTTATAGTGAAATGGTTTGGACATCAATGCTTTCATTAGTTCAAACCCTCATCATCTCCAATGAGACACCTGTTACAGCATCAGACTTGGCAACAGGGATGAGGATGGTTCGTATTGATCAGAATGTTTCTCAAGCTGATTGCAGGATATGAGAGCTCAGTGTATCATCCAATATGTGCATCATCCAATATGTGAAATATCCGATTTTTAGCTTTCAAGTTTAAGGTCGAGTGAAGACGGGATTGTGCGGTGTTTCTCGGACCGATGACTCACGCTATCCTATGCACTTCAAATGAGATATACACTACATGACCAAAGGTATGTGGACACCTGCTCGTCGAAAATCTCATTCCAAATTCATGGGCATTAATATGGAGTTGATCCCCCTTTGCTGCTATAACAGCCTCCACTCTTCTGGGAAGGCTTTCCACTTGATGTTGGAACATTGCTGCAGGGATTTGCTTCCATTCATCCACAAGAGTATTAGTGAGGTCGGGCACTGATGTTGGGCGATTAGGCTGGCTCGCAGTCGGCATTCCAATTCATCCTGAAGGTGTTCGATGGGGTTGAGGTCAGGGCTCTGTGCAGGCCAGTCAAGTTCTTCCACACCAATCTCAAGAAAATATTTCTGTATGGACCTTGCTTTGTGCACAGGGGCATTGTCATGCTGAAACAGGAAAGGGCCTTCCCCAATCTGTTGCCACGAAGTCGGAAGCACAGAATTGTCTAGAATGTCATTGTTTGCTGTAGCGTTAACATTTCCCTTCACTGGTACTAAGGAGCCTGAACCATGAAAAACAGCCCCAGACCATTATTCCTCCTCCACCAAACTTTACTGCCAGATGGTAAAGCGTGATTCATCACTCCAGAGAATGCGTTTCCACTGCTCCAGAGTCCAATGGTGGCGAGCTTTACACCACTCCAGCCGACGCTTGGCATTGCACATAGTGATCTTAGGCTTGTTTGTGGCTGCTCGGCCATGGGTACCCATTTCATGATGCTCCCGACCAACAGTTCTTGTGCTGACGTTGCTTCCAGAGGCAGTTTGGAACTCTGTAGTGAGTGTTGCAACCGAGGACAGAGACGATTTTTACATGCTTCAGCACTCGGCGGTCCCGTTCTGTGAGCTTGTGTGGCCTACCACTTCGCAGCTGAGCCATTGTTGCTCCTAGACGTTTCCACTTCACAATAACAGCACTTACAGTTGAGCGGGGCAGCTCTAGCAGGGCAGAAATTTGACGAACTGACTTTTTGGAAAGGTGGCATCCTATGACAGTGCCACGTTGAAAGTCAATGAGCTCTTCAGTAAGGCCATTCTACTGCTCGACTTTATACACTTGTCAGCAACGGGTGTGGCTAAAATAGCCGAATTCACTAATTCGAAGGGGTGTCCACATACTTTTGTGTATATATAGTATATTACCAAGGAGGGAACAGGACAGCTACTAGCATGTTGCCTTGTGAGAAAGACAGGAACATGGCTGACAGGGCTGTGAAGAACATGTCAGGGTCTCATCCTCCCCTCGAAGAAAAGAGAGACCGAGGAGATGGGAGAGAGAAAGACAGACGGATAGGCTATTGCAAGAAAAATATACACACGCACAGACAGACAGACAGACAGAGAGAAAGTCAGACAGGCACAGATGGACGGACAAACAGACTGACTGAAAGTCTAGTAGTGTGCATGAAGGATGTTCTGACTCCACTCCTCCTCCTCAGATTGCCTCATTGCAGAAGGGAGGAGACAGCTTCCCTCTGACTACCGACTCAGGAAAAGTGCTGGGGAGGGTAAGACTCACACACACATTCACTGTTTGCACACGAACACATAATCAGTAGTTCTAAACATACATTCACTCCTCTGTCTGTCGCTCTCTTTCTCCTCTCTCTCTCTCCATCCCTTTTCGCCCTCTTTCTTTCTAGGCCCTGCGTAGTTCTGACAGCAGTACCAAACCAGTGTATGTTTCAGTGGGCCACAAGATCAGCCTGGACACGGCCCTGCGCCTCACACACTCCTGCTGCCGCTACCGTGTCCCAGAGCCTATCAGACAGGTACACACACACACACAGAGTCAACACACACACACACACACACACACAAACACATTACCACACATACACAAACACATGCACACACGCATACGAAAGAGCCACTCAGTCACCAGATTAGTAGTCAGTCCGATCAATGAAAGCCAACTGAGAAAAACCCTGTCAAATGTCAAATGGCTGGGAGGAACATAGCAAATCAATACGGGACACCATGGGAAGTTAATCTGTCTGTCTATGCTTCTCTCATAGAGAGTATAGAGGTCGCACTTGCCACAAAGCCTGTTGTAGCATGGGCAGCGCCATTGAAGTTTATAAATGGCTCTCTTTCTAACTTTATGCTCATCTCCACCTGCGGTCTGTTAGTGTTATTCTGCATTCCTACCACTAGACTGTGCTGTTACCTTAGAGATAAGTGTGGTGGCATAACTCATCTGCCTTACACACCGTGCTGCTGTCAAAACCAGCCCTGCACTGCACCCAGTGCTCTCTCTCACACACACACACACGCACATAAACACGCTCGCTCACTCCCTCACTTTCTCTCTCACTGTCTCATTCTCTCTCTCTTTCTCTTTCTTTCTCTCTCTCGCTGTGTCTCGCTCTCTCCAACCCCTCTCTCTGTCTCTCGCTGTCTTTTTTCTCCACCTGCACACACACACACACGCACACACACCTACCTCCTCTCTCTCTCTCTCTCTCTCTCTCTACACCTCTCTCTCTCTCTCTCTCTACACCTCTCTCTCTCTCTCTCTACACCTCTCTCTCTCTACACCTCTCTCTCTCTACACCTCTCTCTCTCTACACCTCTCTCTCTCTCTCTCTACCCTCTCTCTCTCTCTCTCTCTCTCTACACCTCTCTCTCTCTCTCTCTCTACACCTCTCTCTCTCTCTCTCTACACCTCTCTCTCTCTACACCTCTCTCTCTCTCTCTCTACACCTCTCTCTCTCTCTCTCTCTCTACACCTCTCTCTCTCTCTCTCTCTCTCTCTCTCTCTCTACACCTCTCTCTCTCTCTCTCTTTACACCTCTCTCTTTCTCTCTCTACTCCCTCTCTCTCTCTCTCTCTCTCTACACCTCTCTCTCTCTCTCTCTACACCTCTCTCACTCTCTCTCTCTCTCTCTCTCTCTCTCTACACCTCTCTCTACACCTCTCTCTCTCTACACCTCTCTCTCTCTTTCTCCAGACGGTCGTCAAGGTTGACCCTCGACAAGCCGTACGGCTGCCAGCCAGCACTCAAACACGTGTACACACACACACACACACACACACACACACACACACACACACACACACACACACACACACACACACACACTGATGATAGCTCGGAGCCAGCAACGACAGGTTGCCAAATTTTCTCGTGCCGTGGAAACAACAATATGCTCCTGCTCCTCAGCGTTTTAATTGCGGTTTACTGTTGGGACCCAAACACAGGAGCAGGTGGCGGAGGGTTGCCAAATAAGGGCACAGGCATCGTTTATGCTTTCAGGAAGAGGGACAAATTGGAGCGTGTATGTTAATTTGGTGTTTTGGGACACCGGAAGTAGGGATTTGGTTTGACAGGTTCGGATAAGTAGCTGGGTATGTAGACTGCACATGTTAGATGCGTTGGGGACCATACTGTAGCAAAGTGATTTTAACTAGGTTGCAGCAGCACCTGTTCAGAGTGTAAACGTAAACCCCTAGCCTCTTTTTCCATTCCCCTTCTCCTCTCCTATCTTTTCCTGTCCTTTCCACTTCTCTTCTCTCATCTTCTCCTCTTTTCTTTCCTCTCCTCCATTCTCCTCCCATCCCCTCTTTCATCTAATTTCCTCCCCTTTACCTTTCCTCACCTCTCTTATTCCTCTCTTCTACTCCTCCCCTTCTCACTGTACCTAAACCTGAGAAAAAGAAAATCCCTCAGTCTGTCTGATCTCGACAGTTAAAAGAGAGAGATGAAAGAGAAAGATGACATCATGGTTGGAGTCTGCAGTGAAGAGTTGGTGGTGTAGAGGGCTGAAGGCAGTGAAGGCACTGCAGCAGAGTCTGTATGCACAGTGTGTTGAGTGCGGAGGAACACACGCTTTTACACTAACATAATCAAGCTCTCCATCTCACCCACTCACGCTCATATACACTTTTAAACTCTCATAGACTCACTGTAACAAATACACTCATTCATATCAATATTATGCACACTCACTTGCTCATACACTCATTCACGCACACATATTCTTGTCAGTCACTGAGAAAGCATGAGACAGCGTAGCCCATTGCAGACATTCAACCTTTTCCATGAGTAAACAGTCTTAGAGCCCTTAGAGGAAGATTGACAAGTGTGTGTCAATAACACACACACACACACACTCCCCTCCTCCTTTCCTAATAAGGCCACAAACAAAGCTAATGGACAGTAGGAGTCCTTTCACCTAATGATGAGAGAGGCCAGGCAGGCCCTACAATGCTTAACACCGTACCATTCACACACAGTGGACCCTGTGTGTGTGTGTGTGTGTGTGTGTGTTCATGCGTGTGTGCGCGTGTCGCCCTTGTGTGTGTGTCTACGGCCACATCTGCTTGGCTGCTAATTATCTCCGGACAGCAGAAATCCATACTAACTGACAGGAAGACATTAACTTGTTAATAGACAACAAGGAACTAAAACTAAAGCCATAACAATCGTGTACTCTACTACCTACACTCTCTTTCCTTTAGGGAGGAAGGACTAGGAGGACTCACCAGTGTAGTTGATGACTGCAGCTGAGGAACATCGCCAGTCTTGTGGCACTGACCATTGCCAGTCAGTTATGGCTAGTAGTAGTAATCAATTCAATTTAGGAAAGCTTTATTGTAACCAAAGGGGTGAATTGTTGACAAGACAAAGCACAATGATGTGTCCAGTGTCGCACAAAGTCCTGCAGACAGGGTAACGACGTTAGAAGGATAGACTGGTGAAAAACGGCTAAAACGAACAATGCCTTGCTTCTGTAGTGAAATAGTCGTTCTATTCAACAGTAAATATGTACCGAAAGGCAATATTTCTTATGTAAAATTTACCTCAGAGTATAAATGTCATGATTCTGGTAGGAGTCCGCAACTACAGTAGGCACTCCACTCTGGGTGGCTGTTCTAGTGCTACCCTATCTCCATGCCTATATCCTCCATGGCACCACTGGTTGGATATCTGCTCTGCTCATCACACCTGCCCTGTAACACTGTGTTTCCTCCAGCCCTGAGAGCCCTGAGCTGAGACAAGCATCCATTACCCTGCTCTGCATCTGAATCAACAGGAAATGCTAAAGCAGCGCTGCTGCTCCCCAGGTTGTTGCCGTAACAAATGGAATTTCAATGTGAGTGATTGTTGCAGGTAGCGTTAGCGGTAGGCCGTGGTGGGTCTTTGTAGACGGAGGTAAAGGGATGCTGATGGTAGTTTTGTGTGCCGGTGTCCCCGCTGAGACTCTGGCTTCTGTGTTTGTTTAAAGGGAAGGCTTTTATCTGTTTTGTGGGCATCTCTCTTCCTACTGCAGCAGCTACACACACAGACTGCTTACAGAAACTCATGCCTATTGTGTCTCTCTCACTCCTTTTGTTAATGTGTTTGTGTGGGAGCGTATGCCTGTCATATTTCTCACCATCTGTCTGTCTCTCTTTCCCTCTTTCTCTCACTCTCCCTCTTTCCTTCCCTCTTTCTCTCTCCCTTTCTTTTTCTCTCCCCCCTCCAATCTCTCGCTGTCCTTCCCTCACTCTCTCTCCCACCCCCTCTCTTCCCCCTCTCCTCTCCTTTGAATAATTCAACCCCACAGAGCTTTGTGTTTCTGTCTGTTGACACTGACACATTAACAACATCCACCCACCCAAACAAACCCAAACGCATTCAGTCTACTGCAGACCTGGGTTCAAACACTATTTGAAATCTCTCAAATACTTTCAGCATTTGTTTGAAGCCTGCCTGGAGTGTCAGATGGGCGGGAATTATTTTCTTGGACTATTCTATTGGTCCATTGAGCCAGGCAAGCTCAATCAAGCCCAGCTTTGAAATGATTTCAAATAGCATTTGAACCCAGGTCTTGTATCCAGTACATTGCATCTCCTCTCCTCTATGGAAACAAATGACAGTGCAGACGCAGAAAACACACAATGCAGGAGAGAGGCGAGACACTAACTATGAGGAATTACACCAGCAGAGTCATCACACTAACTTCTGTCCTCTTCCTGCTGTGTTATCATAGAGGGTGGATGGGGATTGAGTGCGACAAATGTATCTCACTTAAGGTGGTTAGTGTGGTTAGTGCATGCCGTGTGTTCTACTGTAGCAGGTGATCAAGTTATATGGTCAGATTTCTTGACAAAGGCTCGGAGATGTGACTCAACATTTGACTATTTACTTGAGTGCATCGTGCCCAAGTGCACCGTGTGTCCAGCTACCGTCTTATCAGGTATTTGAACTAGCCTACACACCGCACAACGTGCATTTTATCCCTGAGCAAATATCACCAGTTATTAATATTTTGTCATATGTGTGAAATATTGTGGAAATAGTTCATATTCATAATGTTGCAGAAAAATACGTTACTTTGAACGAATTCACTCTGCAGGTGTGCTTTCCCCTAGTTTCCATGGGAACTTTCTTTCCGTCAGTGGAGGTGATACTACAGTAACGTTAAACGGTGCTGCTTGTTGAAGCCCTCAGGTTTTCTAAATGTTAATATATTTCTGTTTGACATTTTCAGCTTGAACCAGAGACCCAGTCCCACTGGAGGAGTAAAGTGAGGGAGAGGGATGGAGGGAGAGAGATGGAGGGATGAAGGGAGAGGGATGAAGAGAGAGGGATGGAGGGAGAGGGATGGAGGGAGAGGGATGAAGAGAGAGGGATGGAGGGAGAGGGATGGAGGGAGAGGGATGAAGAGAGAGGGATGGAGGGAGAGGGATGAAGGGAGAGGGATGAAGGGAGAGGGATGGAGGGAGAGAGATGGAGGGAGAGAGATGGAGGGAGAGGGATGAAGGGAGAGGGGTGGAGGGAGAGGGATGAAGGGAGAGGGGTGGAGGGAGGGAGAGGGATGAAGAGAGAGGGATGGAGGGAGAGAGATGGAGGGAGAGAGATGGAGGGAGAGGGATGGAGGGAGATGGACGAAGGGAGAGGGACGAAGGGAGAGGGACGAAGGGAGAGGGATGGAGGGAGAGGGATGGAGGGAGGAAGAGAGGGACTGCTGTAGGGCTGCAGGGGGAGAGCAATAGCCGTGCCTCAGGCCAGAGGAACGAGGCCAGGGCCCAGAGTTAGAGAAAGAGAGTGAGTGTGTGTCTGAATGTGTGTCTGAATGTGTGTCTGAATGTGTGTCTGAGTGTGTGTCTGAGTGTGTGTCTGAGTGCGTGCCGCATGTGCGTGTGTGTGCGTAAACATGTCTGCATGCATGTGTGTGTGTGTGAGTGTGCATGTGTACATGTTTGTGTGAAATTGTGCCAATGCCCACTGCCATGTGTCCACCTGTGCACCCACACCCTGCCAGTCCTGTGCCCAGTGTAAGAGCTCTATGGGTGACAACGGGAGACTGGTGGACAAAGCTTCAATCAGGCCCCTTCATTTCTGTTGGCTCTACCTTTTCCCTCTCCCTTTGTCAACCACATGCTAATGCATCATCCACATCTCTCTCTCTCTTTCTCTCTCTTTCTCTTTTCTTTTGCTCCCTCATTCTCTCCCACATCCATCCAAAGCAGTGACAAATCAGCCGAGTGTTGTCTCTGTGCTTCGCTGAGTGCTAGGGGAAGTTATGATAATGAGGATGTTGGAACCCACCTGTTATTTTAGCTGTCTCCATGCCGAAAGCTACTGGATCAGACTCCAGATGTATCAAAGTTTAACACTGGTCTTTTATGCTGATTTTGTGATGTGAAGTTTTTGGTGGTATTTTAAGATCTGTTTGAGTGCGTGTTCTCTAGGGTTGTGAAGTTTGTGTGTGTGCACGGTGTCTGTCTAAGTGCTAGCGTGTGTGTACACATGTTTTCATACGGGTGCTGGGTAATTCTAGGGGCTTTATCTGCAAATGGAGTGACTCACGTCCTTGCTGATTGATATAGAGAAGAAAAATCCCCAGTGGAATTCAAACTGATGGTTCTCATTAAGGTAACTGACAACAGGGCTTTACCAAGGTCACACATTCATTACCAAACAAACACATTCTAAACCCCCTTTCATTCTAAATCCTCATACCTACCTTATACCATCCATGACTTATAGCTAAAGCCCACACACACACACACGCACACATACGCATAGAAACACACACACACACACACACACACACACACACACTTACAGCTAAAGCACAACCACACACACACAAACAAATCCCCCACACACACAAACCACGACTCTTACTGAGTCACGTAGCAAGAACAAAGGCTAGTTGGAAATCAAATAAACAGTTCTAGATGAGTTTTTAAAGCAATTTGATGGATGGATGGTTGGCATTGTCATGTGGAGATGAAGTATGCAGCAAGTCTTTGGGAGGGGTTCTTGTTGTTGATTTGTTTTAGGCTGCTTTTTTCCAATCCTATGTGGGGGAGGACAGGGGATCCTAAGTTGAGAAGTGTAGTGTCATAACTCAAACATTCACAGAGATCTTGCATTGTCAATGAGATATTGCAGAATACGTTGGTGTGGTTTTATGACAGTGGGAAGACGAGGCCTAATCGGTGTTGTTGACGGCAGCAGAAGTTAACCCCTCTGCTATCTTTTTGGAATTGCAGGCAGACATGCGCTCCAGAGAGTACCTCCGTGTCCACTTCCCATCTGCTGCAGACACCTGAGCATAGAGGAGACGGGTAGGTGTTTCAGCAGACAGACACATACACAGAGGTATTAAAACATTTCAAACCACTTGTTGCAGGTATTTGCCGTGGCTAAAAAATACTAACACTTTTGCTGTCCCCAATGCTTTGGAGGGAGATAAAACACAATCACATTTCAAACAGATATTGCTGGTTTTGATGTGACTCCCTTTCTCTCTCGCTCTCTCTCTCTCTCTCTCTCTCTCTCTCTGTCTTTCTCTCTCTCTCTCTCTCTCTCGCTCTCTCTCTCTCTCTCTGTCTTTCTCTCTCTCTCTCTCTCTCTCTCTCTCTCTCTCTCTCTCTCTCTCTCTCTCTCTCGCTCTCTCTCTCTCTCTCTCTGTCTTTCTCTGTCTCTCTCTCTGTCTCTCTCTCTGTCTCTCTCTCTCTCTCTCTCTCTCTCTCTCTCTGTCTTCTGTCCTTCTGTCTCCCTCTTTCTCTCTGTACTCTTTGGATCTGTGCCAGGCTGCCAGCACAGTGCTGAGCCCTTAATGTCCTTACAGGGGTATACCAGGTTCTGGTGTTATCCCAGGACAGCCTCTCTGCAGGGGGGAGGGGGTGTGTGAGGTGAGCCAGTGGGAGCACCTGGGGTTGAGCTCGGATGGAGGAAGGAAGGAGGGAGGGAAGAAAAGGGGGTGTGAGGCAGTGGCGGTTTGTGCCGTTCAAGATTAGGGAGAAGATATAGGTGCACAGGTTCGAGAGACAAATTGGAGTAATCAATGTGTCAGACAGTGAAGCGTTCAATACCACCTTGCACACTCTTACCTGCGTCTACCTGATCTGGGGTGTAATCGTTAGTCCAAACAGTTTACAACTAAAACGAGCGTTTCTATTGGACAAATGTAGGTAGGTCCCTCCCCATTTCGTTCAGTTTGCGTTCGTTTAAGAAACGTTTTGCAACAGAATCGGCGTAATGAATACACCCTGATCACCCGCACACACAGTTCACTTTCATAGCAGCCACATACAGCATCATCACTTTGCTCTACACACTCCTCCTCTTACCTTTTCCCTTCGCTTGTGGACTTCAACAACAGCCTTCTCAACAACCTGACTCAAACAGAGAGGACTGCTATTTAAAAGTATTTTGAAGGCTATCTAACACTGCAACTCATTCAAGTCAAGGTAAGCTTTCGGTTATGATTATTTATTACCACCGGTGACCGCAGTTTAGCAGTTACACCGGCGGTCACCGGTGGTAATAAATAATCATAACCGAAAGCTTACCTTGACTTGGATGAGTTGCAGTGTTGGATAGCCTTCAAAATACTTTTAAATAGCAGTCCTCTCTGTTTGAGTCAGGTTGTTGAGAAGGCTAAATTAGCTCCATTAGCTAACTAAGTGAAAGGTAAACTAAGAAGAAAGAAAATACTACAAAATATAGCTAGCTCTCTCTCTCTGCCTTTTTCTCCTTAATTTTTGTTCAAAACTGTAACTATTGTCTTTCTCTCTCTTTGAGTCAACTACTCACCACATTTTATGCACTGCAGTGCTAGCTAGCTGTAGCTTATTCTTTCAATACTATATTCATTCTCTGATCCTTTGATTGGATGCAGAAGATATTAGTTCATACTGCAAGAGCTCTGATAGGTTAGAGAACATCCTCCGGAAGTCGTCATAATTAATGTGTAAGTCTATGGAATGGGTTGAGAACCATGAGCCTCCTAGGTTTTGTATTGAAGTCAATGTACCCAGAGGAGGACAGAAGCTAGCTGTCCTCCAGCTACACCATGGTGCTACCCTACAGAGTGCTGCTGAGGCTACTGTAGACCTTCATTGCACAACAGCACATCAGTTATTTGGTGACGTAAATATATTTAGTATAGGTTTATCTAAAAAGGATAACTTTTTTTTTAATGTTGCACTATTTTTATTTTTTATGAAATTCACTGAGTAGGATGATCCTCCCCTTCCTCCTCTGAGGAGCCTTCACTGGTGGGAGGTGCGAGCACCAGGGGTTGATCTCGGATGGAGCGATGGAGGGAGAGTGGGGAGAAAGAAGGATGGAAGGTTAAGGCAGCCTTAGATCCAGAGATCATCCTCCCAAACAACAGTCAGTGCCCCATCATCCTCTCCTTTTAGTGAATCATCAAAGCTCCAGTGCTTCAAGAGTCGTATGAGGATGCAAAGGATGTTCGCATACCCGTTGACATTTACAGTACCGTACGCACATAGATGCGCACGCACACACACATACAGATACACACAGAGACGTGTACACCTAGAGGACACTTGCACACTCTTGCTTAGTCACACGCATACATACATACATACACACACACACGCACACACAGATGCATGCATCCACTGGACACACACACCGTATCACCCATTTGAAATGCAGCCCGTGTTCTGGCATTCCAAAGTTATCCCCCTTTGAACTCCCCCATGACAGAAGCGATGCTCTCTCTCACCCCTCTTCCTCTTTTGATCATCCTCTCAACAAAGGGAAAAGAGACAGGAAGGTTTTTGCCGAGTGAGCGAGGCTGCCCCTCTCTGAATCTCCAGGCTTTCACCCAACTTTATCTAACAAGCTCCCCTCCCTTAACTCCCTTCCCCTTTAAAACCTCCCCTCACTCCCTTCCCCTTAAAACAACTATGTGGATCAGCTATGCAAGGCAGATATTTTCCATCCTCTGTACCACTGTAATGGAACTTTCCCCAGCCCAGAAATAGAGCACGGAACATCTGGTTCTGGCACTGTTCTAATGAGGGGCTGTAGTGTGCTCAACCCCTCTAACTGTACAGTATGCTACTGTCTCCGACATGGCGAGAAAATGGGGAGGATTTGGTGCGTCATGGATCAGTAGTGGTTTCTAGTAGTGGCAATATGGTTAGGGTTTCTGTCTTCCTGTTACATCATTCATCAGTGCGTGCATGTGGAGGCCTCTGTCTTGTTAAGTTTATCCCATGCCATTTCTCTGCAAACAGGGGTGGTGGGTAATCTTACTCTGCAAGAGCCAGTATAAGCACAGACTTTTACATACTTGTTACGATTGCCTAACCCTGCACTGTAGCCTTGTTATAGAGTTTAGTCAGAGAATAATTGTGCTCTCCCTCCCATACCAATTCTCCCTTAGAGGTTCTCTATTTATCTCAATAGGATCTCCAGGTTTAGATAAAATATCATTCAAGAAAAAAGAAAATGGATACTTCTAAGATTGCACCCCACTGCTCTACAGGTTTCTTGTAGTGGTTAGGCAGAGAATCATTATGCTCCCTTCCCATAACCAGTCTCCCTTGAAGTCCACAGTCTCTATCTCAATGGAATCTCATTAAAGAAAATGGATACCTCAAGTGCTCCTCTGTTAGATACCCAGAGCCTATCATCCCCTGGACCACTGGGTAGAACTGGAGTATCCATTCCTCTTGTTAGCCTCTGGACTGTGAGCCCCCTGTTGTCTCTCACAGCCCCCTCATAGCCCCCTGCAGGGCAAAGGGAATGAGCACCTCTCTACCTCTCTCACTGACTCATGCTGGAGGGAGAGAAAGCTTGGCAGGAAAGCAATAGGATTCTGACAGAGAGAGAGGAGAGGGAGAGGGAGAGATGGAGCAGCAGGAGAGGAGATGAAGGGATCTGAGGGGAGGAGAGGAACGACAGGAGCGGAGAAGGGATGAGGAGGCAAGGGAGAGATGGAATAGAGTAATCAATGCAGATGGGAAAGGAAGAGCGCTCTTGTAGTGGTTTGAGGAAGGTGTGTGTGCATTCGTTCCTGAGTTTAGCTTCTTCATCTACTTAAACTTTTACAACCAACGACCCTGAGTATTTTCTGATCATGTGACCATCCCAGGTGAAAAATCAAAAAACCATTATCTCCTGTATTTATCCTAATTTATCACCACGGTAACATTGCCGATAGTCCCTCATAGACCTGTACAGCACTTCCCTCCCAGGGCTGATGGATGCTGCCCAATGCTGTGATTTCTTAACCAATAATTTCCCTCTATCCTCCTCCATTACCCCACCCACCCCTCAGTCCTAACCAATAACTGGGGAAGTCAGGTTAAACTAAATTAAATGAATAGGATTGGAAGTTTTCAATTAGGTTCATGCTGATATACACACTGATGCCCTTTCCCACTGATCTCCAAACTGTCAGGGAAATGTTGTGGAGGTGACTAGACCAGGGTTATACAGACTGGCTCGGCAGGGAGGAGGACTAATTAAAAAGAAAACTTATTGGTGAAAGTAGGGATTCCTTTGGATTATTTAAAGGCCTGTGCAGTGAAAACGTGATTTTCCTGTGTTTTTATATTTCCACACTGTGAGGTTGGAATAATACTGTGACATTGTAAAAATTATGATAATTCCCTTTTAGTGTAAGAGCTGTTTGAAAAGACCACCAGAAATTTCAACCTGTTTTGGTGAGATGGAGTTTTGGCCTGCCATGGTGACATCACCAGGTGGTAAATTAGTTAATAGACCAATAAGAAAGGGAGTTCCAAATCTCTCTGCCAATAACAGTTGGTTTTCAGTTTCCCCCTCCCCACTCAGACCACTCCCAGACAGTCCTAGCAATATTTTTGAGAAATTGCTCTTTGGTAAGAAGCTATTTTTGTTTCTTTTTAACCATTATAATTGAAAACAATAAGTTATTTAACTGTTACCCAGAACATTTTTGATATTGAGATAAAAACTGCTGCATTGGACCTTTAATGATTAAACACTGGCATGATGGTATATACAGTAGGCTGACTTTGAATGTCCCCAGGGATTCAGATGCACAAATAAAATAAGGTTCAGTGACAACACACCTTTTAATTAGACAAGAAAAGTGTGTGTGTGTGTGTGTGTGTGTGTGTGTTAATGTGTGTGCATGTGTGTGTGTTTATGTGTGTGCAAGTGTAGCAGACATGAGTCATGGTTGCTCGTGGTCACGTGATGGGTAGCCCCACCTTCGACTTCAAAATCAGTGTCATCCCTCAGGCCAAAAGGAGATTTAGTCTTGGTGTAAAGGTCAAGACATTTCTCCCGTGGGAGAACAGGGTTCAAATCCTGACAGTTACACGAGCGCTATCGTGCTTGTCTGATAAGGGCAAAAGGTGAGTGTTCCTTTTGATGTTGAAATTGAAGCTGAAGACATGAAGCTGAAGACGGTTTGATCTCAGAATAGGAACACCCTGAAGGATATTCTCATCCTCTCTCATTTCCTCTCTCTCTCATCCTTCCTTTGTTTCTCTGTGTCACTTTATCTTACCTGCTGTCCTCTCTTAAATTCTCTGTTTTCTCCTCTTTCATTCTCTCGCCTTTAACTCTCCTCTAATTTATCTTCCTTTCTCTCTTCTCATTCTCTTTTTCTCTCCGTCTGCCCCATTTTTATCTCTCTCTCTCTCTCTCTCTCTCTCTCTCTCTCTCTCTCCCCTCTGGTTACTTCCATCCTCCCCCCACCTCTTCTCTCTCCCATCCCTCCCTCTCTCTGAGGCCCAGTGAGTATAGACTAGAGTAGGACAGTGTGCCAGATGCAGCAGCAGACATCTGGGCCCTCTCTGACAGACAGAGAAATGGTTGGCAGGATACCCAGCACCTGCCTCTATACCTCTCTTCCCCCAACGCGCACTGGGACTGCGCAATCAAAGACACAAAAAGAGAGAGATGGGGAGGGAGGGATAGTTGTCCATCTTTCTAACTCCATCTCTTGCATTTTCTACTGCTACTCTGTCATCCATTTCCACCCGAATAGACAGAGGCGAAACACGGTGAATAAAAAAGAGAGGGAGGGAGGGAGTTGAGCATTTCGTACAGCATCCCGGAGAGGCGGGGATGAGGGATGGGCGGTGGTGTAAGGAGAGAGAAGCCGATGCGAGGCAGAAGGCAGCGGGAGAAGACCCCCCATCTAGTATCTATCTGTCTTTTTGATGCGGCAGAGTGGATCTGCAATCGTTTCATCATGCTTGGCCTCAGAAACGAAAAACCCTGCCACCCCTTCTTTTCCCTTCCTCCTCCTTCTTTCCCCCAGAACACCACCGCACTGCGCGACCCACAATCGTTGATACATCGCTGCCACCTGCCTCCTTTTTCACTACCCGTCCGAACGTCATCAGACACACACACACACGTCCACTCCTCCACGATAACAAGAACAATCGCTGAGCCCTCAAGAATGAGAGATGGAAGAGAGAGAGGGGAGGACTGTAGAGGAGTGGCAGGTAGCCTAGCGGTTAAGAGCATTGGGCCAGTCGCCGAGCCGACTAGGTGAAAAATCTGTCGATGTGCCCTTGAGCAAGGCACTTAACCTTAATTGCTTCTTTAAGTCGCTCTGGATAAGAGTGTCTGCTAAACGACTACAATGTAAATGTAATGCGTGGATTGTGGAACAGTAAGGAGAGACAAACATAAAGAAAACGTGTTTTTGAACAGACGGGAAGGGGAACTGAGGGAATCGGTGTTTGCAAATGAAGTATAGAAGTGAGAAATAAATTAAAAGACTGTTGTTGCGCTCCTTTGAATTGTTGGCAATAGCTGCCTTTGTATCTGTTCAAGGTCAACACACTCTCACACACACACATCAAAACACAGAAAGCCACTGGCATTGAGCATAAGAAAGTTTACTCAGCAAGTGTGCAATTATCTGGCGTAGAGGTAATGCCACAGTCGTTCAAATTCGGCTTACTGTCCTTTGACACAACCTCCCTCTGTCTTTCCGACTGTTATCCTCTCTCGCTCTCACTCTCTCTATCTGTTTAATAAAATCAGAAAATACCTTAAAAAATACAACCTGACCCTGAAATGGATCATTCAGACCAAGTGATTTAAGCCAATGTCTGAGTACAATGGGGCTGTACTGTACATTTAGCAGATTGGAAACAATGTGTTGGAGATGTAGAGATAGAGAGAGGTATTGATTGACGAATCGATAATGAATGCCCTGTTCTTTTGCCATTGATGCACCTATCAGGAGTTGACCGTTCCTTCTGGTTCTGACCATTCCAGAGGAGAGGAAGAGGCACCTTGGGTCAGAAGCCAGAGAAAGTCAGTCATAGTTTAGAATTGGCAAAAGTTCCTGTAGGTTTTCACCCAAAAGGAAAAAATAAAGATAAAAACAGAGTTTTATACGCTGCTGTTTGCAGCTGAACTGTCATGCCCTACTGAACACCCTGGTGTTTCTCATTTCAACTAAAACAACAGTCAACAGTTCTGATCTTCAGTCCAGAGAGCTGTTATTGATAGATGCCTTGGTAGAGATTGGCTGACACAGGTGAACATCTGAGATGGATGGCCTTGTTTGTCTTTTAAGAGGACTGAATTTACCTCCTCCCTTGACTTGACTTTCTGCCTCTGTTTAGGTGCCAAGTGCCAACGCCTGCCTCTTTCTCTGCTGCCTCTGCCTCCAGTGCCAGCACAAATACCCATACCTTGCTCTGAAATGGAAAATCAATGTGGCTTCAATGGGCAAATCAATGCAGGCCGATCTGTTGCAATAAGGAAGAATCAGCCTTGGGATGGGAGAGGAGATGCGTTTTTTGATTTTACCTTAGGCCGAGAGGAACTGACTGTGTGGGGTCCAGCCATTCCTTTTGATTTCAGTCACTTAGTGTCTCTTCAGTAAGCTACAGTGCTGTTTAGTTACGCTATTGGCTCAGCTTGTTCTACCGATAGTGATTATGTTACCCTACAGTATGCCTCAATGTTAGTAATGATGCTACCATACAGTGTGCCTCAGTGTTAGCAATGATGCTACCATACAGTATTGCTCAGTGCTAGCGATTTTGCTACCATGCAGTGTGCCTCAGTGTTAGCGATTATGCTACCATGCAGTGTGCCTCAGTGTTAGCGATTATGCTATCATACAGTGTGCCTCGGTGTTAGCGATTATGCTACCGTACAGTGTGCCTCTGTTAGCGATGATGCTACCGTAAAGTGTGCCTCAGTGTTAGCGATGATGCTACCATGCAGTGTGCCTCAGTATTAGCAATGATGCTACCATGCAGTGTGCCTCAGTGTTAGCGATGATGCTACCGTACAGTGTACCTCAGTGTTAGTGTTGATGCTACCGTACAGTGTGCCTCAGTGTTAGTGATGATGCTACCGTACAGTGTGCCTCAGTGTTAGTGTTGATGCTACCGTACAGTGTGCCTCAGTGTTAGCGATGATGCTACCGTGCAGTGTGCCTCAGTATTAGCGATGATGCTACCATACAGTGTGCCTCAGTATTAGCGATTATGCTACTGTACAGTATGACTCAGTGTTAGCGATGATGCTACCATGCAGTGTGCCTCAAATCAAATCAAATTTTATTGGTCACATACACGTGTTTAGCAGATGTTATTGCGCGTGTAGCGAAATGCTTGTGCTTCTAGCTCCAACAGTGCAGTAATATCTAACAAGTAATATCTAACAATTTCACAACATATACCGAATACACACAAATCTAAGTAAGGAATGAATTAAGATATATGATACATATATGGACGAGCAATGATAGAGCGGCATGGACTAAGATACTGTAGAATAGTATAGAATACAGTATATACATATGAGATGAGTAATGCAAGATATGTAAAAATTGTTCCATTTCTTAAAGTGGCCAGTGATTTCTAGTCTATGTCTATAGGCAGCAGCCTCGAATGTGCTAGTGATGGCTGTTTTTAACAGTCTGATGGCCTTGAGATAGAAGCTGTTTTTCAGTTTCTCGGTCTCAGCTTTGATGCACCTGTACTGACCTCACCTTCTGGATGATAGCGGGTTGAACAGGCAGTGGCTCTGGTGGTTGATGTCCTTGATTATCTTTTTAGCCTTCCTGTGACATCGGGTGGTGTAGGTGTCCTGGAGGGTGGGTAGTTTGCCACCGGTAATGCGTTGTGCAGACGCACCACCCTCTGGAGAGCATTGCGGTTGCGTGCGGTGCAGTTGCCGTACCAGTCGGTGATACAGCCCGACAGGATGCTCTCAATTGTGCATCTGTAAAAGTTTGTGAGGGTTTTAGGGTTTCTTTAGCCTCCTGAGGTTGAAGAGGCTCTGTTGCGCCTTCTTCACCACACTGTCTGTGGAGGTGTTGTTTCCTACCTTCACCACCTGGGGGCGGCCCGTCAGGAAGTCCAGGACCCAGTTGCACAGGGCGGGGTTCAGACCCAAGGCCTCAAGCTTAATGATGAGCTTGGAGGGTACTATGGTGTTGAATGCTGAGCTATAGTCAATGAACAGCATTCTTACATAGGTATTCCTATGTACAGTGGGGAGAACAAGTATTTGATACACTGCCGATTTTGCAGGTTTTCCTACTTACAAAGCATGTAGAGGTCTGTAATTTTTATCATAGGTACACTTACAAAAATCCAGAAAATCACATTGTATGATTTTGAAGTAATTAATTTGCATTTTATTGCATGACATAAGTATTTGATCACCTACCAACCAGTAAGAATTCCGGCTCTCACAGACCTGTTAGTTTTTATTTAAGAAGCCCTCCTGTTCTCCACTCATTACCTGTATTAACTGCACCTGTTTGAATTCGTTACCTGTATAAAAGACACCTGTCCACACACTCAATCAAACAGACTCCAACCTCTCCACAATGGCCAAGACCAGAGAGCTGTGTAAGGACATCAGGGATAAAATTGTAGACCTGCACAAGGCTGGCATGGACTACAGGACAATAGGCAAGCAGCTTGGTGAGAAGGCAACAACTGTTGGCGCAATTATTAGAAAATGGAAGAAGTTCAAGATGACGGTCAATCACCCTCGGTCTGGGGCTCCATGCAAGATCTCACCTCGTGGGGCATCAATGATCATGAGGAAGGTGAGGGATCAGCCCAGAACTACACGGCAGGACCTGGTCAATGACCTGAAGAGAGCTGGGACCACAGTCTCAAAGAAAACCATTAGTAACACACTACGCCGTCATGGATTAAAATCCTGCAGCGCAGGCAAGGTCCCCCTGCTCAAGCCAGCGCATGTCCAGGCCCGTCTGAAGTTTGCCAATGACCATCTGGATGATCCAGAGGAGGAATGGGAGAAGGTCATGTGGTCTGATGAGACAAAAATATAGCTTTTTTGGTCTAAACTCCACTCGCCGTGTTTGGAGAAAGAAGAAGGATGAGTACAACCCCAAGAACACCATCCCAACCGTGAAGCATGGAGGTGGAAACATCATTCTTTGGGGATGTTTTCCTGCAAAGGGGACAGGACGACTGCACCGTATTGAGGGGAGGATGGATGGGGCCATGTATCGCGAGATCTTGGCCAACAACCTCCTTCCCTCAGTAAGAGCATTGAAGATGGGTCGTGGCTGGGTCTTCCAGCATTACAATGACCTGAAACACACAGCCAGGGCAACTAAGGAGTGGCTCCGTAAGAAGCATCTCAAGGTCCTGGAGTGGCCTAGCCAGTCTCCAGACCTGAACCCAATAGAAAATCTTTGGAGGGAGCTGTATTGTCCAGCGACAGCCCCGAAACCTGAAGGATCTGGAGAAGGTCTGTATGGAGGAGTGGGCCAAAATCCCTGCTGCAGTGTGTGCAAACCTGGTCAAGACCTACAGGTAACACTCTCCCCCTCCCTCCATCCCTCCTCCGCCCACTGTGAGCCCATCCCTCAGCCTGGCCCAATGGCCATGAGCCTCCATAGAAACACACCACAATATCTCCTCCCAAACCCATTTGCTACAAATAATGGGTGTGAATCTGTGAGCTAAATCATAGTGAATCAGATCTGTTTGGATAGAGGATGATAGGTCTCTGAGACTGACAGATCTATCTATAGGGTACCACTGGATCCCTCGTAATGTGTGCCCACAGACTCGCTTGTAACGTGTTAATGTGGGTTTAGTTGTGTATTACAGTGTGTTTATGTGTGTATGTCAATGTGAATTTGTGTTGTGGCTAGCCAGAGAAGTCTATGAAGTCTGTGTTTAGTGCAGTGGGATTCATTGTATCATGTTTCTTTATTGACCATTCTGGCTGCTGGCTGTTTGGTCTTGTTTAGCTTGCTTCTAATCGCTCTTCCTCTATTTCTCTCTTCCCCTCTCTCTCGCTCTCTCTGTCTCTGTCTCTCTCGCTCTCTGCGTTGTTTATTTGACCTTCTCTATCATTTGACCTCCTGTCCCTCTCTCCTGCTGTAATATGATGCCCTCCAGGGTCACAGAGCCCAGCGCTTTCATGTCAGACAGGCCTTTTCAAACGGCCGCACTGAGCAGAGCTCTCATCCTCCCTCTCCTTCTCTCTTTATCTCTGTCAGCCCTTTCGTTCCTTCCCTCCTGCCTAGCCCTCTTTCACTCGTCTTTCTCTCCCCGCGCCTTCGCTCCTTCTCACTATCCCTCTCTGTCTCTGTTTTCCCTCTCTCTCCCGCTCTCTGTCTCGCACTCCTCTCACCTTGTTCTCCTCTCTATCCCCTGTTTTCACTCCTCTCTTTCCGTCTCACCCCCTTTTCTAGTCAGTACAACTCTGCAGTGAATCATAACGCCTCTCCGCTACCCAATCAGAATTGAACACGAGCACCGCTCTTCAAAAGCACACGGCCCATCATGCTGAGTGAACAACGCTAAAGCTAAGAACAAACCCATCAAACACTAGAGCTGAACAACTTAACTCCACTTGTCCCTGTTCAGTGTTATACGTCTAGCATCTCCTCGCTACCCTCGCTACGATAAATGGATATTAACAGACACCCACGCACTTACACACGGATTCACACACTCCGTTAGAGAGCGTGGTCGCACGGGGACAGCTGAAGGAGGGTGTGTGGCAGGACTGTAGCTCGGGGCCGGATGCAGAGCCCAGTTGTTCTTGTCACACCACCACCTCTTCATCAATCATGTTACAGTTAGCGTCACACAGCGTCAGACCAGTCCCAGGGGCGCACACACACAAATATTGTTATATACACACACACACAAATGTTACACGCACACACACACACACAGTACACACACACAAGCAAAGCCCTAAACAGCACACTACCATATTCACAACACCCGCACAAACACACCACTTCTAGCTATTTTGATGACACTTTGGTGTGCACCCATTTTCCCTGAGCACTTGTTATATTACGAGTCGTATCTAGCTGTATGAACGATCCTTTACCTTGGTCGTGATCAGTCTAGCTAGTTGTTATGGAGCTCAGTGTTTATTACAGGGACAAAAGGAGAAATGAGGGCATAACTTCTTCAATATATTTACTGGAAAAACATGTACGGTGAAACTCCACTCAAAACATCATTATACAACTCCCTCAGCAAGGACACGGTCTGTGACCAAAACAAATTATGAAAGGGACGTGAAATTGAGATCAACAGACCGAGCTGGTTCCTTGTTGCATATTTTCAAAATCCCTTTGCTCTCCGTTTCGGTGTCTGGGACCTTAAGTGTCTCAGGTGTTTGTATACAAGGTTTTGATTGGATTAAAATGAAAGGACCCAGGTGGTGATGCAATACCATCGGCAATGTTCAACGGTGTTGCATGGACACATACCACCTTCTGCTCAGTCATCCAATCAGTCACTGACTGTGTGTATGGGTGTGTCTTTTTGTGCGTGTGTGTGTGTGAGGTCATATCCAGTATGTGCCATGGAAATAGAGCTCTCTGGGCCATGGCCTTTCCCCCACTCTCCCCTCTCTTTCTCTCCCCCCTCCTCCCCTACACAAAGGCCAGCCATCATGTCGTGCATCAACACATTCCCCCTCACCCCGCCAGGCCCAATACAACATGATTCATCCCCCAGCCCTGTGAGGTGTGAGTGGGAGATTATTAATACTGAAGGGCAGAGCTCCCTAAGAGATGAACCGTCGCCCGCCCTGACTGCCTGGCCTGCCTGCAGAGGAAATGGGAAAATATTGCAAATGTTTATGGGTTGTGCGTGTGTGTGTGTGTGTGTGTGTGTGTGTGTGTGTGTGTGTGTGTGTGTGTGTGTGTGTGAGGCGTCTCATATTTGTAATGCAGGATGCAGGGCAGGGCCAGCCTGCTGTATAGTCTGGTAATGTCTGAGCATGGTTAAACACCACCTCATTTACTGTGGAAAAAATGTGCTGACTCCAGCAGTATGATACTGTAGGGGTGTGTGTGTGTGTATAGGGGGGGGTTGTGTGTGTGTGTGTGTGTCTTGGGGGGATGTTTGTGTGTGTTGGGGGTGGGGACAGGAAGGGGGGGGTTAATGTGTGAATTTATGTGCCCATGCACACATATTGTTTAGTTGACAATCCATATTTGTGTGCTTATTTTGTCATTGACATAGTGTGTGAGTGCAGCAAGTTGTAAACTCCCATCTGGCAGACGCGAGTGCATTGTAGGCAGGTGTGTGTGTGCGCTGTTTGTGTGTGTACATGAGTTCTGTGTGATTGTTTGTGTGTTTATCGTGTGTGTGTGTGTGTATACCTGTGCCTGTGTGACGACAGGGCTATCTCATTGTCTCTCTCCAGTGAGTTATCTGGCCCTGTGACACCTCCGCTCCAAATCAATAACTCCATCTCTGCCTGGTCATGTCTGCCATTGAACCATGCCCCGTGTGTTATACTGACTTTGAAAACGATATCAAAGGATGCATTTGACGCTTTTATTCACTTTTGAAAATATACTTTTCTCCAGCAGGCCTTTGAGTGTAATTGCTGGCAAAGCAGTTTAATATTTTCAATGGAAGATGTCATGGTGCAAGTCGTGTGGTTAGCTAATAGGTATATCTACCAATAAATACAACTTTAATTTAGTTTTATGATGGGGTTAACAAGCTAAGACCAAGTTTGAAAGGGGAAGCTAAACTCCAAAATGCGTTTTCACACCTCAAAAGTGGTCTAAAGCTGAGTGTGAGGATGAAAACTTCTGACTTTCATTCTTGGGGTGCAGTTAAAGTCTTCCTTTATCAGCAGCCAACAATAATACAGGGAACCAGAAGATCAGATTGATTGGGAGAAGTGCCCAACAGTCTCACAGAGGAAAGGGACAGATCAACATAACACTCATATAAAACTGCCTCATTAATAAGTTAAGCAGTATGGTTGTTCTTGTCAAAATGTTCCTATGTAGGATTATTTTTGTTCTGATTACTCAGTCACACACATCCCATTGAAGCTTTCACAAAGGTTACTTTCCTCTCTTTATCAGAATAGTAACTTATCTTTACCAAAGAGACTCTTGTTCTGCTTCCTCTCATTAACCTCCCGATGCTATTCTGTCAGCGCTACTCTGACGCCCTCACACAGGAAATGACCCTTTAAACCTTGACGCTGCTCCTGATGCAACTCCAGGTAATGGCAGGCAGAGCTGGAGGTCTAGAGTGCGTCCCAAATGGCACCCTATTCCATATAGTGCACTACTTTTGACCAGGTCCAATAGGGCTTTGGTCAAAAGTAGTGCACTATATATGGAATAGGGTGCCATTTGAGAGGCACTCCTATTGAGAGCTTCTGTGTGGGTTGTCAGACTGGACTAGTGTGACAGAGAATAGAGAGGACTACTTCCTGTATCCTGTTAATGAAGGACATTTTTTTCACACATTGGAGTGAATGGAGGCGAGTCATGGCCAGGTGAGAGATTCAGATCCGCTCTGCACTCAGACATAACAGCAACAATCCCACTCGCATGTCATTCAAGCCTTGCTCACTCACACTGTCCATTGTACAGAGATAATGTGACACACTGTGTGTGTGTGACGCTGTGTGTGTGTGTGTGTTATACATTAGTCAATCCCCATCGAACCCTCCTTCAGCATTAGCTGAATGAACACATCCCTATCTCATCACTGACCATTGTATTAATAATGTCTCCTTCTAATAGCAAACGTGCCCTTCATCCCTTCCAGGACTCAGGTACCACTTCTTCCACTGATCTGAGTGCTTTGTCTCCCCTCAGGAGACATGTCAGGATCTCCATTATTGGTCTATTTTCTATTAGGCTCCCGAGTGGCGCAGCGGTCTAAGGCACTGCATCTCAGTGCTAGAGGCGTCACTACAGACCCTGGTTCGATTCCAGGCTGTATCACAATCCGGCCGTGAATGGGAGTCCCATAGGGCGGCGCACAATTGGCCCAGTGTCATCCGGGTTTGGCCGGGGTAGGCCGTCATTGTAAATAAGAATTTGTTCTTAACTGACTTGCCTAGTTAAATAAAATTTAAAAATGCTCTGTCTGTTATCACCTGGTCAGCACATTGACCCCTACAGTGTCTGATTGTAATGGTCAGCAACCCTGATTCCATTCATTTTCGCTTTCTCCTTTTCTGTCTTTCTCTCTCTCTCCCTCCCTCCCTCCCTCCCTCCCTCTCCCTCCCTCCCTCCCTCTCTCTCCTCTCTCCAGTTTAATGGAAATGTCTTCTCAGGCGATATCAGTGCAAATTGCATATTAGGTCACTGTAAGTCCTGGCGGATACTATTGAAGGTTATGATATCTGGTATATCAGGCCAGCTCCTGATTACTATTGTAGGTTATGATAGCTGGTAGATCAGGCCAGCTCCTGGTGCTATTGAAGGTTAGAATAGCTGGTATACCAGGTCAGCTCCTGATACTATTGAAGGTTATGATAGCTGGTATACCAGGTCATCTCCTGATACTATTGAAGGTTATGATAGCTGGTATACCAGTCCAGCTCCTGATACTATTGAAAGTTATGTGCAGCCAGCTATTGCTAATGTCTGCAGAGACTGTGGGAATACTATATGGGGATGTTGTCTGTTATAGAATATGTCGTGTTTTTACATTTTAGTCATTTAGCAGACGCTCTTATCCAGAGCGACTTACAGTTAGTGAATACATATATTTTTTATTTTTTTATACTGGCCCCCCCCTGGGAAACGAACCCACAACCCTGGCGTTGCAAACGCCATGCTCTATCAACTGAGCTACATCCCTGCCGGCCATTCCCTCCCCTACCCTGGACGACGCTGGGCCAATTGTGCGCCGCCCATGAGTGTTATGCAATGCTGATATACTAACCTCAACTCTTTCTCGCTCCTCAGTGCTGGGAAGTGGACACATCATGAAATTCAAAACACAACAGTGATGCCATACAAGAAGATACCCGAAGAGCCTTCAGCGTGCCTGTTAGTGTGTGAATGTGTGTGTGTGAGAGAGTGAGTGGGTGGGCGCATGAGAGACAGTTCAAATGAGATTTACAGTGTTTTTATTATCTCTTTATATCTACTGTAGATTATATGGGTATTTTTATATAATAATCTTTTTATATACTGTACTCATGTTTTGGGCTTTTTTTACACAGAGATGCTTTTTTATCCTGTAAATAAATCCCAACTGTGCCCTGAATGTATTTACACGGCCCTTTCTTTCCATTTTGGGGGTCAGACCCAAAGATACGAAAGTACAGAATTCAGCAAACTTTTCCCCATGTTAGCAAACTGAGTTGTACAGTAGATATATCTATGGCTCTCTTTGGGGTTGAGGTGAGTAGGGTTTGGAAGCAATTATACTCCACTCCTACATGGTATTTAGTGAGAGGAGTGACGCAAACACTAACTTTTCCCCATTGATTTAGAGTATCTATGGCGCTGTGTGGTTGAGGTGAGAGGGGATGTTGTAAGTCATTATAGACTTAGGAGTGACTCACACAATTCTTACATCACACCTCTGTGCGTGTGTGAGTGTGCGTCTGCTGCCTGTGCCTGCATTTCTGCCTGTGGAGATGGGGGTGTGTGTGTGTGTGTGTGTGTAATGGCAGTGGGCATGGCGGTGCGGTGCCTGGCTGGGCCCAGGGAGCAGAGTGGAAGGGCAGAGGGAGGCTGACGCTGCGGGGTTCAGGGACAGGATTAGAGCCTACCACCGGGGGCAGTATTGATCAGCATGGGGGGTCAGGGCCAGCCGGCCTCCAAGGAACTCAGGATTGGACTGGACATGTCGAGACACACCAATACACACACGTCAGAGGGCTGCAGCCCCAGGAGTAGGCCACGGGCCAGGTTGAGGAGGAGGGGAACAGACTGTGTGTGTGGTGTTTATTTTTGTCGTTTGTAAAGGGGGGCATGTGTACATCCGGGTGTCTATTTTTGTTGAAGTGCTGAGTGTGTGTTTTAGATGGGGTTGAGTTGGCATATTATGCTTGTCTGTTTCAGATTCCCATAGAGGCATTAGGCCTAAACATAAGATGAGACTGTAAACTGACATTAGAATGATTTGTTCCAAGACAGGCTCCACAGATAGTCATTATTCATTCACCCTTACATTTAGAACAGGATATAAACTTGCATAAAGTTTTTTATAGGTGTTGATTTTTGGTTTTGGTATTTAGTATTTTATTAGGATCCCCAATTAGCCGCTGCTACTCTTTCTGGGGTCCAAACAGGAAACAAAACCCAACAAATAAAATACATAATATACACTACCAGTCAAAAGTTTGGACACACCTACTCATTCAAGGGTTTTTCTTTATTTTTACTATTTTTTATATTGTAGAATAATAGTGAAGACATCAAAACTATGAAATAACACATATGGAATCATGTAGTAACCAAAAAAGTGTTAAACAAATCAAAATATATTTTATATTTGAGATTCTTCAAATAGCCACCCTTAGCCTTGAAGACAGCTTTGCACACTCTTGGCATTCTCTCAACCAGCTTCACCTGGAATGCTTTTCCAACAGTCTTGAAGGAGTTCCCACATATGCTGAGCACTTGTTGGCTGCTTTTCCTTCACTCTGCCGTCCGACTCATCCCAAACCATCTCAATTGGGTTGAGGTCGGGGGACTGTGGAGGCCAGGTCATCTGATGCAGCACTCCATCACTCTCCTTCTTGGTAAAATAGCCCTTACACAGCCTTGAGGTGTGTTGGGTCATTGCCCTGTTGAAAAACAAATGATAGTCCCACTAAGCCCAAATCAGTTTAGACTGATATTATGATAGAGGCCTATCATACAAGGCCTCTATCAGTCTATCACTTTGTCCAAATTCGTGCGATCAACGTGCGTCGCATTTCACAGTACAACTGTGACGAGTACTGAGGATACGAAGAGGCAGGACGCAGATGCAGGAATCAACAATGTAAAGGTTTACTTAACACTGAGCAAGAGAACAACAAAGAGCGAGTACACAACAAGACACTAACAATCACACACAACACAACACTGAACAGTCCAGGGCTATATAAGGGTGGTGATGAGATGAAGTGCAGGTGTGCTGGACGTGATTAGGGTGCATTTGGTTTCCATTCCGGTGTTGCCGAGGTGTTGCGCTCAGACCGGTGGCTCAGTAGACTGGAGGGGAGCAACGGGAGGAGACGTGACAGTAGTTTTTTGCAGGGCAGGCGGAGAGGGAGGTTTTTAGTGGACAGCCAGACACGATCACCAGGCTGGAATACGGGGGCCTCACTGCGGTGGCGGTCGGCTTGATCCTTCTGCCGACGAATGGCCGTCTGGAGATGGACATGGGCAGCGTCCCAGACCTGTCCGGTCCTGTGGAACCACTCGTCGACAGCGGGCGCATCGGTCTGACTGGGTGTCCATGGGGCCAGGGCCGGCTGGTACCCCAGGACGCACTGGAAGGGAGTGAGCCCCGTGGAGGAGTGAACGAGGGAGTTCTGGGCATATTCTGCCCAGGGAAGAAACCTCGCCCACTCACCCTGCCGGTCCTGACAGTGGCAACTAAGAAACCTCCCCAGCTCCTGTTCATGCGCTCCACCTGCCCATTCGACTGAGGCCTATACCCGGAAGTGAGGCTGGCCGTGGCCCCGATCTTCTCCAGGAAAGCCTTCCACACTCGGGAGGTGAATTGGGGGCCACGGTCCAAGACGATGTCCTCCGGAAGTTTATAATGCCGGAAGACCTGTTGGAACAGGACCTCAGCGACCTGGAGAGCAGATGGAAGACCAGTTAGTGGCAAAAAACTGCATGATTTGGAGAACAGATCTATGACCACCAGGACTGTGGTGAAGCCTTGAGACCATGGGAGGTCAGTGACAAAGTCTATGGACAGGTGTTACCAAGGTCGCTGAGGCACTGGGAGAGGAACTAGTTTCGTCCACATCCCAAATGACAGGTGCCACGATGAGAGACGGCGGCAGGATAGGACCCCCCAGATCCTTCCTTTCTCCAGTATAGTGCGTCCTGGAGAGTGTGTCTTTCACATTCTGGGATCCTGGGCGGTAGGACAGAATAAACTGAAAGCGAGTAAGAAATTGGGCCCACCTGGCTTGACGAGAGTTTGTCCGTTTCACTGCCCGTATGTGCTCCAAATTCCGGTGGTCAGTGAGAATCTGGAATGGATGGACTGCGCCCTCCAGCCAGTGTCTCCATTCCTCCAGAGTGAGGACCACCGCCCAACAGCTCCCTGTCTCCAACTCCATAGTTCCTCTCTGCGGGGGTAAGCTTTTTAGAGAAAAAGGCACAGGGATACATTTTCTCTGGCTTACCTTGCCGCTGGGAGAGGACCCCACCCACGCCCTCCTCAGATGCGTCCATCTCCAGGATGAAAGGACGAGTTGGATCTGGGTGTTTTAGGAGGGGTGCTGTGGTGAACCTCTCCTTCAGCCTCTTGAAGGCAACGTCAGCCTCAGGGTTCCAGGCCAGCTTCTGAGGCCCCCCTTAAGGAGAGAGGTTAGTGGGGTGGCAATGGAGTTTAAGGACCTGATGAAACGCCAGTATAAATTTGCGAAGCCCAGGATGCTCTGTAGGCCCTTGATGGTGGTGGGGACTGGCCATGACCTGACGGCGTCCGTCTTCGCTCTTTCCATGAACACCCTCTTAGGACTGATCTTGTATCCCAGGAAGGAGATGGCCTGTTGGTGGAATTCGCATTTCTCCCCCTTCACCAACAGGCTATGTTGGTGGAGGCGGAGTAGGAACGCTCTGACGTCCCAGGCGTCCTCCTCGAACATAACCGAGTAGATCAGGATATCGTCGATGTACACCACCACTTGTCTACTCAGCATGTCTCGGAACACGTCATTGACGAAGGACTGGAACACGGAAGGTGCGTTGGCGTGGCCGTAGGGCATGACGCAGTATTCATAGTGACCTGAGGTAGTGCTGAATGCCGTCTTCCGCTTGTCTCCTTCCCGGATTCGAATCAGGTTGAAAGCACTCCTCAGGTCCAACTTGGTAAAGTACCGGGCCCCTCACAGCTGCTCAATGGCCAACGGAACCAGAGGGAGGGGGTACCGGTACTTGGTGGTGACTGCGTTCAGCCCCCAGTAGTCAATGCATGGCCTCAGTCCTCCGTCTTTTTTGGCCACGAAGAAGAAGCTGGCGGAGGCAGGAAAGGTAGAGCGTCTGATGAACCCCTGTTTCAGGGTCTCCGCCACATACTTTTCCATGGCCTCAGTCTCCGCTATGGAGAGGGAGTAAATGCGACTCTTCGGAGGGTGTTGTCCCTCCAGCAGGTCAATGGCACAGTCCCAGGGCTTGTGAGGAGGGAGACACTTAGCCTTGGAGGCAGAGAAGACTTCGGAAAGATCTGCGTACTCACGTGGAATGTTGGGCTGGAGGGCGCACTCCGGACTCTCCACTGACGTGGAACAACAAACCACCGGCGGGCAGGTCCTCCGGCATGAGGGGGACCAGGCTGTGATCCTCTTGTTGATCCAATTGATGGTGGGGTTGTGTAGTCTGAGCCAGGGCAATCCCAAGACAATCCGGTGAAGGGGTGACGTGACGATGTGGAAGGACAGCTCCTCGTGGTGCTCCGGTAGTGTGGGAATGGTGATGGGGTGAGTGACATGCGTAATGGTGCCTGATCCAAGTGGTTTATTGTCCAGCTAGGTGATGTGTAGTGGAGAAGGCAGTGGCACGGTGGGCAACCCCCCATTCAGAGACCAGCTCCCTATCTATAATGTTCCCCGCTTATCCGGAATCTATCATTGCTGTGGAAAGCGAAGAGAAGGAAGAACCATTCACCGTTAGGGGAACTAAAAACAATGGTTTGGTGACAGGGGACGACAGGACTCTCACGGAGCGGCAACGGGAGTCATACCGCCTAGATAGGGAGCCGCCAGGAGATCTGTGGTCAGTGGTGGTGTAGGGGGTGCTGCCCACCTCCATTGGTGAGGACTCGGAGGCAAGGCGGCTTCCATAGCTCAGATGCGGTGAGCGTCGAGGCTCCGGGAGGTATTGGGAACGCCGTTGGTCTCTCAACATGTCGTCAAGACGAATGGACGTGGCGATGAGGGTATCAAGGTCCATCTCGTCGTCCCGACATGCGAGTTCCGTCGTGATGTCCTGCCGCAAGCCTCTCCTGAAGGATATGCGCAGAGCATGCTCATTCCAGCCGGAAGACGCCGCCACTGTGCGAAAGCTCAGGGCGTACTCGAACGCGGCCCCCTCTCCCTGTTGTAGCTGGAGGAGACGCTCACCCCCGTCCTTTCCCTCCATGAGATGATCGAACACCGCCCTGAACCGAGCGAGGAAGGTGGAGTAGGGAAGCACCGCTGCCTCACCTCCTTCCCAGACTGCCGTGGCCCAATCCAGCGCCTTTCCCTTCCGTAACGAAATCACCAGCGCTATCCTGGCTTGGTCCGATGGAGATGCCCCACGCTGACGCGCCAGATACAGTGAAACCTGTAGCAGGAAGCCTCTACATTTCGTCGTTTTCCCGTCATAGCGCTCCGGCAGGGCGAGGGGTCGCTCAGACGTTGGTGATAGCACGGGAGGAGGTGGACTGGGTGCACTCGCCACTCCCTGAGGTGGAACCGGAGCGATGGTCAGTTTATGCAGCGTTTGGAGCACTTCCTGCATGGTTGCGTTCAGCTGGGCAATCTGCTGCTGGTGCTGGTCGAGGCACTGGGAAACTCCAGGAGGATTGCCTGCTGCATCCATCTTCGTGATTGGTGTGTGATTCTATGACGAGTACTGAGGATACGAAGAGGCAGGATGCAGATGCAGGAATCAACAATGTAAAGGTTTACTTAACACTGAGCAAGAGAACAACAAGGAGCAAGTACATGACAAGACACTAACAATCACACACAACACAACACTGAACAGTCCAGGGCTATATAAGGGTTGTGGTGAGATGATGAGGTGCAGGTGCGCTGGAGGTGATTAGGGTGCATTGGGTTTCCATTACGATGTTGCCGAGGGGGTGCGCTTAGACCGGTGGCTCAGTAGACCGGCGAATCAGAGCGCCAGAGGGGAGCAACGGGAGGAGACGTGACAAAAATGGTAACCTAGTATTTGAAATATGGACAATTAGTCTTAGGCCTACACTTTGTGAAGTTGCCAAATAATATCATTCAGAATTGTGTTAAAACATTTTTACATAGGGAAAATAAAGTTATTCTAATTCAATCTAATATACCTAGAAATAGATTTACAGTGTGTTGTTAACTCTAGAATACCACAGACATGGTTGTCATGACAATGGCCCAACGCAACAACGTCTCCACTATTTCGTAGTTTGGCACACCACCAAGTATCTTTGACAAAGTGAAAAAGATTTCCATTTAAAGCCAAGAGAATGGGGAAACCCAGAAAAGGAAACCCTGAGAAGGCCAGGGAGGAAGAGGTGTGGTCCTGGTTTTGGGGGTGGTCCATGGCTTTGGGTGTGGTGCATGGCTCTGTTAAAAGAGATGGACAAGGAGATATCCACCCTCCGAAAAAACCTGGACCACTATAAGGCCTGCGAGGGGACATGATAGAAAGAGATGGTAGAGCTCAAGAGGAGGGGGGTCACCACGTTCAAAACTAGAGACCTTGAAATCTCTACTCTCAGGCAGGAGACAGTAGAACTGGAGAGCAGACTGAGTCAGGCAGAAGCGAGAGAGATGTCCAGTCAGAACCAGATCAATGCTCTTCAGGAGAGCCTCCAGGCCAAGGAAGAAAAGTGGATGGTCATGCAGACAGAGCTCCAGGAGACCCTCCAGACCTTGGGGAAGCAGGTGGAAACTGCCATCACCAAGGAAGGATGGTGGATGGTCAGCCAGGGAGAAATGCAGAGAGAGATAGACACAGAAGAGCTGGACAAAATGACCAAGGCCACCATGGACCTTCAGACTCTCTCTGCCTCTCAGGGGAGCAGGAGGGAGGAGAAGAGAGATCTTGAGAGGAGGATCAGAGAGAGTCTCTGCTTGGCATTCAGCATTAAAGAGATAGATTCGGGGTAAGGCCCTGTGATAGACTAGCGTCCAGGGGGTGTACTTGTACATCAAGCTGCCTATTTTCCATTATATTGATCCTCAAAAAAATTGATATTTTCATTTATATCAACAATTAAAAAATTAAGATTCAAATGAATCAACAGCAGTGGTGTAATGTGTCTTGGTATTTGGTGTTTTGATCCTGTGTGAAGAATGGACAGAGCACCAATAGTTCATTATCATAGTCAGTTTGAGCCCTGTGCTTATAGTCAAAGTAGGGGTGGTATTGGAGATTCAACTTCCTTAAAATGTGTGAAATATAGTTTTGAAATAGAAAAATACACTTTGCTGATATTAAACTGAATAAAATGGACCGATAAAACATTTGCTGAGAGAACATTCCACCTTACATTCCACATTCTGATGAAGGCCATTGATGAACGTGGAAGCGCCAAGCTTTTAATAGTTACTTAAATTAAATAATACATTTTTATTGGTGAGCAAGCGTTGCACCTTTTGCTTTTCAATGATGATACAATTGTTTGGTTGCACCTCAACTCACGTTGGTTGGGCGCCCTCCACATCTTTCCAGTACATTCCACTTTACTCACTCTGGTCGCAAGCGACTCTCACATTGTGCATAACATATGTACACTGTGTACATGCCTATGTGTGTGTGTGCCTGTGCATGTGGTCCTGTATAGCTCAGATGGTAGAGCATGGTGCTTGCACTGCCAGGGTTGTGGGTTCAATAACATGTCACTAGGGCTGGCAGTCTTGCCTCTTTCATCACTGTGGTTACATAAGCTCTGCATTCTACCTGAAAGTGTCTTGTCTCTCTTGGCAATGCAGCGCTCACACATTCATCTATCTCTCTCTGTCATTCACTCACACACACATTCATCTCTCTCTCTCTCTGTCCCTCACTCACACACACATTAATCTCTCTCTCTCTGTCATTCACTCACACACACATTCATCTCTCTCTCTCTCTGTCATTCACTCACACACACATTCATCTCTCTCTCTCTGTCATTCACTCACACACACAATCTCTCTCTCTCTCTGTCATTCACTCACACACACATTCATCTCTCTCTCTCTGTCACTCACTCACACACACATTAATCTCTCTCTCTCTCTCTCTCTGTCACTCACTCACATTCTCTCTCTCTTTCTACACACACACACACACACACAGACAGGCATCACTGCACAGACTCAGTCTAGTTTTCCTCCACTTCTCTTGTTTTCTCATCATAAACTCACCAGCTTTCTCAGAAGATCCACTTGCAAGCACCAGAAGAAAAAGAAACATAAATCTTTCATTCATATTTTTCATCCTGTGGTTTTTGCAGTTGATTTGAGGATTTCCTGGCTGGATTTAATATTCAAACAGTGTTTCATGTGGTCCCAGCCTCCAAGGGAGGTGCAATCAGGCATTCTCAGAACAGATGAAAAATGTAACTGTAGTCTATCAAGTCTAGTGAAGAGACAGTACCAGACAGTCTCACTCCTACTCAGCTCACAGTACTTACCTGGATAGAGAGAGGGAGAGACAGGCTGATAGAGGTAGACACAAAGGCAGACAGAAATAGAGAGGGATAGGCAGATTGACAGAGACAGAAAGAGAGTGAGACAATGACAGAGAGAGAGAGAAATAGAGAGAGAGGGTGAGAGAGAACACAGGGAGGGTACCCTGACTCTACACTCCTCTCATGTTTCTGCTTGATTGAAGTTAACAAGCTCTTTGATGTGTTTGTGGAGACGGCCTGCGTGAAAACGTTCGTCGGAGCTGACAGCGCTATGTGAATCCCCTCTGTAATTCGCTAACATGGGTGTCCTTGTCAGAGACCCTCTGTTAGTGCAGCCTCTTATCTGTAGGTGGTTGGCTAGGACAGAGTGCCTTCTCATTGTCTCTCTTTGAGGGGGTTGCTTGGTCGCCTAGGGCTGGATTCAATCCGTAGCGCTGAAGAGCTGCGGTACAGCGTGTTACTGGAGACTGCATTCACGGTAAAGCTGCATATGTCGGCTCAATCGGAAATGACCTATACATTTCAAGCGCGCTAGAGTGCTGAACTTCAGCGATACGGATTGAATCCAGCCCTTAGTCAGGAGATGCTTGTATTATGCGTTTGTTTCTGGGTTTGAAATCTCACAATCCTTTCTTGTAGGGTTGTTTCAGCTTCCTTGCTTGATTGCACTTGATGTATCTGTTGTAAGTTGCTCTGGATAAAACTGCCTGACTTATTAAATGGCTAAAATGTCATTTACAATTTTATGTGATCCGTCAAACTGGGTAGAATGAAGATGGACTTTGAAACATCAGTCATTCAGTTGATTGGAGATGAGGGACAAATCATGCCATCGTACGAAGGCCAAACACAAACTCTCTCTCTCTCTCTTTGTCTCTCTCTCTCTCTCTGTCTCTCTCTCTCTCTCTGTCTCACTCTCTTTGTCTCTCTCTCCTCAAGTCGAAGAATGATAACTTTCCACAGTCATATCTTCATGTGAATCGTGTACCAGGGAAGAGGATCAAAAAGGTTGGCCACTCAAACCTAGACAACCTTTTCTTCCTCAATGCCAGGCAATTACTGCTGTGTACAGAAATGTTTTCACGACCCACAATGTTCCAGACAGGCACGCACTAATAAAGAGCTAGAGGGGTCTAAATTGGTAGCTGGGCTATTGTACGAGTCGAACCGACGCAAGACATTTGACCTTCAGAAAAACTACCAGTACAAAGCAAGGACTTGTACTTTTTAAAAAGTACTGTACTCACAACCAGAGGATGACTTTTCAAAGATTTGGGATGTAGGTGATGGCTCTTGACCTTTATGACTCTCACACTCTTTCACTGAGTCACCCCTCCACCTTGTACTGTATATCTGTTTTGGTTTACCATGTTGAATTACTTTGTACTGTATCTGACCTGGCATTGGTTTACTGAGTAAGAATGAAAGAGGAAGCCACAAGTGCACTCACATACACAAACACTCCCCACCACCCATCCCCACCCCAACTCTTTTCTTCCACTCCTCTCACACTCTTTCACTCACTGAGTCACCCCTCCACCTTGTGTATCTGTGTTTATTTACCATGTTGGATTACTTCGTACTGTATCTCCCGAGGACTGTGGGCTCTCGTTCTCCGTGGCTGACGTGAGTAAGACATTAACCCTCGCAAGGCTGCGGCCCAGACGCCATCCATAGCCGCGTCCTCAGAGCATGCGCAGACCAGCTGGCTGTTTACGGACATATTCAATCTCTCCCTATGCCAGTCTGTTGTTCCCACTTGCTTGAAGATTTCCACCATTGTTCCTGTACCCAAGAAAGCAAAGGTAACTGAACTAAATGACTATCGCCCCGTAGCACTCACTTCTGTCATCATTAAGTGCTTTTAGAGGTTAGTTAAGGATCATATCACCTCCACCTTACCTGACACCCTAGACCCACTTCAATTTGCATACCGCCCCAATAGATCCACAGACGATGCAATCGCCATCACACTGCACACTGCCATATCCCATCTGGACAAGAGGCTTACCTATGTAAGAATGCTGTTCATTGACTACAGATCAGCCTTCAACACCATAGTACGCTCCGAGTTCATCATTAAGCTCGGGGCCCTGGGTCTGAACCTCGCCTTGTGCAACTGGGTCCTGGACTTCCTGACGGGCCGCCCCCAGGTGGTGAAGGTAGGACACAACACATCCACTACGCTGATCCTCAACACAGGGGCCCCACAAGGGTGCGTGCTCAGCCCCCAACTCAATCATCAAGTTCGCAGACGACACAACAGTAGTAGACTTGATTACCAACAATGACGAGACAGCCCACAGGGAGGAGGTGAGGGCTCTGGGAGTGTGGTGCCAGGAAAATAACCTCTCACTCAACGTCAACAAAACAAAGGAGATGATCGTGGACTTCAGGAAACAGCAGAGGGTGCACCCCCCTATCCACATCGACGTTACCGCAGTGGAGAAGGTGGAAAGTTTCAAGTTCCTTGGCGTAGACATCACCGACAATCTGAAATGGTCCACCCACACAGACAGTGTGGTGAAGAAGGCGCAACAGCACCACTTCAACCTCAGGAGGCTTAAGAAATTCTGCTTGGCCCCTCACAAACTTTTACAGATGCACCATTGAGAGCATCCTGTCGGGCTGTATCACGGCCTGGTACGACAACTGCACCGCCCGCAACCACAGGGCTCTCCAGAGGGTGGTTGCGGTCTTTCCCCTACGCATCACCGGGGGCACACTGCCTGCCTTCCAGGACATCTACAGCATCCGGTGTCACAGGAAGGCCAAAAAGATCATCAAGGACATCAACCACCCGAGCCACGGTCTGTTCACCCCGCTATCATCCAGAAGGCGAGGTCAGTACGGTTACCATCCGGTTACTCAACCCTGCACCTTAGAGGCTGCTGCCATATGTACATAGACATGGAATCACTGGTCACTTTAATAATGTTAACATACTGTTTTACTCATTTCATATGTATATACTGTATTCTACTGTATTCTAGTCAATACCACTCCGACATTGCTCGTCCTAATATTTATATATTCCTTAATTCCATTCTTTTACTTTGAGATTTGTGTGTATTATTATGAATTGTTAGATACTACTGCACTAGGAACACAAGCATTTCACTAAACCCGCAATAACATCTGCTAAATATGTGTATATGACCAATAAAATGTGATTTGATTTGATTTTAAGAAGACACAAGTGCACTCACATACACAAACACTCCCCACTCTTTTATTCATCTCACACTCTTTCAAACCCTGAGTCACCCCTCCACCTGTTTGTTTACCATGTTTTTTTGTGACCTCTCATAGGTCTATTAAGAAAGAGTTAAGATGGGGGCCACACAGGTCTGATGGGATAGAAATCCTCGCACCCTCTCTCATACACACATTTACATTTAAGTCATTTAACAGACGCTCTTAACCAGAGCAACTCACAGTAGTGAGTGCATACGTTTTAATACTTTCTTCGTAATGGTCCCTCGCGGAAATCAAACCCACAACCCTGACGCTGCAAGGGCCATGCTCTACCAACTGAGCTACACGGGACTACACACACACATACATACATACACATACCCCTCCACACACACACACACCCCTCCCACACACACGTGAAACTAGGGCTAAATGTGTTTTAACTCATCTTCAGTGCCAGTATGTGAAGTGATTTATTTCAGTGTGCAGAGGGCTTAGGTTTCCTTTCACAGGGACAACACTGAAATAATTGGTGTGAGGGGAGGGGATGGTTGCTCCACTATGCCATGTTTCCAACTCATAAGGTCAAACCTGATATTTGCAACTGTAATAGTCAGATGTACAAGAACAAGTGCTCCAGTACCTTTCTCTCTCCTCTCTTTCTCGCTCTCCCTCAGTTCTTTCTCAGATCTCTCTCTCTCAGGGCTTCCTCAGGTCTTTCTCTCTCTCGGGGCTTCCTCAGGTCTCTCTCTCTCTCAGGGCTTCCTCAGGTCTTTCTCTCTCTCAGGGCTTCCTCAGGTCTCTCTCTCAGGGCTTCCTCAGGTCTCTCTCTCTCTCAGGGCTTCCTCAGGTCTCTCTCTCTCAGGGATTTCTCAGGTCTCTCTCTCAGTGCTTTCTCCGCTCTCTCTCTCCCTCAGGGCTTTCTCAGGTCTCTCTCTCAGGACTTTCTCAGGTCTCTCTCTCAGGGCTTCCTCATGTCTCTCTCTCTCAGGGCTTTCTCAGGACTCTCTCTCATGGCTTCCTCAGGTCTCTCTCTCTCAGGGCTTCCTCAGGTCTCTCTCTCTCAGGGCTTCCTCAGGTCTCTCTCTCTCAGGGCTTTCTCAGGTTTCTCTCTCAGGGCTTTCTCTGGTCTCTCTCTCTCTCAGGGCTTTCTCAGGTTTCTCTCTCACGGCTTCCTCAGGTCTCTCTCTCTCTCAGGGCTTTCTCAGGTCTCTCTCTCATGGCTTCCTCAGGTCTCTCTCTCTCAGGGCTTCCTCAGGTCTCTCTCTCTCAGGGCTTCCTCAGGTCTCTCTCTCTCAGGGCTTTCTCAGGTTTCTCTCTCACGGCTTCCTCAGGTCTCTCTCTCTCTCAGGGCTTTCTCAGGTCTTTCTCTCAGGGCTTCCTCAGGTCTCTCTCTCTCAGGGCTTCCTCATGTCTCTCTCTCTCAGGGCTTCCTCAGGTCTCTCTCTCTCACGGCTTCCTCAGGTCTCTCTCTCTCTCAGGGCTTCCTCAGGTCTCTCTCTCTCTAAGGGCTTTCTCAGGTCTCTCTCTCTCTCTCTCTCTCTCTCTCTCTCTCTATTTTCTTCTTCTTTCTCTCTCCGTTTCATTCCTTCTGATTCTTCGCTGCATCAGTCCCTAAGCATATTGTCTGTGATGTCTTCGAGACTGTATGTGTGTTGTATTATTGTCTCTCTTTGTCTCTCTCTCTATCTGTTTGTAGTGTCTGGGTGGAGTCATTTTAGTGTTAGTCAGTGCTGCAGTCCCATGTTGTTCCCTCTGCCTGGATCTCACTCAGGTCCCTGAATTACAGTATTTGATACTGTCTCTCCTTCTCTTGTCTGCCAGGCCTTAGTCCCAAAATATACTGCTCAAAAAAATAAAGGGAACACTAAAATAACACATCCTAGATCTGAATGAATGAAATAATCTTATTAAATACTTTTTTCTTTACATAGTTGAATGTGCTGACAACAAAATCACACAAAAATTATCAATGGAAATCAAATGTATCAACCCATGGAGGTCTGGATTTGGAGTCACCCTCAAAATGAAAGTGGAAAACCACACTACAGGCTGATCCAACTTTGATGTAATGTCCTTAAAACAAGTCAAAATGAGGCTCAGTAGTGTGTGTGGCCTCCACGTGCCTGTATGACCTCCCTACAACGCCTGGGCATGCTCCTGATGAGGTGGCAGATGGTCTCCTGAGGGATCTCCTCCCAGACCTGGACTAAAGCATCCGCCAACTCCTGGACAGTCTGTGGTGCAACGTGGCGTTGGTGGATGGAGCGAGACATGATGTCCCAGATGTGCTCAATTGGATTCAGGTCTGGGGAACGGGCGGGCCAGTCCATAGCATCAATGCCTTCCTCTTGCAGGAACTGCTGACACACTCCAGCCACATGAGGTCTAGCATTGTCTTGCATTAGGAGGAACCCAGGGCCAACCGCACCAGCATATGGTCTCACAAGGGGTCTGAGGATCTCATCTCGGTACCTAATGGCAGTCAGGCTACCTCTGGCGAGCACATGGAGGGCTATGCGGCCCCCCAAAGAAATGCCACCCCACACCATGACTGACCCACCGCCAAACCGGTCATGCTGGAGGATGTTGCAGGCAGCGGAACGTTCTCCACGGCGTCTCCAGACTCTGTCACGTCTGTCACGTGCTCAGTGTGAACCTGCTTTCATCTGTGAAGAGCACAGGGCGCCAGTGGCGAATTTGCCAATCTTGGTGTTCTCTGGCAAATGCCAAATGTCCTGCACGTGTTGGGCTGTAAGCACAACCCCCACCTGTGGATGTCGGGCCCTCATACCACCCTCATGGAGTCTGTTTCTGACCGTTTGAGCAGACACATGCACATTTGTGGCCTGCTGGAGGTCATTTTGCAGGGCTCTGGCAGTGCTCCTCCTACGGCCTCCTCCACGTCTCCTGATGTACTGGCCTGTCTCCTGGTAGCGCCTCCATGCTCTGGACACTACGCTGACAGACACAGCAAACCTTCTTGCCACAGCTCGCATTGATGTGCCATCCTGGATGAGCTGCACTAACTGAGCCACTTGTGTGGGTTGTAGACTCCGTCTCATGCTACCACTAGAGTGAAAGCACCGCCAGCATTCAAAAGTGACCAAAACATCAGCCAGGAAGCATAGGAACTGAGAAGTGGTCTGTGGTCACCACTTGCAAAACCAGTCCTTTATTGGGGGTGTCTTGCTAATTGCCTATAATTTCCACCTGTAGTCTATTCTATTTGCACAACAGCATGTGAAATGTATTGTCAATCAGTGTTGCTTCCTAAGTGGACAGTTTGATTTCACAGAAGTGTGATTGACTTGGAGTTACATTGTGTTGTTTAAGTGTTCCCTTTATTTTTTTGAGCAGTGTATTACATAGTGTAAAGAAATAGAAAGGGTAGAATTGATAGAATTCTGCACTCCAGAACATGTGATCCAAAGTTATTTTCATTTATTTTCTAAAACTTTCTGCTTTGGCAATATTTGCACGTCTACTGTGGTTTCTGCCAATAAAGCTTTATTGAATTTAGAAGTCTAGGCACTCATATTGTACGGCTTGTGCCAGCCAGAACTTTGTTTGTATTTACTAGGTACCATAGTTGCCATGTGATAGCTTAGTAGCTAACTCTCTTGGCTGCCTCTGTCTCATTTTCCGGTGTTTAGTGTGCTAGCATGTGGTCCGCCAGTTTTAGGCAAAGTCCATTTGACTGCTAATCATTGGGAAAGGAGTTTTCCTGTGAGTTCTGCCTCTATTTCCCTAATCACCAGTTGTGCCCAATAGCTTTGACCTTTAAAATAGCAGATGCGCAATTAAGGAGGTTACACCTGCTGCTATTTGATTACAGCCCCATTTACCTAAAAAGCCCTTCTGTCCTGTCTGTCTGCTGCCCAAATTGGGATTTACATCAGGCCCGAGATACAGGTTGGCAGGCACACACACACACATACACACACACTCTCTCGTTCTTTCTCTCTCACAGACACACAGACACACACTCTCTCTCTCTCATTCTTTCTCTCTCACACACACACACAGGCACACACACACACATACACACACACTCTCTCTCGTTCTTTCTCTCTCACAGACACACAGACACACACTCTCTCTCTTTCATTCTTTCTCTCTCACACACACACACACACAGACACACACACACACACACACACACACACAGACAAACACACACTCTCTCTCTCTCTGACTCACTGACTCAGTATGCCTGCTCACACTACAGACAGGTGACATCACATTTCTTCTTGTCGAAGTTACTTTTTAAGGAGATGCGTGCGTGACTATATGCGCATGCTCACGTTTGTGTGCGTGTTTGTGCACGCACAAGTGTACGTACGTGAGCGGCTGGCACAGCCTGCGACTGACCTAATTATGGCGGGCCAGCCGGGGTGCGGCGCCCAGATGGTGGGTGGGTAGTGGCGAGGCGATGGAGGTGTGTGGCGCAACATGGAGCGTAATACGTCTCCTCCTGTCACATCTCCATATTGTGTGTATGCGCGCTTGTGCCTGTGTGTCTAGCACTGCGTGTGTGTGTGTGTGTGTGCATACGTGTGCGTGTGTTTGAGTGTGGCTACCATCTCCTTAATAACTGTGAGTGTCACAAGTATCCTCAGCTACCAATGTAGCTAAATGTTCCCCACAGGTAAACAACAGGTTTCCAGTCCACACAGATGATTACATTACAGTACTATAATCAGATTGCAAGTACTGTACTGTAGAGATAAAGGCGCAGCCCAGGATAGAACTGCCAGCTCTGGCATTTAGCTAGCAGATCCCCTTCCGGGCGAGGAATTGTGTTTTTGATGTTGTCGTTTGTGTATCCTCAAGGGGATAACCCCTCTCCTCCACACAAACTGTTGAAACGAGGCGGGGTGTGGCGGGGGTGTTTGGAAAAGCTAGTGCTTTCTCTGCCACTGCAGCCTCACCAGCAAGACATCCACAACGGAAATTCTCCAATCCCCGATTCGGGCTCGTTCAATGTTCAATTATTCATGCTGCTATTGCGGCGCTCGGGCACGGAGGGAGGGGGGGAGCTGGCATCATCGGCATTCCCTGGCCTAGCTGTGAGATAGAATATGTATGTGCCTACCGGCCCGGCAGGATCTATCATATTCCTCTCCACTGGCATCAGACCCCCGTCCCACAGCGCTCACTCTACCAATCTCGCTCCACCTCTCCATCATAGCATGCTTTCTCTACCTCTTGCTCTCTCGCTCGCTCTCTCACTCTACCTCTTTCTCCCGCTGAGTCCTGGTCACACACAAACAAGCTCTGCCATTAGAGCTGTGATCACTCAAGGGGGAGCTGTGGTAAAAAAAGGTGTTATCATATGCCCTTAATGCCTACACTACAGCCAAGGTCGCTTCTGCTACAAGTGACCTTGAATATGTGATAGTGCCTAATTGAGGGACCTTGGGGAGATTACATAGCTCACTTTACACCCTTCCCTTTTCTATCTCTAGGTGGTCACCGTTCATGACAGACCACATTCGTCCCACATAGCCTTCTCCTGGGTTCTTCTATATTTGTGCATTCACGCCTCCTTAGGTTTTTTTTTTGTCTTATTCCTATGATCTCCACCATGTGGCTGTGACTTCTCCTCTCCTCTCCTCTCCTCTCCTCTCCTCTCCTCTCCTCTCCTCTCCTCTCCTCTCCTCTCCTCTCCTCTCCCCCCTCCTCTCTTCTCCCGTCCCCTCCTCTCCCCTCCTCTCCACTCCCCTCCTCTCCACTCCCCTCCTCTCCTCTCCTCTCCCCTCCTCTCCACTCCCCTCCTCTCCACTCCCCTCCTCTCCTCTCCTCTCCCCTCCTCTCCTCTTCTCTCAGCACTATTTAGTCAATGCAAGGATCTGTTCAATGTCATCTTTTTTTCTATTATGGAAATCACCAGCCTCCTCTGGTGGATGACCTGTTTCTGTGGGATATGGTGGGTAACTGTCTCTCCCCTGGGAGAGAGAGAGAGAGGGCGGGACAGGCAGAGAAATGAGAGAGAGAGAGAGAGAGAGAGAGAGAAGGAGAAAGACAGAGAAAGAGAGAGCACGATAGAGAGGGGTGGAGCGAGGTATACAGAGAGAGGGAGAAAGATCGGTGGGGAAGGTATCATTGACAGTCTCTCTCTCTCTCTGTACAGTGTGTGCCGTGCTGTACTGTGTGTTCTCAGTGTTACAGAACGTCCCACTGCACCAGTCCTCTGCTTGTTAACTGCTGTCATGCCTGCTACCCCCTAAACCCCGTTCCCCTTCCTGAATCCGATCTCCATCTCATCACTCTGTCTTAGAGAGCCCTCAGAGAACTGCTACCAGAAACTCCCCCTTTTAAATGAGTCATGACTTGCTAAAGTGGGGATCCTAATGCGTTTCCCTCATTCCCTTGCCGCCTCTTCCCCGTTCCTCTTCAACTTCCTGTTGATGTGCGTCACTCGTGCATTTTTCATGGTGGTGCCGGTGAGCGGGGTAAGAACGCAGGGGTGCTAATGCTAAGCTAAGCTACTCATCAATGATTCAGGGCAGATGGAGGTGGCGCGATGGGAGCTGGATAGGTTATATTGGCCTGTGTACCGTCTTTTAGCCAGGCTTCCACAGCTGTCTGACTGACCTTGTTGCCCAGTGTCTGGGCAGGGTTGTCTGGTACACAGCCAATAACAGCCGGTCAGATTCACTGGGCTGGACCTGTCTGAACTGTGAACTCACCTGAGAGGTCAGAGAACCACAGGCATAGAGATCCTCCATCTGCGGACCTATAGCTCAGCCTTTACTGACTGACATTAATACCATCCATCCTGCTGTTGCTACTGGAGAAGGATACAGCATTCGAGTGGATCAAACTTGGGGTGGACAAAGTCTGGAGCGTAAAGATCTCAATGAGGCTAGACATGCTTCTTCTGCTTGTCAACCCTTTGGGTTGACTCACACCCAACATCGACATTTGTCTTACCTCTGATGGAAGGATGTCTGTCTGAGGAATCAGAAAAGAGGGCAATGGACACAGAAGGCCAGTAATGTTTCTTCTAGTCTACCTTTTGGGTTGGAATAGGAAGCTAGAGAATCACCCTCTTTCTCACTCTCTCTCTCGCTTTCTCCAATCTCTGTCCAACTGTATCCTGCAGTGGAGATGTGTCATCAGAGGACTCCCTATAACGGAGGTAGAACCACATGGATCCCGGCCTTACCTGTGAGCGGGCTCATTATCCCAGGCTGCATCCAGCCCAGAAGACTCCACTGCTCGTTAAATGCCACGAGCAAAGCACGCGCTGCCTTCTGGGACAGCCTCTCCATGGGAGAGGACCAGAGGAAGAGAGGAGAGATGAGAGGAGGAGAGAGAAGAGAAGAGGGAGGGAGGGGTGGCTTTCTCTCTTTATCTCTCTTTTAATTAAAAGACTCGGCTGAGCTGGATGGTCCACTTTTAGTCCTCAGCTGTTAGTAGAATCCCCCTTAACCCAGAGTGTCTGTTCAGTACAGTTTTGATAAAAGAGGGAACTGTTGCCTGCATGTTGCACAGGCTGAAATAACATACTGACAGCCCTGCATACAGATGTAGGAACTTAATTTGAGCCAGTTTGCTACAGCAGGAAAATAATCCTGCAGCAACAGGAAATGTGAATTATTATGTGGATTATAATAAATTGACATTTTTGTAGGGGTTGATACATGTTTCGTAAGGGTGGCAATTACAAACTTCAAGCCTTTTAAACCTCAAATATACTAAACATTTAAATGTCATTGTGATGAGGTGATGTCGAAGGAGTCAGGCCCAGGAAGGTAAATCACAGAATAACAGGCTTTATTCCGCAAATACAGAGTTACGCAGTAATGCGTCAAAAACACTCCAGTGCGAAAATACAAGGCACACTGGGAAATATCCGGCAATACAAAATACACAAAGCTCCACCGAGCTTAACTATCCTCCATAAAATAAATCACACACAAAGACAAGGGGGCAGAGGGAACACTTATACAGGTACTGATGAGGGGATATGAACCAGGTGTGTGTAATTAACAAGACAAAACAAATGGAATGATGAGATGAGATGAGGAGCGGCAGTGGCTAGAAGGCCGGTGACGACGATCGCCGAAGCCTGTGAGAGGAGGCAGCTTCGGAGGAAGTCGTGACAGTCATGCAATGCAGGAAGGTTCTCTTGCAACAGGGTGATCAAATTAAGATCATACATCTGTAGTGAACAGGCCTTGCAGTGCACAATACATAAGGGAGTGTGGGGGAAAAAGGGTTTTGGGGAGGGGGGACGGGATTTCCAGATTTTCCTTGCATTTTGCATTTGCATGTTTTGACACAGCACCCCCAGGCTCCCATTATGGTGCATGGTGTAGAGCAAGTTTGTGCTACCCGCGTCAACAAGAGGTATGACTGCTCCTCTGCACTAGAGCATTATTCATCTTCCTCCCACAGACTAGTGCCACCTGGGACAGGTTATGAATTAATGAGACAGCTGAAATGTCATCTCTTTATCCACTCAATCTGACAAAAAAACACCTCCCCAGGAAATATTTACGTTGCTGGGAAGGCATCATGAATCTTACTGATATTGTCAATGGATATGGTGACGGATATGGCAATATTGGTTGACAGAGATTATCGGTTTTGTGGTGAGGTGAACTGAACATTACATTGAAATATTGTTAAAATCTTCCATATCAATCTTGATATGGTGGCGTTTACGGCTGTGACGTACATTGGTTGACAGTGATCACTGGTTTTGTGGTGAACTGAACATAACATAGTGTGTTACGTTTTGTGTATCATTGCATATAAAAAGTTGTATTTTTGTTGGAGAATTACATAAATCATGTTCTTTCCTTCATAACTTGTGCCATTATCCTTGATATAAAACTGGGATCCTTGCCTATTGTATTTACAGTAGCACTGTATTCTAAAGAGAAAATAGCATTCCAGGAGCTCTCAGGGTTAGTGCTCAATACTGAGAGAAAATGTACAGTATGTGTGAACCAATATTTCTCAGGCTGATTTTTTCATTCCAGATAGTTATTTGTGTGCAGTTAACTGGAGACCCATTTCATTGTGGAACACTGATTACAAAACGTAGTTCTATAAAGAGGGTTGTAGCTTGAATTGTGAAGTAGGGCACCTCATGGTAACCTCTATGGTATGAGAAATAACAGATGTTTACATATACAGTGGGGGAAAAAAGTATTTAGTCAGCCACCAATTGTGCAAGTTCTCCCACTTAAAAAGATGAGAGAGGCCTGTAATTTTCATCATAGGTACACGTCAACTATGACAGACAAAATGAGGAAAAAAAATCCAGAAAATCACATTGTAGGATTTTTTATGAATTTATTTGCAAATTATGGTGGAAAATAAGTATTTGGTCAATAACAAAAGTTTCTCAATACTTTGTTATATACCCTTTGTTGGCAATGACACAGGTCAAACGTTTTCTGTAAGTCTTCACAAGGTTTTCACACACTGTTGCTGGTATTTTGGCCCATTCCTCCATGCAGATCTCCTCTAGAGCAGTGATGTTTTGGGGCTGTCGCTGGGCAACACGGACTTTCAACTCCCTCCAAAGATTTTCTATGGGGTTGAGATCTGGAGACTGGCTAGGCCACTCCAGGACCTTGAAATGCTTCTTACGAAGCCACTCCTTCGTTGCCCGGGTGGTGTGTTTGGGATCATTGTCATGCTGAAAGACCCAGCCACGTTTCATCTTCAATGCCCTTGCTGATGGAAGGAGGTTTTCACTCAAAATCTCACGATACATGGCCCCATTCATTCTTTCCTTTACACGGATCAGTCGTCCTGGTCCCTTTGCAGAAAAACAGCCCCAAAGCATGATGTTTCCACCCCCATGCTTCACAGTAGGTATGGTGTTCTTTGGATGCAACTCAGCATTCTTTGTCCTCCAAACACGACGAGTTGAGTTTTTACCAAAAAGTTATATTTTGGTTTCATCTGACCATATGACATTCTCCCAATCCTCTTCTGGATCATCCAAATGCACTCTAGCAAACTTCAGACGAGCCTGGACATGTACTGGCTTAAGCAGGGGGACATGTCTGTGTTACTGATGGTAGGCTTTGTTACTTTGGTCCCAGCTCTCTGCAGGTCATTCACTAGGTCCCCCCGTGTGGTTCTGGGATTTTTGCTCACCGTTCTTGTGATCATTTTGACCCCACGAGGTGAGATCTTGCGCGAGATCTTCCAGTGCGCCTGTTTGACGCTATTCTGCGTAACTCTGTATTCCGGAATAAACTCTGTATTCTGTGATTTACCCTCCTGCGCCTGACTCCTTCAAATCACCCATCACAGTCTTGTATGTCTTCCATTTCCTAATAATTGCTCCCACAGTTGATTTCTTCAAACCAAGCTGCTTACCTATTGCAGATTCAGTCTTCCCAGCCTGGTGCAGGTCTACAATTGTGTTTCTGGTGTCCTTTGACAGCTCTTTGGTCTTGGCCATAGTGGAGTTTGGAGTGTGACTGTTTGAGGTTGTGGACAGGTGTCTTTTATACTGATAACAAGTTCGAACAGGTGCCATTAATACAGGTAACGAGTGGAGGACAGAGGAGCCTCTTAAAGAAGAAGTTACAGGTCTGTGAGAGCCAGAAATCTTGCTTGTTTGTAGGTGACCAAATACTTATTTTCCACCATAAGTTGCAAATAAATTCATAAAAAATCCTACAATGTGATTTTCTGGAATTTTTTTTCTCAATTTGTCTGTCATAGTTGACGTGTACCTATGATGAAAATTACAGGCCTCTCTCATCTTTTTAAGTGGGAGAACTTGCACAATTGGTGGCTGACTAAATACTTTTTTCCCCCACTGTAGGCAAGAGAGGTGCCCTAGAAAATGGTGCTTGACCAGCAAAACGTTATGTAATGTAACTCAGAATATAAAAGCAGCATATGTAACTACCCTTGGCAGAAATCCTTACACTAAAGTATATGACTGTTTTCATATTGTCCTCCTTGTGGAGTTCCTTATTTTATGTAATGGTTTGTCTGTTTGAATTAAGATTGAGGGCATTGATTTATGGATTGGTTAATCATTAATTACTTAAATTAGTATCTGAAATTACACTTATCTGGATCAATACAAGTCTAGGTCAGTTTGACAGGAAAGATATCATGTTATATATCATATTTCAGAAATGTTTTTCATGGGTTGATCCTTCTACTGATTTCTAGCAGCTTTTCAGATCAGTTATTTACATTTCTCAAGGGAACATCTGCTGGATACAATAGATTTTTATTCTTTTTTACCTTTATTTAACTAGGCAATTTAGTTAAGGACAAATTCTTATTTACAATGACGGCCAAACCCGGACGACGCTGGGCCAGTTGTGCTCCGACCTTTGGGACACCCAATCACAGCCAGGTTGTGATACAGCCTGGAATTGAACCAGGGTTTGTAGTGACGCCTCTAGCACTGAGATGCAGTGCCTTAGACCGCTGCGCCACGTCTCTTGGCACAAAGAGTATTCAGATGACCACTTCATAAATGCACAGTCGTACTCTAGCAATGCGCTACACCCCCTACAGCTTAGCAGCATTACTCTAGCAGGGAATTAGTGAGAAGCGTAGTAAGCAGCAGCCCCAGTGATTATGATGGCCTGTCGGCCATTGACGGGTGCTTTGTGGTGACGTCAACTGAGAGGCAGGCTATAAGCTGATACTGTGGCAGCAGAGCACCCTCCCTCCTCTCCTCTCCTTTGATCCTGCTGTTGTGTGGACAGTATGGTGGTGCCCTTCCCTTGTTAACATCCTCAGGCCACCCAGCCACTTCCACTTCTTTAATCTATTTCAGTAGTAGGACACCTGCTTAAGCTAATCACAGGCTTGGTGATTTGTTGACTAGTGAATTGAGTGTGTAGCGTGTCCTAGTCCTGGACTGAATCAATATGTGGAGTGAAACATAGGAGAGTATTTACATGGGTGTTCAAGAGGGCTGGGAACTCTCATATCAAAGCAGGTGGGAACTCCCTGCAGAGGCGTCATGCCCATAGGGGGCACAAGGCCACGTGCCCCCTCAGATTTGTCCTGTTTTAAATTTTTCGGATGTTAAATTGATTGCTAAACTTCCTTTTTAAGCCCACGTTTTATCATAATTATTGATAAAACGATCTGTCAGTGGTATTTTGCGGAGGGGGCACACTTACTGGACCAGGCAAAGAGTACCCCCTCCCCCATTCTCCCTAGTAAGTGGTTCCTTCCAAGGTGTACCATGGAGCAAAGATATGCTAGGTAGGACTCTAGATACTTTAGTGCAGGGGTATTCAACTCTTACCCTACGAGGTCCGGAGCCTGCTGGTTTTCTGTTCTACCTGATAATTAATTGCACACACCTGGTGTCCCAGGTCTAATTCAGTCCCTGATTTAGAGGAGGAAAATGAAAAAACACAGTGGAACTGGCTTCGAAGTCCAGAGTTGAGTTTGAGGGCTCAAGTGCATGCAGACAGTATCGTCTGTCACGACTTCCTCCGAAGCTGCCTCCTCTCCTTGTTCGGGCAGGCTTCGGCGTTCGTCGTCACCGGCCTTCTAGCCACTGCTGCATCACATCTCATCATTCCATTTGTTTTGTCTTGTCTATTACACACACCTGGTTCATATCCCCTCATTAGCACTTGTATAAGTGTTCCCTCTGCCCCCTTGTCCTTGTGGGTGATTGTTTAATGTGAGGAGAGTGTAGCTCGGTTGAGCTCTGTGTGTTTTGTATTGCCGGGGTATATTTTCCCCTTGTGCCTGTTTTGTTCCAGTGCGCCTGTTTGACGCTATTCTGCGTAACTCTGTATTCCGGAATAAACTCTGTATTCTGTGATTTACCCTCCTGCGCCTGACTCCTTCAAATCACCCATCACAGAGTCACCCACTCACTATGGAGTCAGCGGGAGAAAAGCGCATGCCTGAAGTCGTGGCACAGGTCCAGGAGCATTCAACGATGCTAGCCAGCTTGGGAGAAGCGATGGATCGGGTTCTCCAGGTCGTTCAACGCCTGGAGAGGAGAGGACCCCGATCTGTCGAGACCAGCTGGGCGACCGGATCCAGCCACCAACACCCCAGCACCCAGACGGATCCATATATCCCGACCACAGGATTTCGACGGGAGAGCTGCTCTCTGCCAGGGATTCCTCATCCAACTGGAGCTTTACTATTCCAGCATCAGTCCGGCCCCATCGGAGCGGGAGAAGGTGTCCGCCCTCGTCTCCTGCCTCTCGGGGAAAGCCCTGGAGTGGGCCAACGCGGTCTGGAATGACGGAGGAGCAGGGGACGAGGACCGCGCAGGACTTCGCCCTGGAGTTCCGGACTCTAGCAGCTGGGTCCGGGTGGAGCGAGCGGGCCCTCATCGACCACTTCCGGTGCCATCTGCGGGAGGACGTCCGAACGGAGCTAGCCTGCCGCGACACCATGTTGTCCTTCACTCAACTGGTGGACATGGCCATCCGCTTGGACAACCTGCTGGCGGCCAGAGGATGTCCTGGAGGGGGTATGCCCGTTCCAACCCTGCCCGACTCGGATCACGAGCTGATGGAGCTGGGTGGAGCGGCAATCCGAGAAGAGCGGAGGACGACAGCGCCAGTGTCACTCTGGTGGCACGAGAGAACATTTCACCGCACAATGTCGTCAGCGTTCTTTTGGGTCTGGAGGCGGCAGGCAGGGCACTCTTGCGTCACCCCAGGTATCGAACACCCACACTCGTTCAGAGCCCTCTGCTGCGTACTGTACCCTACCCATCCACTTTCCTGATTACATTGTAGTTCCCCAGTGTAAGGCGCTGGTCGATTCAGGCGCAGCTGGGAACTTTATGGACAGGTCATTTTCACACAGTCTAGGCATTTCATTGGTTCCCCTATCCATTCCACTCCCCATCAGAGCACTTGACAGTCGACCATTAGGGTCCGGGTTTGTTAGGGAAGTTACAGCACCAGTCACCATGGTTACTCACGAGACTTTTCTTATTATTGAGTCTCCTGCCTTCCCTGTTGTCTTGGGTATTCCTTGGTTAGCACTCCACAACCGCAGAGGGTTCTCACGGGGTGGTCGCGAGAGTGTCAGGGTAGGTGTCTCTGTGTTTCCATTGGTGTAACCACGGTTGAAAGTCCAGACAGTACCTCCACCGTGCGACCATGTTACCACCTCATCAGGTGGGGGTAGCCGCTGTGCCTCCCAGGAGTCATGTGTATCCCCTGTCACAGGCTGAAACGGAGGCTATGGAGACATACGTCACTGAGTTCCTGCACCAGGGGTTTATACGTCCCTCAACTTCGCCCGCCTCCTCAAGTTTCTTTTTTGTGAAGAAGAAAGATGGTGGTCTGCGCCCTTGCATTGATTATCGATCACTGAACAAGGAGACGATATGATTTAGTTATCCTCTACCCCTCATTCCTTCGGTGATCGAGTCAATGCATGGGGTGCGCTTCTTCACCAGATTAGATCTCCGGAGTGCGTACAACCTGGTGTGTGTCCGAGAGGGGGACGAGTGGAAGACAGGATTCAGCACAACCACGGGGCATTATGAATACCTGGTGATGCCTTACGGTTTGATGAATGCTCCATCCGTCTTCAAGTCCTTTGTGAACGAGGTGTTTCGGGACATGCTTGGTCACGGTGTAGTGGTCTACATCAATGACATTCTGGTGTATTCCGCTACGCGCGCCGAGCATATGTCCCTGGTTCGCAAAGTGCTGGCCCGACTGTTGGAAAATGACCTTTATGCCAAGGCAGAAAAGTGTCTGTTTTTCCAACAGTCCGTCTCCTTCCTCGGAGACCGCATTACCACCTCAGGTGTGGAGATGGAGGGAGATCGCATTTCAGCCGTGCGTAATTGGCCGACTCCAACCACGGTAAAGGAGATGCAGCGCTTTATTGGCTTTGCCAACAACTATCGGAGGTTTATCCGGGGCATGGCAAGGTCGCAGCTCCCATCACATCTCTGTTGAAGGGTGGGCAGTCCCGGCTCCGCTGGTCTGCTGAGGCTGAAAGGGCCTTCAGTAACCTGAGGGTTCTGTTCACCTCAGCCCCGGTACTGGCCCACCCCGATCCATCACTACTGTTCGTAGTGGAGGAGGATGCGTCCGAGGTAGGGATAGGCTGTCCTATCTCAATGCTCAGGCACGCCACCCAAGCTCCGCCCCTGTGCCTTCTACTTCAAGAAGCTCAGTTATAAATTAATTTGCATTTTAATTAGGGAAATAAGTATTTGACCCCCTCTCAATCAGAAAGATTTCTGGCTCCCAGGTGTCTTTTATACAGGTAACGAGCTGAGATTAGGAACACACTCTTAAAGGGAGTGCTCCTAATCTCAGTTTGTTACCTGTATAAAAGACACCTGTCCACAGAAGCAATCAATCTATCAGATTCCAAACTCTCCACCATGGCCAAGACCAAAGAGCTCTCCAAGGATGTCAGGGACAAGATTGTAGACCTACACAAGGCTGGAATGGGCTACAAGACCATCGCCAAGCAGCTTGGTGAGAAGGTGACAACAGTTGGTGCGATTATTCGCAAATGGAAGAAACACAAAATAACTGTCAATCTCCCTCGGCCTGGGGCTCCATACAAGATCTCACCTCGTGGAGTTGCAATGATCATAAGAACGGTGAGGAATCAGCCCAGAACTACACGGGAGGATCTTGTCAATGATCTCAAGGCAGCTGGGACCATAGTCACCAAGAAAACAATTGGTAACACACTACGCCGTGAAGGACTGAAATCCTGCAGCACCCGCAAGGTCCCCCTGCTCAAGAAAGCACATACACAGGCCCATCTGAAGTTTGCCAATCAACATCTGAATGATTCAGAGGAGAACTGGGTGAAAGTGTTGTGGTCAGATGAGACCAAAATCGAGCTCTTTGGCATCAACTCAACTCGCCGTGTTTGGAGGAGGAGGAATGCTGCCTATGACCCCAAGAACACCATCCCCACCGTCAAACCGTGGAAACATTATGCTTTGGGGGTGTTTTTCTGCTAAGGGGACAGGACAACTTCACCGCATCAAAGGGACGATGGACGGGGCCACGTACCATCAAATCTTGGGTGAGAACCTCCTTCCCTCAGCCAGGGCATTGAAAATGGGTCGTGGATGGGTATTCCAGCATGACAATGACCCAAAACACACGGCCAAGGCAACAAAGGAGTGGCTCAAGAAGAAGCACATTAAGGTCCTGGAGTGGCCTAGCCAGTCTCCAGACCTTAATCCCATAGAAAATCTGTGGAGGGAGCTGAAGGTTCGAGTTGCCAAACGTCAGCCTCGAAACCTTAATGACTTGGAGAAGATCTGCAAAGAGGAGTGGGACAAAATCCCTCCTGAGATGTGTGCAAACCTGGTGGCCAACTACAAGAAACGTCTGACCTCTGTGATTGCCAACAAGGGTTTTGCCACCAAGTACTAAGTTATGTTTTGCAGAGGGGTCAAATACTTATTTCCCTCATTAAAATGCAAATCAATTTATAACATTTTTGACATGCGTTTTTCTGGATTTTTTTGTTGTTATTCTGTCTCTCACTGTTCAAATAAACCTACAATTAAAATTATAGACTGATCATGTCTTTGTCAGTGGGCAAACGTACAAAATCAGCAGGGGATCAAATACTTTTTTCCCTCACTGTAGTGTCTGACCGCGGTCCCCAGTTCACATCCAAGGTCTGGAATGCGTTCATGGAATGTCTGGGGGTCTCGGTCAGCCTGACCTCTGCTTTCCACCCCGAGTCTAATGGGAAGGTGGAACGGGTAAATCAGGATGTGGGTAGGTTCCTGCGGTCCTACTGCCAGGAACGGCCGGGGGAGTGGTCGGTGTTCTTTCCATGGGCCGAATATGCCCAGAACTCTCTCTGTCACTCCTCCACTAACCTAACGCCATTCCAATGTGTTTTAGGTTACCAACCGGTTCTGGCACCGTGGCACCAGAGCCAGACCGAGTCCAATGTACTCTCTCGACCCTTCAGAAACAGGCCTCAGGTATAACCAGTCCAGTTTGGTGTGTGTTCTGTATGAGGGTGAAATGATGATAGTGAGAAGAGCAAGGACACCTGTTCTCTAAGGGAGAGCTCCCACCTCATTACTTTGTTTCTGGGCTCCTGACCTTGGGTAAGAGGCAGTGCACCTTGGGAGAATGAGTCTCTGGGTCAGTGGGGCTGTGTATGAATGTTCTGTCCGAGCTAATGAGGATCTGTAACCTCAAGGGACCTCTTTCTCTTTCTGTCAGGGACTACATCTCATATCTCTCCCTCTGGCTACCTACTATCTAAGGCCTATAGGTGCTCATTGCTCACTATCTGATCAATGTTGGCCCTCAGGGAAGATAATTATTCTAACTGGTCTTTCAAGAGACCTTCCCTCCCACTTCTCCCTCTGGATGACTAACTACCCACGTGATTTATGAGTAACGGCCATAGATTTCTATGGTAACAGCAAGCCAAGCATGATGGTGCAGGCTGGCTCGTTTGGCCACCACAATTTCTCCAAAAGCCTTGCTGCAAGAGGCAGAGTTAAATGTGGGTGCTTCTCTGAGATGTTTGTTACACCATCTGATACGTGGGTGATAACGAATAATAACTGACTCAGCTCAATGCAGTAACTGTCAAAGTACAAGACCATCAGCATTCAGCATCCTGGACTGCAGTGTTCTGTGGTGGGAGAGGATGGCACTGAACAAAATAGAGCAGTATAGGGAACAGTATAGCTAGTGCGTTCTGTGGGTTTGGTTCAGATTGCATTGCAACTGATTGAACTGACTCTTGAAAAGGGGGGGTGATATGACTAGGCGTTTTCTTCTTTCGACACCCTCGCTTTCATTATTAGGGCAGATTGTGCACGCCTGAATCACACGCACACACAACAAAGCATTTGGGAGTGTTATCTTCTGCAGTCAGCTAAAAAGAGATACCACACACACTGTTTCAGTTCTTTCCAGCACCTCTCTGTCCTTCAGTCTGAGTTCAGGCGTTTTTTCACTTATCCAGCACTAATTTCTTTCTCCTACACCATGTGACAAGATCAAATCAGATTTAACAAGTAATAATTATCAGTCTCTCTCTCTCTCTCCCTGTTTCTCCCTCTCTCTCTCACTTTCTCTATCCCTCTCTCTCTCTCACTCTCTCTCTCATCCACACCTTTTGCTGCATACCATTAATGCCAGCCCAGGAATACACTTTTAACTCTTATGTATCACAATTTTATTACAAAAAGTAGATATTTTTCACATCTTTCTGTGTTGCCATGCTTGGAGCATATAACAATCCAGTAGAAAACCACCCAGTCCCCAGAAAGGATAGTCAAGCAGATTGATGTCGAAGAGGATGTGGCAGCATTCTGTCACTCAGTCATGCTGTCACTATACAGACACTGTAACATTCCGAATACAGATACAAACACCTGCCCAAACACGTCATCATATCCGTTAACAAACCTCAATTAAATTACATTTATCAGAATAATAACAAGAAACACTCCCACCCTCCCCCAAAATAAATATAAAACAAACAATACATATAATTTGCAACATAAAACGTATGTGCTCAATATTTGCACCAGCCCAAGGCACCCAGGCTTTGTAGCATGTTGGCAATTAATGACATTCGTTTACAGGGTCTACAGGAAACACTTTGAAGCGAACGAGAATTACAAATGATTTTTACAGTCCGACTTTGCAGTGTCCTTCAACGAACCCACGGCGTCCTCTCTCTACATGGCTCTATTCATTCACAGTGCAAGATCCGGAGGGGTGGGTGAGGTTGAGGGATTTGGAGGGAGCTGTATCATTTAATGGCGTCAAATACTGACAAGACTTGGACGGACAGCGTGAGTTCCACTTTAGAGGATGGCTCCATAAATTCCACACTGTGCTGTGAATTGTCCAACATAAGGCGTGGATTGCCCAGCTGCAGGTCCAAGACAAAATAAGCGAATCAAAAAAGCTAAAGTGCGCTTGCAACAAAACTCCAAAAGAAAAACAAACAAACAGATACCAACACTGTCCAACTGAGGTTTCCAAGACGAATGAGATTTTTCTCAAGATCAAAAAAAGTTGTTTCGCACATAAATATCTAATAGAAATCCCAGGTTTAAGCTTATCATTAAATAAATACCAAATCGTCTGTAACGAACGTCATAATGAAGACAAGAACGACAGAAGCTCAAAACAAATACAGACAAGGATTGGCCTTGGTTTCATGCCGAAATGCAGTTCAGTTGAGCGAACGGCACGGCTCGAATGTCCACTTGGTAGCTCCACCGAATATTTCAATGTTGGACTCTGACCAAGAGAATACGTTGCCAGTTTGCGCTTTGCTGTTGCAGGTTGCCAGGTTATAAATCTCCCCGATGGAAAGCTTCCTATCCCACATGTTGAGATTTGCTAGCTCACCTACATATGCTTGTGTGGCATCAAAACCTCCCCCCAGCGTGTCCTGTGGAGCAACAAGATGACAAGTTCAAGGTTAGTGGCGCGAAATGTCGGTACGCGCGCGGCCTGGTCTTTCTATTACAAATGTGTGTAATAGGCTAATCATCCTGTACTGTATTAGGAAGGAATACAATTGGGGTTGGAACACAGTTGGCCTATACCATGGAAATGCACTGATTTCTAATTATCATAAAACTATAATAAAAAGCAACCACTCTCAGTGACAGTTCCACCACAACCAAAGCCCAAATTTAACCATTTACACACGGCTGGCCATGCGCCATTATTTGCTTTTCACGACATGCCTATTACTCTGTAATGCCTATAACTCTGTAATTGCTAATGATTTCCCACTTTTCTATCTGAAGTAGATTGTGCATTGTCACAATTGAGTTGGGGTATTCCACGATATCTAGCTCGAGGGCCTTAATTAGATGGCTACGTCTTAATTGACAATTTCGTCCAAGGTCTCTCAACTTTCCCATCACATTAATATTCCTCCCTTTGATCATTGGAGAGAAAACGTGCTCTAATATTTTCATTACTAATGGATATAATTATTTTCCCCAAGCCATTTATCTCAAGAATATATCACGATTTGCATACCAATTTAATCTAAAGTTAGTTCATCCTCATTTAGTGAACCCTCTTACCTGCTCTTGTCCCAATACGAGGACCCCCTGCGGCTTGATGGGATGGTATGGCGCCAGATTCTCTCCGCTGCCCCGCAGCACTCCGTTCTGAAACGCCTCCCACATCCCGTCGCGCGTGGTCCAAGTGATGCAGATGTGATGCCACTTCCCGTCGTTGATGATGAACGGCAACTTGGCCACCTGCAGCATGGACAGCGCACCCATTACTGTATGTTCAAATAGGCCTGCCCTAGAACTAATGATTGCTATGGTTTTTTATGTTTTCAGACATAGCACTGTCTGTAAATACAATATTTTTTATAATTAAGTTGCTTGTAACGTCTCCATAACTTTCCCATACATTGCATAATGCTGTGTAGTAGCGGCGTAGCTTAATTTGCTAGTCTGGCACACCACATTTACGCAGGGCGATCTGTCCATTTTGCCTATAGCCACATGCGGTGTAGAATATGCCATTGCCATCAGCGATCATTACCTTATCATTGATGAGTATCTCCATCGGGTTATTTCCCCACTCAATCAGCACCAGCTCGTTGGCCTGCCCCGGGACAGCGTAGGAGAAAGGTGTGCCCACCCCAGGCGACGCATTCGATTTAATCCACAGACACACCGTGAAGGCGTACATCTCCGGCAGGGTTCTTTTGGCTTTGGCGTACATGTAGTTGGTTCTCAACGGGAATGTCAGCTGGAACTTGTCCAGTGGTCTGTTGTCTTTCCCACCTGCGGACGAAACATATGCCTACTTGTTTACCTTTCAGTGATTTATATAATCTACATTGCACTCATAGGCCTATGGTATAGTCAGTTATGTCATATCATGTGATTGATTGATTGGTTTAATCGTATGCATGGTTTGCTCCACCAGTTGAGATTTTCGATCCCCAACTAAAGGTTTTCTCCTTTCTCTTTAGTTTGACGATGCTCTGTTCTATATCATTGGCTTGGAACAGACTGTGCATCTCTCTCCTAGCCTATTCTCTGCGGTATGATGTGACCACGTGAGCAGGGCAAACAAGGAATAGCTTTGTCTCTCACTCACTCACTCTCTCTCTCTCTCTCTCTCTCTCTCTCTCTCTCTCTCTCTCTCTCTCTCTCGCTCTCTCTCTCTCTCTCTCTCTCTCTCTCTCTCTCTCTCTCTCTCTCTCTCTCTCTCTCTCTCTCTCTCTCTCTCTCTCTCTCTCTCTCTCTCTCTCTCTCTCTCTCTCTCTCTCATCCCGTCCTCACCTCCAACCCCCTCATTCTCCCCAGTAAGGAGTTGAACTAAACATTGATCGATGTTCCAAAATGCGCCTGTTTGTCTCCAACACTGTGCGCTCTATATCCAGCACTGCGCACATCGTTAAAAACCTGTTGTAAAGTTCCTGCGCCGCTATGTCCCCTACAAAACCAACGACTCTCGTTCACAGTCACTGGAAATAAAGCGTCATTGGCTGTCGCTCCCTGACACGTGAATTATTATCCCAGTGTGGCATCACTGTGTTAATATGAGATATGCAAAGCAATGCAGCTACCTCCCCCTCTCATCTCCCATCTCCCATCTCCCCTTACACAAACCCGCACACCACAGTGGTGATAGCTGCGCTGCGGCACTGTCTGTATTGACAAGCTACTGTGGTATGCGGGTTTGGAGTGATTCCTCATGTGGGCCAGGCAATTTTACCAAGTGAAATGCAGGGTTGTTTTTAGAAATTTGCATTATTTTAGAAATATAAACCATTGAACGAGCCAATTCCACCACATTTGGATGATTCTGGTGCCCTTATTTTTTCTACTATTAAAACTAAATGCGCAAATTATTATCAAAATAATGTAATCAGTTTAGTCGTTTATAAGCATTCACATGAACAGAACAATTATATTGACTGTGTATATTTGGGCATGATCTCTTTGCCCCATAGCTCACTCACCTTTCTCTAGGTCCGTTATCCGGTGATGCATGGAAGTCAGCGTGGACTCCACTCGATTCCGCTGGTCCGTATCGTTCTTCTGACCCGGTTTGGTCTCCTCCAGGGTGTTGACCCGGGACAGCACCTGCTTCTCCATATCATCAATCTTGTTCTGAAGCAGGTCTTTCAGACTATTCGCCTGGGCCGTACCGTTGTTTCGGCTGTATTGCTGTATAACGGAACAAGGACAGAGGAACAGACAAGATGGGACGATTAAAATAACTTTGGGTTTAAATAAACAATCCTACATGTGCGAGGCGGGGCTCGTCGTGGGTAAAGCTCTGGTGCTTAGCTCGTTTGTGGAGGACTTACTGCCTCGGCAATTTGCATCAAGTGCCTAAATTGGTCCAAAGATGAGGCGTCTGTCTGTCCTTATCAAGAGTGTGGTGCGGCTTCATTTAGTGCTCTAGAGTAATTACTTTCCGATTGGATGCGGAAAAATAGCTTTAAATAGGTCTATAGCATTAGTGACTGGACTAACATAACCCTATAGCAAGCAATTCACAACTATAGAGAGCACTTATAACTAGCACATTGAGCACTATAGGCTATACAACCAACCGAGCCGATTGGAAACGCGTAAAAATGATTAAAAGTTGATTGAAAGCTCAACCTGCATTCCATATTGCTAGTTCAAAATAGGGAGGTCAAACAAACCCCAATGCCTACCTCAAGATTCTCCAACCTCTGTTTGAGGGTCTGTAAAGTCTGTCCTAGTTGAGCGAGAGTGTCCTGAGGACCCCTTGAAACATCCCCCATAGTGTTCTTGGCGCCCGGTACTATTCTCCGGCCTCCCGCTCCGGCCTCGGGCAGACTCTGGCTCTCACACCGGCTCAACTTGGACGTTAGTTCCCTGATTGTCTCCTTTTGGTTCATAATGGTCTCTTTTTGCTGTAACACGGTCTCCCTCAACTGCATCACCGTCGTCTTCAAGTCCTCCGCCGGACCGGTGTTCTGCATCGTAGCCGCGCACAAGTCCATATCCTTGGGCACAGACGTGCAAATAAACTGGGTCTGTCCGAAATCTTGCGTCGACCCCTCCAAAACTAAGAAAGAAAGTAGGAAAAGTTGCCAAGAGTGTCCCTCCATGATTCCAGGCATGTTTCCTGGCATGTGTGTGGTGTTGCAGCCGCTGAGTGTGTTTGCAGGCGGTTAGTTTCAGCACCAAGGAGCTGTCCACTGTCTGTAGCTGTGAGGTTTCAGCTCTGCTCGTCCTAGTTTTTATAGGCTAGCTACAGCCGGGATGAGGGCAGCGCTGAGGCAGGTTCTCTGCATCACAGTGGGGAGGAAGCAGGTTGGGCTGCTTAATCACGTCCAGCCTCTTATTTAAGGTGGACCGGGGCGATTAGAAAGCTATACTGTATGTTTTACACCACTGTGGCTATTCTCTTGTCAGTCTGATTGTTTTTGTAGGCTATTTGACATAAATGCACGACAGAGTAAGCTAAAGTACTGCTACTAAGCCTATACTGTTTTAGGATTTAGTTTCATAGGCTGCTATTATTATGGTGACCATAATAATAGCAGCCTATGAAACTAAATAGTTGTATTTGTAAATGTGAATTGCAGACCATAATATGGTCTGCAATTCACATTTACAAATACATAAGTGAGAATAGGAGAAGATGAGCTGGTTTTACCAGGAGTAAATATATTGTAGATGGCAGTCTGCTTTACATTCTGAAGTTTAACTGGCATTCATAAAAAAATAAAAATAAGATTAAACTACTGTCGTTTCGAAGTCATATATCAGTACAGTACATTGAAGTGATTGAATTTGAGCTAACTCGTGTATTCCATTAGGCCTAGTATAGCCTATGTGTTACACATGGAGTTCATTCTGACATCTCTGAAGGTCCACCTTAAAGGAAGCCACTCCCCATGCTCCTAGAGTGAGGATCCTGGCAGCGTCCCTCTCTCTGACTATCCCACTGAGTATTATCTCTCTCTCTCTCTCTCTCTCTCTCTCTCTCTCTCTCTCTCTCTCTCTCTCTCTCTCTCTCTCTCTCTCGCTCTCTCTCTCACCTTCCACCAGTTGGCGTGTGTCTCATTCATCCCCATATTTCCCCACAGATATGGGTTTATCTGATGCAATCTCGGTGCAGTGTCATGTTTTATTTCCGAGATGTGTCCCTCACAATGAATCTACCTGCCTGTGTGTTCATCACACAATCCATTATACATGACATACATTCAAATTAAAAGTATTGCATTAGGCTATTAGTATTTTGCCCATAGTCTGGACTCCTTAGTCTGAACTCCTCCTGGATGCCTTATAAAACTTTAAATTCAGCTTGTGGATTTTTTTTTTCATTTATGATGTAAGCTACTGAGGATTCCGGTTCAAATGTGTCTCTGGCATATTCATTGCAAGCAGTTACTTTATTCACTTTATTCAAATGAAATGATTATTAATTGTCTGCACTATACCTTAATCAGACCAGTTGGCATTAAGGTTCTAATTTTTGCACATCCATGCAAGAATAGACTATATCTTATCACCCAATTCGGCAACCCAAGAAACACGTTAGGCAAAGTAAATGCATGAATCATGAACGTATCATAGTCTAAGCAAATAGATAATTAGTCAGTGATCGAGTCCATGAAGGCTACATTTCCTCACAGAGCAACCATGTCCTCCTCACGCATGCTGAGTCAAACGAAAAGGAACGGTGAACTACCGTTCTTCAAACCCTCACCATCCATCCGAGGGGTGCTAAAAGGATATGAAATGGATTCAAATAATTAATTTAACAGGTTGTTGCGTAACAAGCACCGAGGCTATCACATAAATATTTATTAGATGCAATGAGGGAAAACGCGCCAAAGGTCCGTTAGAATGATGTCGTTGGAAATATTTCATTTCCCCTTTTGGAGATATTGATGAGCTGCTGGAAATGATCTGGAAACTGATTTTAATATAGGCCTATAGTGGCTTTGGTAAATCTACTAGGCCTAGCCCACTTGGCAAAAACTGGTTGAATCAACCCTGTTTCAACAACAACAACAAAAAGAAGCAAAGTGATGATGTTGAATCAACGTGGAAAACTGATTGGATTTGAAAAACCTCATCAACCTAAAGGAATGTCTTTTTTTCCACTCAACTTTTAACCTAAATCCAATGACATGGTGCCATTTTTTGTTGATTTCTCGTTGAATTCACGTTAGTTGACAACTCAACCAAATGTAAATCAAAACTAGACGTTGTACTGACGTCTGTGCCCAGTGGGAGGCTACTACACCGCAGCATAGCTATTTTCTCTCAACCAGTAGGCCTATAAAATAATCAGCACTGCACCAAATCAGCACCCTGTACAGCAGCACAAGGTGTTAGCCTACAGACTCGGTTCTCTTGTGAAATACATGGGCACTCAAATCCTAGACTTAATAAAGAAGCTTACAATGTTTTATCAACTGAAAATATAGTTGTATAAGACTTTGTGACACGGAAGCGGTCTCAGGCAACAACAACAAAAAACGCGTAAATGGACCCATCTGTCGAGTTTAATTGGTTTAATTATCGATCGCTCGCGTTGTAATCAGCAAGGTGCCAAGCCAATGGCGGGAAAAAGTCAAGATAACAAATGGTTAATGGCAAAGTCTAATTGTGTGCCTGCAAGAGCTCATGTTGCAAATCCCCCTTATCTCAGCACATGTACATAAACAAGGCGCTTTGTACGTATCAAATTGCACCCTATTCCATAGTGCACTACCTTTGACTGGGTAGTGGCAGGTAGTAAGGCAGGACTTTGGTCAAAAGTAGTGCACTATACAGAGAAAAGGGTGCTGTTGGAAAACATACATTTTCAGCCTTTGTCATTAGGGCACTCTCAGTATATGCATAGGTCATCATGTTAATGTTCATTATCTGTCGCCCAGCCCCAACAGGCAATAAAATAGCTGTTTACCATCAGGGAGCAAATTAGCCAGTGTTCTATGCATTAGATCCACAGTACTGTAAACGATTAAGCTGAACTCTAACCCTGCTGGGACATAATACAATCCTACTGGGAGACCAGAGTAGGTCCAGCAGCTTGCCTCAGATATATATTCATATTTATCCTTCATATCTGCTGTATAAAAAAGAGCAGCGCCATATGCTCGGCCAAAGGCTTCCTCTCCTCTATTTGATATCTCCGCCAGTTTTTCCTCATTTTTTTTAGACAGGAGAAATTGCATAAACAACCAGAGTTGTGACTGAGGACTCTGGGCAGATTTGGTTATTTTTAATTAGTAAGATTTGTAGTCTTATTGCAACGTTTGGAGCACTTTCGACTAAAATGACAGCAGTTTACATGCCAGAGCTTAGGATCAGTGAAATGTGGACAGTTGTAATGATCTTGTGATGGTCCACTGCACCAACTTTGTGAGTCTATTAGTGGGGCGGTCTGCCTCTACCTAGCTCAGCTGCATCCCTCCAAGTTAGTTTTAAATTCAATCGAAAATGTTCCTGTTCACAGCTCTCAAAGGTCCTTTTGGCCCCTGTGCATCTCGCCTAAGCAAAAACCTAGGGGAAAAACGGGTCCACAATGGCCATCCAGCATTGTTAATAGCACCAACTCCGTTCAGAGGCTGTATACGCTAGCTCCAGCCTAGATAATATAGCATAGCTGGACTCACCCTCTGGGTCTGCATCCCAAACGGCACCCTATTGCCTTTGTAGTGCAAAATCTTTTGACCAGAGTCCAGGGCCTTTAAAAAAAATAAGTGCACTCTAAAGTGAATAGGATGCCATTTGGGATGCAAAATTGCGAGAATGGACTGTGATCAGTAATAATCAGTCTCCCAGTGCCTACTGAATAATGCAAAGCCTTTATAACAGAACCCTAATGGCATAGATAGATAAGGACTATTTAACACTGTGCCTCTGCACCACTACTCCTTTATACGACCAGCATTTGCAATGGCCGGGAGGAGGAGGGGGCGGCGAACAAGCACAAACAAACCAAGGCTGTGGATGCTTCCCAAATGGCACTCTATTCCCTAAATAGTGTACTACTTTTGATTGGACCCATAAGGCTCTGGTCAAAAGTAGTGCACTATATAGAGAATAGTGTGCCATTTGGGATACATCCTGTGTCGGAAATTCTTATGTATTCCATATATTGTGTGCACCAAAGGGAATCGGGTGCCATTTCAGACGCACCCCAAGAAAAGGTTGGGTCACAGCTATATGGATGGTTCAGAGATAACACCAGTTTTAGCAATGTTTATGCAGTGTCTTTGTTTACTGTCCAGTACTGCTTGTTTTCTTTTTTACTGTGTGTTAAGTTTATATGCTACTGCAAGTTTAGCCCTATACGTTTTCCTGCTTAGTAACTCTGAAAATCCGCTGCAGACAGAGAGTGTAGGCACTCCGGTCCCCACTGGATGCTCCCCTGTTCCTCCAGTCTCGTTATCTGCTTTCCTTCATGCCATAGGAGTCTGTCTGTCTGTCTGTCTGTCTGTCTGTCTGTCTGTCTGTCTGTCTGTCTGTCTGTCTGTCTGTCTGTCTGTCTGTCTGTCTGTCTGTCTGTCTGTCTGTCTGTCTGTCTGTCTGTCTGTCTGTCTGTCTGTCTGTGGAGCTCACCGTGGGTGGTTTCCCATGGGGAGTATGGCTGGGGAGATGGAGTTAGAGAATAGGGATCGCAAACACACACACACACACACACACACTCACAAACACTCAGAGACAGAATATGACAGACAGACAGGACGGGGTGAGCCATACATGGTAAATGGCTCTGTCTAGAGGTCTGTGTCTGACCCATTATTTCCCAAGGGTATCCATGTGTGTAGGTTAGACATGGGGAATGATACAGCCACTAATAACAGCTCTGCAGCCCCATTGTCAATGGCACACAGCTCTCAGTCTAGTACAGTGCTCAGTTCTCTTAACATGACCTTGAAGAGATAGTTCACCCATACTTTACGATTAGTTATGTTCGCATCAATAACTTGTAGAAATGTGCAATATGTAAGGGATAATCAATGAGGGGCTATGCGTTCTATGGAAAATAATGAGCGATGTGGAAGGTGTGTTCCACGACACACCAGCGGAATGGTGTTGCTTTATTTTCCAGAGAATGCATAGAGCCCCGAGTTGATTATTTCATACCATGGCTATAATCGAACACATTTGCCTGTAGAAATGTGTTTATTTGCCAGTAGAAATCTGTTCAACATCTACTGAACATGGAAGAATGAACTATCGCCATTGAATTCTACCGTGCAAATGTACCGTGTGTTATAGGGAATTATAAACTGGGTGGTTCAAGCCCTGAATGCTGATTGGCTGACAGCCGTGGTATATCAGACCATATACCACGTGTATGACAAACAAAACATTACGTTGGTAACCAGTTTATAATAGCAATAAGGCACCTCTGGGGTTTGTGATATCTAAATGATAATGCCCGAGATGCCGGTGTTTGGAGGATATATTGGCACGGGTGTTGTTAGGCCCGAGATGAAGTCGAGGGCCGGTAAACCGTGCCAATATATCCTCCAAACACCAGCTTCAAGGGCATTATCACTTTTATACAACGGGTTATCAACATATTCAAATAATGTGTCACGTATACGTAGGGAGTCAGGAAGCAGGTGCAGAAGGTGTGATGGGTGAGTTGAAGGAGTCAGGCGCAGGAGGGTAAATAACAGGATTTATTCCGGAAAACAGAGTTACGCAGTAATGTGTCAAAACAGTCCAGTGCGCAAAACAGGCACACTGGAACCAACAAGGCACACGGGGAAAATAACATGGCGATACAAAATACAAGGAGCTGCACCAAGCTTCACTATCCTCACAAAAAACAATCAAACACAAAGACAAGGGGGCAGAGGGAACACTTATACAGGTACTGATGAGGGGATATGAACCAGGTGTGTGTAATGAACAAGACAAAACCAACGCAATGCCCTCGTTTGGGTGTAGGGACTGATCAAAGCCTGAAGGTACGGAGGTGCCGTTCCCCTCACAGCTCCGTAGGCAAGCACCATGGTCTTGTAGCAGATGCGAGCTTCAACTGGAAGCCAGTGGAGTGTGCGGAGGAGCGGGGTGACGTGAGAGAACTTGGGAAGGTTGAACACCAGACGGGCTGCGGCATTCTGGATGAGTTGTAGGGGTTTAATGGCACAGGCAGGGAGCCCAGCCAACAGCGAGTTGCAGTAATCCAGACGGGAGATGACAAGTGCCTGGATTAGGACCTGTGCCGCTTCCTGTGTAAGGCAGGGTCGTACTCTCCGAATGTTGTAGAGCATGAACCTACAGGATCGGGTCACCGCCTTGATGTTAGCGGAGAACGACAGGGTGTTGTCCAGGGTCACGCCAAGGCTCTTCGCACTCTGGGAGGAGGACACAATGGAGTTGTCAACCGTGATGGCGAGATCATGGAACGGGCAGTCCTTCCCCGGGAGGAAGAGCAGCTCCGTCTTGCCGAGGTTCAGCTTGAGGTGGTGATCCGTCATCCACACTGATATGTCTGCCAGACATGCAGAGATGCGATTCGCCACCTGGTTATCAGAAGGGGGAAAGGAGAAGATTAGTTGTGTGTCATCTGCGTAGCAATGATAGGAGAGGCCATGTGAGGATATGACAGAGCCAAGTGACTTGGTGTATAGCGAGAATAGGAGAATGCCTAGAACTGAGTCCTGGGGGACACCAGTGGTGAGAGCATGTGGTGCGGAGACAGATTCTCGCCACGCCACTTGGTAGGAGCGACCGGTCAGGTAGGACGCAATCCAAGAGTGAGCCGCGCCGGAGATGCCCAACTCGGAGAGGGTGGAGAGGAGGATCTGATGGTTCACAGTATCAAAGGCAGCAGACAGGTCTAGAAGGACAAGAGCAGAGGAGAGAGAGTTAGCTTTAGCAGTGCGGAGAGCCTCCGTGACACAGAGAAGAGCAGTCTCAGTTGAATGACCAGTCTTGAAACCTGACTGGTTTGGATCAAGAAGGTCATTCTGAGAGAGATAGCAAGAGAGTTGGCTAAAGACGGCACGCTCAAGAGTTTTGGAGAGAAAAGAAAGAAGGGATACTTGTCTGTAGTTGTTGACATCAGAGGGATCGAGTGTTGTTTTTTTGAGAAGGGGTACAACTCCTTCTCTTGAAGACGGAAGGGACATAGCCAGCGGTCAAGGATGAGTTGATGAGCGAGGTGAGGTAAGGGAGAAGGTCACCGGAGATGGTCTGGAGAAGAGAGGAGAGGATAGGGTCAAGCGGGTAGGTTGTTGGGCGGCCGGCCGTCACAAGTCGCAAGATTTCATCTGGAGAGAGAGGGTAGAAAGAAGTCAAAGCATAGGGTAGGGCAGTGTGAGCAGGACCAGCAGTGTCATTTGACAAACGAGGATCGGATGTCGTCAACCTTCTTTTCAAAATGGTTGACGAAGTCATCCACAGAGAGGGAGGAGGGGGGAGGGGGGAGGGGGAGGAGGATTCAGCAGGGAGGAGAAGGTGGCAAAGAGCTTCCTAGGGTTAGAGGCAGATGCTTGGAATTTAGAGTGGTAGAAAGTGGCTTTAGCAGCAGAAACATATGAAGAAAATGTAGAGAGGAGGGAGTGAAAAGATGCCAGGTCCGCAGGGAGTCCAGTTTTCCTCCATTTCCGCTCGGCTGCCCGGAGCCCTGTTCTGTGAGCTCGCAATGAGTCGTCAAGCCACGGAGCAGGAGGGGAGGACCGAGCCGGCCGGGAGGATAGGGGACATAGAGAGTCAAAGGATGCAGAAAGGGAGGAGAGGAGGGTTGAGGAGGCAGAATCAGGAGATTGGAGGGAGAAGGATTGAGCATAGGGAAGAGATGATAGGATGGAAGAGGAGAGAGTAGCGGGAGAGAGAGAGCGAAGGTTGCGACGGTGCATTACCATCTGAGAAGGGGCAGAGTGAGTAGTGTTGGAGGAGAGCGAGAGAGAAAAGGATAAAAAGTAGTGGTCGGAGACATGGAGGGGAGTTGCAGTGAGATTAGTAGAAGAACAGCATCTAGTAAAGATGAGGTCAAGCGTATTGCCTGCCTTGTGAGTGGGGGGGACGGTGAGAGGGTGAGGTCAAAGAGGAGAGGAGTGGAAAGAAGGAGGCAGAGAGAAATTAGTCAAAGGTAGACGTAGGGAGGTTGAAGTCACCCAGAACTGTGAGGGGTGAGCCATCCTCAGGAAAGGAACGTATCAAGGCGTCAAGCTCATTGATGAACTCTCCAAGGGAACCTGGAGGGCGATAAATGACAAGGATGTTAAGCTTGAAAGGGCTAGTGACTGTGACAGCATGGAATTCAAATGAGGAGATAGACAGATGGGTCAGGGGAAAAGAGAGAATGTCCACTTGGGAGAGATGAGGATTCCTGTGCCACCACAGCGCTGACCAGATGCTCTCGGGGTATGCGAGAACACATGGTCAGACGAGGAGAGAGCAGTAGCAGTAGCAGTGTTTTCAGTGGTAATCCATGTTTCCGTCAGCGCCAAGAAGTCGAGGGACTGGAGGGTAGCATAGGCTGAGATTAACTCTGCCTTGTTGGCCGCAGAACGGCAGTTCCAGAGATGATGTCTAGTTGCTTTTTATAGTGGAGATCAAGTTTATAAATTGCCTGGCTGGGCTGATGAGACAATAGATTGCGCAGTCAGATGGAACAGAGTAAATAGGCATTTGAATGTCATAGATTTAGCCTGTGGTAACTTGTGGAATAGACACTGGCTGGAATACGTTTTTAACCAATCAGCATTCAGCATTAGACCCACCCGTTGTATAAATGGCCAATATACCATGGCTAAGGGCTGTGTCCAGTCACTCCTTGTTGCGTCGTGCTTAAGAACAGCCCTTAGCTGTGGTATATTGGCCATATACCACACCTCCTCGGGCCTTATTACTTAAATAATGCACGCTCTAGAATGCCCTTCAAGCCAATCAGAAACAACTATTCAACAATGCCATGGTATAAATAGACAATACATTTCTACAGGTAATTGATGCTAACATAACTAATCATCAAGTATGTTTGAACTAACCCTTTAAGCTAATGTTAGGATAATATATGCCATAGCAAAATATACTCAGACTAAACTATTGCTTTAAGCCCCGCACAAGACTCGCCACTGCACACAAAGCATTGCCATTCTGTGACTTATTCCCCACAGATTAAAACCCAAAGTGACAAAAACAAATACCAGGTACTCTGTGTTCTGCAGACGCTAAGCTAACTTTATAGCTAATAATTCTCCTCAGTCTGCATATTAGCGCTTTCGCTAAGACAGCACTGTTTATCAAACAACCTGCACTACTGGGCACCTTGGGCCTCGTCCAAAACAAAGAAACACCCTCCCACACTTCCTGATATAGCTCTTCACCTACAACAAGTGTGTGGTCGAAAACATGTTCAGATGGGGAGGCAGACTTTCCCTTAATTTGAGGTGAGATTTTAATGACTGTTACGCGCCAGTTCCTCGAACATAGTAACCATAACAAATTCATGTTTGAAAGCATGCCACAGTGTTTACAGTTGGTGGTTCTAATGAGTGGACAGCCCCAACAGATGTGTAAGCTGGTGTAATTGGTGGTGTGTTAGTCAGGTTGCGTCTCAAATGGCACCCCATTCCCTATATAGTGCACTACTATGGACCCTGGACAAAAGTAGTACACTATATAGGGTATAGGGTACCATTTGGGACGCATCCTGTCTCTCTCTGCAGGTAAAAGTGTAGTGAGAGGAAGGAACACACACAGGAAGGATGAAGCTCATCTTTGGTTGTGTTTGGGGCTCTGTTGTAGGCTCTGTTCACTCTAACAAGATCAACAGCTACAATGGAGAGAGAAGATGTTTGACACCGCAATGTCTCTTGACAGTCTGCCTTCCCCAATTACTGTTCTTAAATTTTTTTCTCCAAGGAGTGTTTTCTGTCTATGGGGAGGAGCTCAGTGGGCATTTGGATGACAAACCCTCTTTTTTTTTTTTTAAGTCTGAAGGTCATTTATATTCTTAGAAATGCATGGTATTCTGTATGCACTCACTAACTGTAAGTCGCTCTGGATAAGAGTGTCTGCTAAATGACTAAAATGTAAATGTAAATGTATTCCACTCACATCGCCACACTATGCATGAGCTCTGTCGATGGAGATTCTCCCAGGTTATTTGGCACTGTACAAACTCGTTGCGTTTCACGTTTGAGTGTCAGTGTACCAAGGGCGCTCACCTTAGCTCATCATCAAAATGTCACTGCATGTGTTTCTAAGGATATGGAACCCTACAGTGCACAGCATCATAACCCTTTAGCACCACGCTACAGCAGAACACTTTACAGCGAGAAAGCACACAGTGCAAAGAGAGAAATAGTATTATGTGCCAACTGCCAAGCCAATTTGGAAGTTTTAGTTGGACGCTTTTACAACGTGTCACTGTTTCAACAACTCTTAAAAGGCAAGCTGAGGAAACACTACCAGTATACTCCTCATTGACAGTATGAGGAGAGTGCGGGCCCTCCACTTCTGTTGGAACCCCATAATGTTGTGGAGACCCCGTAAACCATGAAGGGGTAGGAAGTAAACGGTGTAATGGAGACAGCACTTCAGATCCTCTTCTCTCATTACACGACTACACCATCCCAGCTTCCTCTTGTAAAAGATAACTCTTTGCTTTCTGCCCTCTTAACACAACCATTCATGGGGGGATTATGAAGTTTAAAATAACTTTAATACCTTAACAGAGGACAAAGAATTGGCTTTAAACGGTTCACATTCTGCTTCAGCAGCTGGAGCAAAATGTTTTGTGAACGTTCCACGTTGCTCCACACAGCTGGCGTCAACGTTGTGGTAATGTTTGCGGTTGGCGGCAGCTCACTTTCCTCTGTTTGGATTTGAATCTCATTATTAAGGACAAACCCAATTAAAAGCAGCCTGCTGTCTCCCAAGCAGCCGACCAGCTCCCATCATGCCCTTCACCAGACGACTGTGGGAGCCCACAGCAGTTGTCGAGGTCACCAGAACTTTCTTGTGTGATATATGGGGAGTTGACCCACTCCAAGGTGGTTTGCGGGGACGTGGCCCACCTCAACTCCAAGGTGGTTTGTGGGGACTCTGCACACTCCAATGTGGTTTGTGAGGACTCACTCCAAGGTGGTTTGCGAGGACTCACTCGACACTCTACACTGTGTCTATATAACGAAAGATGAAAAATCACCCAAGCAGCGTTAAAGAATGTGGCTCTACCTTCTCCACCAAGGCATCACTCAGGTTTGCTCTCCTTCAGCTTTGGGCTCAGTGGGCAGGTTCTACATCTTACTCCTGTCCTGTGTGTTTTACATACGATTAGTTTCCTTCTTGCGGAACAGCCATCTTAGATTATGATAGTACATCATTTGATGGTGTCTTAAGTAAGTCTTCAGTGTCCACTTGTCATTGGTGTGCTCTTGACGGAAATAAAATAATTCTAACTATACTGTGGGGTATCTCAATGTTATGAGGACCTCGCATGATGCGGTATACTAATGGGAAGCAGCCTTCTAGGCAGCCTTCAATTGCTTTATCAAAGGCTCAATTGATTTCATTCAGTTCATATATGGCAGGGCTGTTCAATGTTGGTCCTGGAGGGCCGAAACACTTCTGGTTTTCATCCTCTCCTTCTAATCAGGGACTAATTCAGACCTGGGACACCATGTGAGTGCAATTAACTACCAGGTAGGAACAAAAAACAGAAGTGTTTCGGCCCTCCAGGGAATTGAACAGCCCTGATATATGGGCATACTGCATATATGATAGTGACATCATGTTTGAGAAAACCTGTGACACTTAAACGTTTGTCAGGTCTTATGCTTCACACCTCCTCTGAAGTGTAATTTGGTTGATCCAGACTCACTTAACACATTGCAACATGATGCTACTTTGGTGTGTATTACTGTGTTGTCGCAACACATGCCTAGCTACATTAAAGACCTTGAAAGACATGCTGTCAGAGAGCTATTTTGAATATAAAAAACCCTCTTTTGTATCTGTTTGAAATACCTCCTCTATCATGTAGCTTTGATGTGATGTGAAATGTCACTTGACATTCTCCCCTCTCTTTACAAGGAGCTTGGTCTATAATGCCTGATGTGATGTCCACCAGATGCATATGCAATTTGTTTTGCCAGATGTCTAGCCCGCATTCTCCATACTTGAATCACATGCTTCACTTTTCAACTAGCTAAAAGCTAGCTAGTTGGAGTCTATGACTGTACTTCTGTTTGTTCCACCGCACGGTAAAGCAATGCACGAGTTGAAAATATTGAACGCATGCGGTACACAGAACGCACCGCAGAGTAGTGCGGCACCCCCGACGTAGCTTTGCGTACTGCTCCATTGACAATTAATGACTTCCGCTGGAATGCAAATAGTTTGATTATTAGCGGTGCGTGGGTAAAATCACTGGAGAAGACAAGCCAAGAAAATAATGCCAGATTACAACCTAATTGTGTTGTTTGCTCTATAACCTGTTAGTTCATATGCCTTGACACCGTGATATGTAGGCCTAAGGCCGAGACAATAAGAAGACACAGTGGCAGAATAAATTCAACCACACCTTTGTTTCATCACAAAACCGGACAGCAACATCTGTCCGGTGAAGTCCACAAAACATATTGCATGTAACAAACAGTTACATGACCTACAGCATGGTCAAGCAAGGTAATGTTTCCGACATTTTCGGACTACTAAACAACTATTGATTTAGAACCACTGAGAATTACTGCAAGTCACAAAGAAAACAGGTGCTGCCTCCACTATTCCAGTACCATTCAGCAGTAGTGGTGAGTGGGTAAAATCACTGGTGAAGCCAAGGCAGAAACAAATGCCATATTACAACCTAATTGCATGGTTTGCTCTATAACCTGTTAGTTCATATGTCTTGCGACCTTGATATATAGGCCTAAGGCCGAGACAATAAGAAGACACAGTGGCAGAATAAATTCAACCACACCTTTGTTTCATCACAAAACCGGGGAGTAAGCTCTGTCTGGTGAAGTCCAGTTTGCATGTGTGCATGCAAGTAGAAAAAACATGTTGACTCACCCTACTTGTAGAGAAACGCCAATGCCATCCTCCTCTTTCATGTTGCCTAAACGGTCTATGACTCTGTCATACAGTACACGCTTTTAGTTTTTGTTGTCCGAGACTACCTGGCTAAAAAGCCAGGCCAGTTAGTTAACATTAGCCTACTACATCTAGCTACATGTTGAACTTCCTTCCTTTCAGGCCAGGGGCACAATGTATGGATTTATGGTTGGATCAGAATCACCGTTATAATCATTGGCCAGTACAGAGAATTAAGTAAAACCACAAGTCCAAATCCCTAACTCCATCCATGGCTAATTTAAAAAGGGCCAATTTTAGCTAGCTAGCTAGACAACTAGATGGAACAATTAAAAAAATATCTGTAAATGACGTTTGGCTTTTGGTGTGATGTGATTGGGGTACGCTAGGACCATTCACAGTTGAGCTCACTCAGTTTAGCTCAATGCTGATTGGCGATTATTTTTATTTATTTTTATCAAGGGAGGCCAAATGCTCGCTGGCTTCCCTTGTATTCAATGCTACGGGCGGCAACAATATCATATTATTTTTGACCAGACAGCATCAGATACATGGGCTTCACATACAGTGACAGAGGGTCGCTGTTTCGCTCGCTCTGATGCTTTTTCTGGTGAGATACATTCAGCCTCTTGCGAATTGAAGGGAAATTATGAAGCACTTTTTTTCTTGGTCCATTTTTGGGGAAGCCTGGCTTCCCTTGGCATCCATGAGTACACCCCACGCAGGTAAATGACTGTCAGCTCAATTTCAGAGATGCTGATTCAAATTCGTCTCTCAATGTTGCTGGGTATAACCCACCCACCCAGCCATATCAAATGCATTTTCAATGTTTTTATTACAAGATCATGTTTAACTCAATCATAACCCTCAAAATGGTGACATAACTCTATTATACGTCTATTATACAGGGGGCAATTATGTCTTACCATGACCTTGTGCTCAAAACATTGAACCTTTTCTGGTTGAAGGGGCCTGTACTGATTAACACCTAAGGACAAACCTCTTCAGTGTGTGTGTGGGCGATATGTGTGTGTGTGTGTGTGTGTGTGTGTGTGTGTGTGTGTGTGATGTGCGTGTGTGATGTGTATGTGTGTGTGTGAGAGAGGGAGAAAGAGTGTGTGCGTGTGAGAGTGGGAGAAAGAGTGTGTGCGTGTGAGAGAGGAGAGGAGAAGCAGCTGTTTCTCTGTGGTAAATGGGTCCTCATGTTCGCAGGGTGGGGATCGTCGGGGACATTCTGTGAATGAGTGTGAACACGGGGCTGGCTGTTCTCCCATCCAGTGTGGATGAAAGCTGAGATAGGCTGCCTGCCCGTCCACTGGCTCCAAATGTGTGCGTTTGTGTGTGTGCGGGTGTGTGTGTGCGCACCTACCTAAAAATAGCCCTTTGGCTCAGCAATGGTGACATCACACCATTACAACCTGAGGTACCAAAATCCCCTCTAGGACCTTCTCTGTTACAGGAGGGGGTCGCAGTTCCGGAGCGACCCACTAGGTGTCATCCTCCTCACTCACAGTCTGGACTAATCAGTATCCTATTGGTGTCACCTGTGTTTACCTGGTCACCGGTGTATTTATGCCCTCACTTCCCTGTGTTCCCTTGCTCAGTTTTCTCTGTTAGTTTCTCTATGTCCAGCAGTACTACTCAGTGTCTGATCGGAGACCAATGTACAGGTACTTGAAAAGTGTTCTCCCTGTTTCATTAGTTGTTTTCAGTAGTAGTTAGTATTTCTTATGTTTGCTGTCAGCCTGTTTTTGGAGACCAATTTGCTCCTCTTTTATTTTATCGTGACAAGTCCGTTATATTGTATCCTGGTTTTGGGACCACCAGTAAAGGTCCTTGTTTCACCATCTCTGCCTACTGCCTACTGTCTATCCTGCACCGCACCTGGGTCACACCTCACACCAACCCTTACAGAAAACTGAGCCAATATGGACCCAGCGGAGGCAGCACAGTATCGGAGCGCATTGGCAACACAGGGACCCCGCCTACCACCTCCGCAGAGGTATGTCGGACATCCAGAGGGCTGCAGGGGAGTATATCGACTAAGCACTCGTTGAGGGTCACATCCGTCCCTCTACCTCACCCGCGGGCACGGGCTTCGTCTTCGTGGGGAAAAAGGACAGTGGGCAGCGGCCGTGCATTGATTACCGGGCGCTCAACAACATCACGGTTAAGAACCGCTACCTACTCCCCCTGCATTCGAGTCGTTGCAGGGAGCCCGGGTCTTCACCAAGCTGGACTTATGCAATGCCTACAACCTGGTGAGGATTCAGGAGGGGGATGAGTGGAAGACTGCTTTTAACACACCCAGTGGACATTACGAATACCAAGTCATGCTGTTCGGTCTAGCCAATGCGCTTGCGGTGCTCCAGGCGTTGGTCAATGACGTGCTCCGGAACCTCCTCGACTACAGCGTCTTCGTGTATTTGGATGACATCCTAATATTCTCTAAGGACATGAGTGAACACCAGCATCATGTTCTGCAGGTCCTCCAATGCCTTCTCCGTCACCAGCTCTACGTCAAGGCGGAGAAGTGCGTGTTCCACGCAGAGACAGTCTCCTTCCTGGGGTACATCGTCACCCAGGGGGACCTACGGATGGACCCAGCCAAGGTCAGTGCGGTACTGGATTAGCACCAGCCCTCATCTCTCACGCAACTACAGCGGTTATTAGGGTTCGCTCATTTTTATAGGCGATTTATTCGCAATTGTAGCTACCTAGCCGCTCCCCCGACAGCCCTCACTCAGACAAGTGTGCGCTCCTTCGCCTGGACCCCGGAAGCGGGGAACGCATTTGATGCGCTTAAGCGCCGCTTTACATCGGCCCCGGTCCTAGGGCATCCTGATCCGTATTTTATCGTGACAAGTCCGTTATATTGTATCCTGGTTTTGGGACCACCAGTAAAGGTCCTTGTTTCACCATCTCTGCCTATTACCTACTGTCTATCCTGCACCGCACCTGGGTCACACCTCACACCAACCCTTACACTTCTCCTCCTTTTGTCAAATGACAAATGACTTCACAACCATTGAAGTGCTCTTCAACTCAAGGTCAGCCTGCCCTCCTTTCTCCCACTCCTCTCCTCCTCTTTCTCTCACTCCCACCAGCTCTTTCAAATCCTCCATTCACCATTCATCATCTAATCCTTTCCATCGAAAGGCTTGAGTAACCCAGTGATGATAATTGTAAGGTTTCACACCCATTCATCTGACACACACACACACACACAAGTTTGTTTTACTATCCTTGTGGGGACCAAACAATTGATTCCCATTCAAAATCCTATTTTCCCTAACCTTAACCTATCCTTAACCCCAATCTTAACCCCAAACGCCTAACACTAACCCTAATTCTAACCCTAACCCTAAGTGTAATATTTATTGTTTTACTATCATTGTGAGGACTTCACACACACACATATACAGGATGGAGCGTTCTCCTGGTCATACACTCCCATTGATTGGTAAATCATCTCATATTAACACATTGATCAGGCGTAAATGGAGACTGTGTCTGGGAGTGTGATCTGTGATAGCTGCGTTGTTGGTCATGAATTAATGGACACCTGTCTAAGCGGTTATTGATTAACGTTTCTGTTGAAGCCATTACAGATTATGGTGGAATTACATTCATGTTAGGGCTATCAGTGTATCTCTCAAAGCGAATTATTGGTAAAGGTATTTCTTTGGTTATAAAAAAGTAATTGTTTCTGTGCTGTCATTTATATCAGGGTCTCACAGCAGCAACTCTGATGGTCTTTGTCACTTCAAACGTTGTGAGAATATTAATGTTACCTTTTGAGGTCTACATCTCTCTAACCGTATTTAACCTCCCACCTCAATGGAGAGAGAGAGAGAGATAAAGAGGGAGAGAAAGGGGAGAGAGAAATAGAGAGGGAGAGATCTCAGTGTCATTCGCTTCAGAAAGTGATGCTTTGTTGTCTCTTTTGAGGACAACCTCACTGATGAAGACCCCATATAAACACAGCGGCCATTATCGTTTGAAGTTTTAAGATGGAAACTTGATGCATTTGATTTAAGGCGATATCAACCTTGAATGTGAGTTATGAGCACCTAAGCTGGCACGAGACTGTCAGGGAAAATGGTCGCACTTGGAGAAAATACTGATGATGATAATAATGCTGAAGAATGCAAAGCATTAATCACGGCATCTCTGTTTTTATTGATGGTCTGTGAGCTTGGCAGACGAATGGCACCAACATGCATAATTAAAACTGGACCCAGAAGCTGGTGTTGTTTCGTCCTCCCAAACAACTTTTAATGTACAACCTTTCTTTAATTCCTTAACTTCTTCAAATTAGGTGAAATTAGATGTTGCATGACTTGTAATGATGGGTTTAGCTGTATTGCGAATGGCTTCGATTTCTAACAAGCATCGATTGTCGTCAAACATGATTTAAGAAACCAAAGGTCGCAGATGCATAAGAAGTCATGCTGAGTCAGGAAACCATGATGTGAGCTCTGATCCCCATAATGTCGCCCGTATGTACCTTTATGTGACTGAGAAGAACTGGTTGGGGCGAGTTAATGCCCCATTACGGCTCTTCCGTCTCCAGTTTCCCGTCTGAGAGGACACACTATTATCATCCAGTAAGAGGATCACATGATTATTATATACAAGCTTCCTGGTAAAACAAACCTCTCCATATCCAATTGCAAACTTCTCCGATCCATCTTTCTATCACTCTCTGCCATTCTCTGCTCTCTCTCTTCTTGCATGGTTCTTTAGCTCTGTCGTCTTGCTAGCCTTGTTGTAATCAGTCCTCAGGGAGGTGAGATGTTGGCTTTTCTTCCCCCTTGTCTGTTTTGGCTCTGGGAACAGCTCCAGTTTCCGGATTGAGCCCTGTTGATCACCTTGTCACCATGCTCCCAATCTGGAAGGAGAAAGATGTGTTTGTCTGCCTGTGTGTGTGTGTGTGTGTGTGTGTGTGTGTGTGTGTGTGTGTGTGTGTGTGACCAATCTCCCCCTCCCCTCCCCACTAACCCAGGGTCTCAACCTCCATGACACTTTAGGAGATTGGATTGGTTTCCCATTCACACTGGACACTGAGACAGGAGGGATAGATTCAGCCTGATACAGTTATGAGTTTCTTACAAAGCTCTAGATTGCTAGATCATAGTGTTGCTGCTGGCTAACCCAAATGGCCAGCATAACGATTACTGCACTGGCCAATGCATTGAGAGGGAGAATATCCTACTGTCCAATCTGCCATACGGTTTTCATGTTTTCTGATGAGCTGAGTTGACGGCCTTGTGGTGGTGCATATACGATCTGAGCTGTATTGTGGTGTGGTGTGCTCACTACCAAGAAGATGAGAGAGTGATATTTTTGTCTGATTAAACAGGGAAGTGACTGAGACATTGGAAGAGCCTCTACTTATAATCTACCTAAGATCATCGCCATTGCATCCCCTATGTACTGTCTGAACCAACCAAGAAAACTGATGGAAACAGGAAGAAAAAATGATTTTCATTTTCTGTTGCAATACGACACAGTAGTAAAGAACCTTTCTGTGTCTTTTGATGACAATTAAATGACCTTAAATATGAAATAATCGAATCACATTTTATTTGTCACATGCGCCGAATTCAACCTTACCGTGAAATGCTTACTTACAAGCCCTTAACCAACAATGCAGTTTTAAGAAAATAGATTTAAGAAAATATTTACTAAGTAAACTAAAGTAAAAAAAATAAAAAATAAAAAAGTAACACTATAAAATAATAATAATGAGGCTATATACAGGGGGTACCGGTACCGAGTCAATGTGTGGGGGTACAGGTTAGTCGAGGTCATTTATACATGTAGATTGGGGTAGATAATAAACAGTGAGTAGCAGCAGTGTAAAAAAAAGGGGGGTGGGGGGTGTCAATGCAAATAGTCCGGGTGGTCATTTGATTAATTGTTCAGCAGTCTTATGGCTTGGGGGTAGAAGCTGTCAAGGAGCCTTTTGGACCTAGACTTAGCGCTCCGGTACCACTTGCCGTGCGGTAGCAGAGAGAACAGTCTATGACTTGGGTGACTGGAGTCTTTGACAATTTTTTGGGCCTTCCTCTGACACCGCCGAGTATATAGGTCCTGGATGGCAGGAAGCTTGGCCCCAGTGATGTACTGGGCCGTACACACTACTCTCTGTAGTGCCTTACGGTCAGATGCCGAGCAGTTGCCATACCAGGCGGTAATGCAACCAGTCAGGATGCGCTCGATGGTGCAGCTGTAGAACTTTTTGAGGATCTGCGTACCCATGCCAAATCTATTCAGTATCCTGAGGTGGAAATGTATTGTCGTGCCCTCTTCACAACTTTATTGGTGTGTTTGGACCATGACAGTTTGTTGGTGATGTGGACACCAAGGAACTTGAAACTCTTTACCTGCTCCACTACAGCCCCATCGATGTGAATGGGGGCGTGTTCGGCCCTCCTTTTCCTGTAGTCAACGATCAACTCCTTTGTCTTGCTCATGTTGATGGAGAGGTTGTTGTCCTGAAACCACACTGCCAGGTCTCTGACCTCCTCCCTATAGGCTGTCTCATCGTTGTCGGTGATCAGGTCTACCACCGTTGTGTCGTCAGCAAACTTAATGATGGTGTTAAAGTCGTGCTTGACCACGCAGTCGTGGGTGAACAGGGAGTACAGGAGGGGACTAAGCACGCACCCCTGAGGGGCCCCCGTGTTGAGGATCAGCGTGGCAGATGTGTTGTTGCCAACCCTTACCACCTGGGGGCGGCCCGTCATGAAGTCCAGGATCCAGTTGTAGAGGGAGGTGTTTAGTCACAGGGTCCTTAGCTTAGTGATGAACTTTGTGGGCACTATGGTGTTGAACGCTGAGCTGTAGTCAATGAACAGCATTCTCACATAGGTGTTCCTTTTGTCCAGGTGGGAAAGGTCAGTATGGAGTGCAATTGAGATTGCTTCATCTGCGGATCTGTTGGGGCGGTATGCAAATTGGAGTGGGTCTAGAGTTTCCGGGATGATGGTATGGATGTGAGCCATGACCAGCCTTTCAAAGCACTTCATGGCTACCGACGTGAGTGCTACGGGGCGGTAGTCATTTAGGCAGGTTACCTTCGCTTTCTTGGGCACAGGGACTATTTACATTTACATTTACGTCATTTAGCAGACGCTCTTATCTAGAGCGACTTACAAATAGGGCTATGGTTGTCTGCTTGAAACAGGTAGGTATTACAGATGGTCATGGAGAGGTTGAAAATGTCAGTGAAGACACTTCCCAGTTGGTCCGCGCATGCTCTGAGTACACGTCCTGGTAATCCATCTGGCCTCGCGGCCTCGCGGCCTTGTGAATGTTGACCTGTTTAAAGGTCTTGCTCACATCGGCTACGGAGAGCGTGATCACACAGTCGTCCGGAACAGCTGGTGCTCTCATGCATGCTTCAGTGTTGCTTGCCTCGAAGCGAGCATAAAAGGCATTTAGCCCGTCTGGTAGGCTCGCGTCACTGGGAAGCTCACGGCTGGGTTTCCCTTTGTAGTCCGTAATAGTTTGCAAGCCCTGCCACATCCGACGAATGTCAGAGCCGGTGTAGTAGGATTCAATCTTAGTTCTGTATTGACACTTTGCCTGTTTAATGGTTCGTCTGAGGGCATAGCGGGATTTCTTATAAGCGTCCGGATTAGTGTCCCGCTCCTTGAAAGCGACAGCTCTAGCCTTTAGCTCGGTGCGGATGTTGCCTGTAATCCATGACTTCTGGTTGGGATATGTACGTATGGTCACGTCGTCGATATGACGTCGTCGATGCACTTATTGATGAAGCCGGTGACTGAGGTGGTATACTCCTCAATGCCATTGGATGAATCCCGGAACATATTCCAGTCTGTGCTAGCAAAACAGTGCTGTAGCATAGCATCCGCGTCATCTGACCACTTCCATATTGAGCAAGTCACTGGTATTTCCTGCTTTAGTTTTTGCTTGTAAGCAGGAATCAGGAGGATAGAATTATGGTCAGATTTGCCAAATGGAGGGCGAGGGAGAGCTTTGTACGCGTCTCTGTGTGTGGGGTAAAGGTGGTCTAGAGTTTTTTTTACTCTGGTTGCACGTGACATGCTGGTAGAAATGAGGTAAAACGGATGTAAGTTTGCCTGCATTAAAGTCCCCGGCCACTAGGAGTGCTGCTTCTTGATGAGCATTTTCTTGTTTGCTTATGGCCTTATACAGCTCGTTGAGTGCGGTCTTAGTGCCAGCGTCGGTTTGTGGTGATGTCCCGTTGGTAGGATAGTCTCTAACGGAGCTCATCCAGTTTATTCTCCAGTGATTGCACGTTGGCCAAGAGAACGGATGGTTGAGGCGGGTTACCCACTCGCCGACGAATTCTCACAAGGCACCCTGATCTTCGCCCCCGGTATCTCCTTCTTTTCTTCATGCGAATGACGGGGATTTGGGCCTTGTCCGGGAACAACATTATATCCTTCGCGTCAGACTCATAAAAAAAAAATCTTCATCCAGTTTGAGATGAGTAATCGCTGTTCTGATATCCAGAAGCTCTTTTCGGTAATAAGAGACGGTAGCATCAACATTATGTGCAAAATAAGTTACAAACAATGCGAAAAAACACACAAAATAGCACAATTGGTTAGGAGGCCGTAAAATGGCAGCCATCCCCTCCTGCGCCATTTTCCAAATAATGTCACTCTCCAACTGCTTCACAACCATACCATTTGTCTTAGTAGAGAGTAACTAATCAAAAGAGAACCATCCCAGAAGCTTGGCTGGTGCGTAAAACCAGCGAATTCAGACAAACAAAAAATTGTTATAGGTTCACACTCAAAAAGATGTTGCATAAAGCTTACTTCATTATTCGATTTTTAAAATGATTTTCACTGGATCAGGGATAGCGTACACAGACGTTTCGGCTTAACAGCCTTCTTCAGTGTGTAGGTACAATTTTATTTAAATTCAAAACAGCATTTGTAAAGAACAACAGATGAGTATCAAGTGTTTCTAATTAGGGTTCCCACTCATCTGCCAATCAGGGATGTGGCTTTTCTGGTCTACCTGTATACAAATTAGTCACAAAGTAATACAGAATTATAGGGTATGGGAGCAGGCAACTCACGAATCAACTGCCCCAGGTGTCCACTCACCTGAATACAACATATCAATTCATGAGATAGCCTACCACAAAAGACATCAGGCACAGCCGTTCATAAATATGTGGGGCCAACTCATAAACGATATGCAAAATCTGATATGGACAGTGTTCTTGTAACCTATAACAGTCTACATTTGGCTTATAGGAAGGAGGTGAAATCTAATTATTTGTTTAAACCGTGTGGAGATACAGAATTTAATGTATATATCCACATGGCTTCTCTTTGGAGTAATTTATTGTCATAATCACCACCTCTACATGGTGGATGAACCTTTTTCAATCTCTTAGTAGAGAGTAAACAGAAAGTGGGTTTCATTTTTGTCACAGGGACAGATGGATGTGTTTTTTCTTCTTCAGCGTTTCTTCTAAAACCTTAAACCCCCACTGAGTGAAGAATGAGCACAAAAGGCAGACAGCAGAGGATACTAGGAAAAATAGAGAGGCAGCTGCTTCCTGTGTGAATTCACTTGTTCAGTAGAATCAAGCAGTGAGATCTGCAAGGTGCAATTCAGCAAACATTCCTGTGGCCGGGTAACCTTGAGATAAAAATCTGGTCAGAAGGAATGTAACAACAGACAACAAAAAATATGCTGGAAATATCTTTGAGCACCACCCTGCCTCCCCTCCCCCATTACTTTTCTCTGGTTAAAGAATTTCATGTGCTTCTTTTCTAAAGAAAATCTAATTAGGTAAGAAAGGGCAACCTTTGAATGTTATACTTTAAAGAAGTACATTTTAAATGTTTAAAGGGGCAATCTGCAGTTGCTACATCCATTTTTGGAATTAATTATATGGACCCATTGATTCTTGAAGAATATACTTATGCCTCATTAGCTTAGTTCAACTGTCTTACCACATTAGAATCCAAAATATAAGCTTGTTTTACTCCAATGTTTGTAAACAAAGTAAATGTAAACAAACACTATTTCGCCTCAAAATATGGTTAAAACTATAATTTTGATATCATGGATGGTCAGTCCTAGTCTTGGTTAGTCCTCTATGAATTTGAGAGTGATTACATTTCTCCAGCTCCATCTCTCAGCTTTTTACCGAATTAGGGGCGGGAGAGTGCTTTGTTATTGCCCCTTTAAGTTATTTTATGTTTGTTTAGATTCTAATACAGTATCTTGAAATATTTTACTTTAAAACATGATGTAGTCTATAATTGCGCAGTGACCTTGGGATAAGGCACTACTTGCACCATCATGGTAGGCCTATATAGTCAGAAATATTATTATAGTGGGACAAGTTTAATAAAAAGTTTGATTTTCAACAACATCAATCTCTCAAAATGTACAGGAGATGCAATAATACATGTATATTTTTGGATCTCATTGAGACATCACAACTGAACTGTATGGAATATTTAGGACTTGACTATTTTACTTTTATTTGATGAAAGGGAAAAGGACATGCACTGACCATGATGACGTTATTAATGGCATCTTCAGTCCAGCCCTGGATGCTACAGTGCATTGTGGGTCTTTCCCAAGATGGCGGCGCCCTTGCTGAAGTGCAGAAGAAGTGTCTCTGGAGAAATTGTTGGAATTGTTTGATAATTTCACGGCAACTAGCTTACAAAATTTGCCACGACAACACACGGTTGTGTCAGCAGTCCATACGAGAAGCGTCATTGACAGCTCGAGCCTGACAGCGCGTGGCGTGGTTGTGGCAGAGTGTCCGTGTGAAGATGGGCCTCGTCTCGAGCCCCTTCCCATAGCAAAGAGCAGCCGTGGGGAGAGAAACCGCAGATTTCCCTGCAAACACCTACCGGTCGAACTTGGACCTGTCGGGTTCGACATTGTTTACAAATTGTGGACGCTACCGTACAATTTTCTTTCAAGAATTGTCTGTGCGACCGCGTCTATAATAGTCAGGAGACGGAGAGGTTTCCAAGCCCGTATCGAAGAGGATTCTACCGCGCCAAGGTCTGTACGCTGCACGCCACCCTGTGAAAAGTGCAATTTCTGCACATCTGCTTCACTTGCCAGTCAGTCTTTTCTAAAACATGTATCTAACTACTGTAACTTTAAATTCCACAAGTAACATGAAGCATACACAGTTTTACAAACATGAAGTACAAATCTGTGATAACAATACTAGCTAGTTGTCAGCAAATGGGCTAGGGTCTGCTAGCTAGTTAGCCACAAGCTAACCTGTCAAACTCGACTCCGAACTCTAGAACAGCCACGCGCGAACATTGTTCAATCACTGCAGGTTGATAACGTTATGCCGATTTCCAATTCTATTAAGTATCATTCTGCAATATTTGCTATCTCCTTAGAAAATATAATTTCCATGTAAGTTAGCTAGTCCATTCCGCATATTATCTACCATTTGACTGCTAAGTTAATTTAAAGGGAATCACTGGTGAGACGTCATCGTCAGACTTTGACCTTTTTACACAGCTAATGTTAACCGTGTCAAATGCAAATACTGGTAGCTACTACTTATGTATGTATTAGAACGAGAATATGCTGACTACAGCACATGAAGACAAACGAGTCTTGCATAGTGGTACTTTGTTTTGGAACTAAAGCTGTTGAGTTCCTATCCCATCACTCACCAGGGACACACACCTGTTGTGAATGGGGTTAGGGATGTGAGGTTGCTACTGTTATTGTCCATGCCATTTATGGGTGGTGGTTAGCTTTGGGACACAACATTGGGAGTCTGTGTATTAGTTGCACTCCCTGAGTTGTGCATAGTTCTGGTGGCTGGCAACAGAAAATAACCCTACCACAATATAGCCAGCTTCACCCAATTTTTTTTTCCTGTTAACAAAGGCATATGTATAATCTCAAAACTGTACTTAACAGTTTCGAGATGATCTAACATCGGAAGTCTGTATTGCTTGGACAACATGAGTTGTGAATTGTTCTGGTGGCGACGTTAGATAACCCTACCACAATTTATCTGGCCACACTAAAAAAAGTGTTTCCTGTCAACAAAGGCATTTGTATAATCTCTAGGAACTTTACTTACCAGACGTAAAGTTAAATGTGTCCCTCGCTATCAAATAAACGTCGGAATCCAACTTTTGTCTGAACAGCACCATATTCCTGTTGAGTTAGACAGCGGGCAGCCATTAGACCACACACTTCAGGCGAGACTTCCTACCACAAAATCTACCACTGTCTACACAGCAGGGATATGGTATGGTTCGGACAAAAGTTGGATTCCGACGTTTATTTGATAGCGAGGGACACGTTTAACTTTACGTCTGGTAAGTAGAGTTCCTAGAGATTATATAAATGCATTTGTTGACAGGAAACACCTTTTTAGTGTGGCCAGATAAATTGTGGTAGGGTTATCTAACGTCGCCACCAGAACAATTCACAACTCACGGTGTCCAAGCAATACAGACTTCCGATGTTGTCACAAAGCAAGGTGGTGGTAGTTTTTAACCCAGAGCTGCTCCTCATCTGACCGGCAGTGTGAGCTGGTCTATGGCTAACCCAACGCTGCCCAAACTTTCCTAGTCATTAGGAAGCAGAACTTAAAATGGTTGAATAGTTTGGGTCAAAAATAGATTGCATCTGATGGACACATGTTAAATATTTATCGTATTCCTCAATGTTACACAAAAACATACTGTACAGCTATATCCTATTATTGAATGAAGAAACCTTTTTTAACATTGACCTCAACCTGACCTTCTCTCCATCTCTCCCTCAGGGCCCTGATGAAAATGGACTCAGAACTGCTGCACTCGCCGGCCGTGTGCCTGGCTGAGGAGGAGGAGGCGGACATGAGCGACTGGAACCTGCCGCTGGCCTTCATGAAGAAACGCCACTCGGAGAAGATCGAGGGCTCCAAGGCCCTAGCCCAGAGCTGGAGGATGAAGGACAGGGTAAGAGACATCCTTAGTCCTTATGGTCCCGCTGCACCATGTCCTAAGTCTTTACGCTGGTTTACTGAACTAGGGCTTTTTACTGGTGAACGGATAAAGGCCCTAACTGTGTTGCTCATATTATGCAGTTGCTCTTGGTTCTCATTATAAGGTTAATGTTGTTGAGTCTTTGAAAGTAGCTCATGAATGATGAACTGAAACCAGAGAGACTTTTTAATTGGAGACCTCTGTGTTGTGTTCAATATCCAGAAGCTATGGTTAGGTTCTCAATTGGTAGAGGATGGCGCTTGTAAAGCCAGGGTAGTGGGTTCGATCCCCGGGACCACCCATACGTAAAAATGTATGCACACATGACTGTAAGTCGCTTTGGATAAAAGCGTCTGCTAAATGGCATATATATATTTTTTTTTCTACAGCTGTGCCGATCTTAAGATCTCTTCTTTTAAACAGCTGCTTTTCCAGATTATTTTAAGTTCTCATTTAATTTATTTAACTTCATTATCACATTTGACTGAAGTAGGTCTACTTGATAATTGAATTTGACTTGTATACTTCCATCAAAGCAAAGTTGCTGTTGAACTAGCATATCGTTTGCCTTCCAGAAAGGAAACGCAGGATTGTTTTTATTTTTTATCCAGTTTGCTTTATTTTTTATTTTTGTATTTATTTAATACTTTTTTTAATATCAAAACATTAAATCTACCTGCAGTGAAGCCGCTCAACATTTACATTACATTCAGTCATCACACCATCTCCTGTCCAGAGCGACCCACAGGAGCAACCAGGGTCAAGCGCCCCGCCCTAGGGCACGTCGACAGATCTCCCACCAAGTGAAACTGGGGACCCAAACCAGCGACCTATCTGCCACCAGCCCAAGCTCCCAACCGCCACGTCCCCCAATGCACCAACAACCAACTAAATTAACCAAAGAGAAAAACAAAGGACAACAACAACAGAAAACAATCATGCAAAAATAAAAGACAACAAAAATCTAAATAGCAAGGCCAACTGTATACATTTCAGTGCATGTGTGGCACTATTTACATGTGTCCGGGTGTGTGCACATGTGTGCGTTTTGAATGCGAGTGTGTGTGTGTGTGTATGCATGTGTACACACGTACAAGCACTTGTGTGGCCTCAGCCTCAGGCATACAGTCACTGGATGTAACAGCGTTGCCCCTTAGTGTCATTCAAGCTGACTTTTTATTTATTAGTTACTTTTTTTTGGACTTTTATATTTGACCGTCATTCTATCCCCCGCCCAGCAACTTCATCTCCAGTTCCATATCCCAACCTTCAGTTTCCCTCAGCCTTTCCCTCCTATCTCTGCTGGCCACCCTCTTCAGATTTCTAGGCGCCATATATCTTTAGAGAGCACGGTGTACATTTACATTTTTACATTTACGTCATTTAGCAGACACTCTTATCCAGAGCGACTTACAGTTAGTGCATACATTATTCTTTTTTATTTTCATACTGCCCCCCCGTGGGAATCGAACCCACAACCCTGGTGTTGCAAACGCCATGCTCTACCAACTGAGCTACCTCCCTGCCGGCCATTCCCTCCCCTACCCTGGACGACGCTGGGCCAATTGTGCGCCGCCCCATTGGTCTCCCGGTTGCGGCCGGCTACAGCAGAGCCTGGATTCGAACCAGGATCTCTAGTGGCACAGCTAGCACTGCGATGCAGTGCCTTAGACCACTGCGCCACTCGGGAGGTGTACCAACTCAGTCTTGCGCCAGAGGACAATTTGAATCTATCTAATCGAATATAATCCGCAGATTGCGAGTTGAAGATAAATACTTTTACTAAGAGTATATTAGTAATTGACTGACCAGGTCTCTCCAGATCTCCCAACAATGCTATTTCTAGGGTCAATTTTAGATTAAAGTTATGCTTTTTCAGCAATTCCTGAACCTGAGTCCAGAAACATGCTACCTGAGGGCAATACCAGAACAAATGGTCTATTGATTCTGTATGCTCACAACAAAATGTACAGAGCTGCGATGATTGTATTGCCTAAATATTCAACATTTTGTTGGTGGCAAGAATTTTGTACAATAATTTTTGCTGAAAACCACGAAGTCTTGAATCTTGCGTCGTTTTTATATATCAACTCATACACCCTGTGCCATGGAATCGGTACATCAAAAATCTCTTCCCAGCTATTTTGCAATCTGTATGGCAGGAACATCTTGATATAACATTACTATCATCACGGTCTACTGCTTTAGGAAAGACATAATTCGTTCTACAGCGAGACTTCCACATTAAACCTTGTTAAGGTTAGCCTTCGTCTATATTTTTCCCCATTTGTAGAAATTCATTTTAACTCAGCTTCAGGCTTTGGCAGTGGAATTTCAATGCTTTTCTCTAGTAAATGGTGAGAGTGGGATTTCAATGCTTCTCTCTTGTAAATGGTGACAGTGGGATTTCTGTGTTTCTGTTACACCTGCCAGGGCTTATATGAAAGGTGCTGTTAGATCCCTGCAGCACTTGCTACCTCATTGTTTCATAGATTCTGTTATGGAGAGCTATTGCTGCAATAATGCCAAGTGTCACATTGCCATACGTTATGCCGGCTGACTTAGTATCCCTATTGGCTAGACATTCAGCTAAATGAAATGTTAACACACTACTGCTAATATGACAGAATTAGGCTGCTACACTGTGCTTAAGTCTGGCTTCAGGCACTGAATTAAATTGGAACCATAAAACATTAATTCATATATTCATTCCAAAACAGGAGAGATTGCTGGGGTAAGACAAAGGGACATTCTTTCTCTAACACGGCTAGAAAATGTGCCTAAATCATTTAGGCTAGTTTATGTTCTACAAATAATACATTGTTTTGCATAAATTAATTTAATTACTGTACCGGTTTTGATTGAGTAGGGCCTACTGCAGGGTTCCTCAACTGGCGGGCCGCGTGCCGAATTTGGCCCATGGGTGATTTTATAAAACATGAGTATTTTTTTATTGTTGGACATAAGACTGTAAAAACACCAGCAAATCAGCTCCAAGTGATTAATTTTGGAAATCTGTACCAAAGTATAGAGCTATATGTGATCGTATACAAATGTAAGCAAGGTTTGAAATTGTTTTATTTAAATATCTTTTGGGTTCTTATGGTCAATTTGCAGTCTACAAATTATTTGTAATTATGTTCCGGCCCCCTGACCATCCGCTCAAGAAAAAATCGCCCTGCTGCTGAATGTAGTTAATGATCCCTGGCCTACTGTCTTAACGCGAATTACTAGAGGGGGATCTACAGTGCCCTCCTGAATTATTGGCACCCTAGGTAAATATGAACAAAAAAGGCTGGGAAAAAATGTCATTGTTTTTCTGCTTGATCTTACACTCAAAATATCATATGAATCTAACCTTTGAGTAAAAATCATCACCAATAAATAATTATTTTATTCAAAAACATGGATGTCACAATTATTGGCACCCCTGCGTTTAGTACTTTGTGCACCCTCTGCCAAGATAACAGCTCTGAGTCGCCTCCTATAATGTTTGATGAGGTGGGAGAACACATAGGAAGGGATTTGAGACCATTCCTCCATACAGAAACTCTCCAGATGCTTCAGTCTTTGGTCCTCGCTTGTGGACTCTCTCTTCAGCTCACCCCACAGGTTTTCAATGGGGTTTAGGTCAGGGGACTGGGATGGCCATTGCAAAAGCTTGATTCTATGATCAGTGAACCATTTAAGTGTGGATTTGAAGGTATGCTTTGGATCGTTGTCCTGCTGGAAGATCTAACGACGACCCAGTTTTAGTCTCCTGGCAGAGGCAGACAGGTTTTGGCCTAAAACCTCCTGGTACTTGGAGTCCATGATGCCATGTATCCTAACAAGGTTCCCAGGGCCTTTGGAAGTAAAACAGCCCCACAACATCACAGATCCACCACTATACTTCACAGTGGGGATTAGGTTATTTACGCCAAACCCACCTTTGTTGTCAAAAGCTCTATTTTGGTCTCATCAGACCATAGAACCTGGTTCCAATCAAAGTTCCAATGACATTTAGCAAACTCCAGGCGCTTACATTTGTGGTTTGGTGACAGCAAAAGCTTTCTTCTGGCAACCCTGCCAAATAACTTGTTGGCATGGAGGTGGCATCTAATATGGAGTTTTGGAGACTTGGTGACCCCAAGATCTAACCAACTTCTGCAATGCTCCAACTGTGATCCTTGGAAAAATGTTTTGCCACTTGAGCCTTCCTTCTCACTGTGCGTGGAGGCACAGGCTTCTAGGTTGTCTGGGAGCCTTGCTTGCAGCTCCTTGCTTAAAGCAACAATGTAGTTGATGCACTGTCTCCGAATGACCTTTTCATCCTCTGGCGCAAGACTGAGTTGGTACACCGCACTCTCGAAAAGGTACCCAAGGTATGGTGATGGACTGAGATGTCCATCAATGGCATCCTTCAGGACATCAATTCTTGCCATAGGGTTGACTACTCTGCTGCAAATTGATGTTAAGAGGTGTAACAGATTGTCCAAAAGCTTGACAGGATCTGTTTGCTCTCCCTCAAATGACTTCACTGCAACTTGTACGTCGGACAGGATTGATTTCAAGAATGTCAGGTAGACATAGTTGGGCTTGTCCATGTACATGGCGTGGAGCAGATCCGCCATGTAGCAATGCTCACTGGCCTTGGTAAACTCAAAGTGGCGTTTCAGTTCTTCCCACTGGCTCAATATACGAGTTACCGCAGGCTCAATCGATAGCCAGCGTGTGGCACACACTTTGGTGATCTGCAGGGGTTTCTGGCCACAATTAATGGTGGCATACACTGCTTTGTACGCCTCGTGCCGTTTTGGGGAAATCGAAAACCAGTTGTAGGTTTCCCTGATTAAGTACTCAACACTCCTAGGGATGGTTTCTTTGGATGCTGCACTGACAGCCAATTGTAAAGAATGGCACACACAGCGGATGAGTACCAAATTGGGTAAATGCACATTCTTCCTTTAAAATCTTGTGCACCCCATTGTGCACCCCAGTCATCACAGATGCATTATCAGTGCCAATACCCTGAATAATATTTTTTTTAAAGGTTACACTTCTGAAGAAACTCAACTACCACCTTTGCTATTGATCTGGCATCGCCCCCCTCCAATTCAACCAGCCTGAGAAATGTGGACACAAGTAAAAAAAATTAGCACTGAAATACCGACTCACCACACCCAGGTATTTCGAGACACTGACATCAGTGGACTCATCCAAAAGGAGACTGAACTTCTCATCCCCCACATCTGATGTTACCCTTTTGTTGCTGCCACAGAATCTGAAAAGGCAGCTTTGCAAGCCATACCTAAATGGTTGTATGCTAGCAGCGAACAATGCTCCTCTATGGCCATTGCCATAGTAGCTTCTGCGCTTGTGCAGTTATCCACTTTCTTAACCAACTGTGGTAATGTAGACTGCGTTGCGGGGTTGTACAGTTTTGATTGATTTATATGCTTTGCTTGCCATTATTTTCTGTACTTCTGGCTGTACAATTTTGATTGAGACGTTGATTGATGTTGTAAGTTCTGTTCAAAGATCAAACATTCGTGACCAACTATATTCATTGGGTTTGTCTCGTCGAACACATACTACTGCTGCTGCAGTCAGCCAACAATGATTTGCAATTTGCTGGAATTGCTGCTGGCCTGCTGCTGCCTGTGCACGAGCTGAGCACCTGCTGCTGACGTCACTCACGATACACTTTTGCAGCCAGGCACGTGTGTTGTCACTGAGTGTGTGACAGAGAAAATCATTTTTTGTCATTTAGAGGGAAAATGCGTGCTGTGTGTCACCTTAAAACAGGAAGTCATGAATGACCACAAGAGTTCCCAAAGACTCACATTAATTTTAAAAAGTAAAATCGGAATATACATCAATTAGATTTTGTTCATAAGAATTTCTAAGGGTGCCAATAACTGTGACATGCATGTTTTGGAATAAAATAATTATTTATTGATGATTTTTCTTTGAACAATTTTAACTTAATTAAAGGTTAGATTTATATGATATTGTAAGTGTAAGATCAAGCTTATTAATAACAATGACATTTTTTCAAAGCCTTTTTTGTTCATATTTACCTAGGGTGCCAATAATTCAGGAGGGCACTGTAGATTGGTTGATAGTGATGGGTGATAATGATAGGGGTGGTACTAGAGTCCCCATTGGCTGTGTATCTAAAGAGTTAAAGCTGTTGAGAGGATTGTCTTGTGATGGGGCTATCGAGGGTTCCATAAATGATGTGCTGCATCGTGGGAAATCAGCAGGATCATGGCCAGCTAGCTACTACACTACAGACACTGTTGGGCTTTCTCAGGATGAGAGGTGGCAGGCTGCCTAATTACAAGGCCCATTGGTCAAGGTGGGGTCCCTGTGGAGATGTCTGCTATTGAGTTGTGACCATGTCGATGTATGTGATGCGCTCATGAAGCAAAGCAGCTTGTGTGTGTACACCTGCTAGTATAGTGCAAGTGTGTGAATGATTCCAGGATTGCAGAAAATCTGTCCTGGTCAGCCGTGTTGCTGCTCCGAATCCCACAAACTCTGCCTCTCCCAGTTGGGCTTGTCTATGGCTGCAGCTGTGTGCTATATGGCTGTGTGTTAGTGGCATTGGACCTAATGGGATAGAAATGTTATTTATGGTACCCAAAATAGTCGAGGGTTTGGCTCTGTTCTATAGATGTCAGGGAGAGGGGTGGGGCTAGAGTCCTCTAAAAGGATACATTGTAACACTGAATGACATTCAAACGCAGTGACATGGAGTAGTGCGAGACAAACCAACCCTAACCCCAAAGTACACTGTTAGTAGACCTGCCTGAACTGGGACTATAGAGTGAGCTGTTAGTGGATGAGCAGTGGCTCGCTGGAGAGAGAGGCTAGATAGCGCCCTGTACAGAACAGCCAGGCCTGCATCTACTATACCAGAGAGAGAGACTCTTGTTCATATCTGTGTCCAATACATAACCACACAATACCAGAACCTTTTGAGGAGCTATGCCATGTCCAGGGTTTGGCCCTGATGTGAAGCTGTGCTCTAGACCAGGGTTTCCCAAACTCGGTCCTGGGGCCCCCTCTGGGTGCACGTTTTGCTTTTTGCCTTGGCACTACACAGCTGATTTAAATAACCAACTCCTCATCAAGCTTTGATTATTTGAATCAGCTGTGTAGTGCTAGGGCAAACACCCAGGGGGGCCCTTAGAACCGAGTTTAGGAAACCCTGCTCTAGATGTGGCCCCTGGAGTTAAACATCAGTATGGCTTGTATAAAGGTACTCTCGGAAACCCAGAGCTAGGCGCAACAGCATTAGGTCTGGGATTAATGGCGGACATGCCAGAACGTTGTAATTCAAAACTAAAGTTTGCAGGCAAAACCTTTGCGGTGGTTTAAGTGAAGGTGGTTAATGCAAACTAGCCACTTGCGAAATGCACTCATTAAAAATAACCTCTGTGATCTCCATCTTGCTAACTACTATTTTGTGTCTGGGGGATGTTTATGTTATGGCAACAAGTGGATAAGGCAGTGATGTAGGAAAGCAGGATGTCCCAACTCCGCCCTTTCCTCTATGCCAAACTGACGCTGTATGTGTACAGACGTGTAAGCCGGAACATTGATAGGCCTACATTGTGGGAGGCAACCCGTCTGTCTAGAGAGACTAGTACAAGAGGTCAGACGTAGACCCTGATCTGTTCTGTTTTGCTTTCTATCCTGATATTCCAGGGTCTGCTGTGGATAAAAGCATAACATTTGATACAAACATTCCTCAGATGATTGAAAACCTCCTAGAAGGGTTGCCCATTTCAAACTTGTTCAGGAAGCAAGTTATGAGATGTTTTGCCATGCCCAGCCCCCTCTTTACCACTCAGCCCAGAAAGCGCCAACCCTGCTCAGCTGCATGGCCTGACCTCCATGGTATGTTTAGGAAAGGATATCAATCGTCAGCTGTGTTTATGAAATCAGTGTGCTGTGGTTAAGCGGGTAAGCTTGACTTCAAAACACTGCCTTCATTTCCATTCCAAAGCTCTTTCTCCATGACACCGTTCATAAGAGATGTTCCACCAATGACGTGATGGTGAGGGCTGTCTGTGTATCAGATGATCCCTGACCCATGTGCACACACAGCTGTTGATTCAGCACGTGAGACCGCACCCCTGTCCTGTCTCAGTTCCTCATCAGAGGAATGTGGAGGCTGCACGCACGGTCACACACACGGCACCAGATAGAGAGAAAGGAAAATAGAAGTATCCCATCTTACAATCCATTCAATCAATACTAAATCAACAACCACACCATTGTAGCAGGAGCGAAATGAGGCAGGTAAATCCAGGTTGAATAGCAGTCTGATTCAGATACTGTAGATAGTCTTTGACATGAATATGGAATGTCTTTGGGCTAAAGTTCAGATCTGTATCAGAAGGACACATTAATGCAGGGATGAGCAGTTGGATGTCATTTCTACCCTGTTTCCGTAGTTCTATTGCTCACATTTTAACTACTACGTTATCTCTGTAGGAGTTTTATCGAAATCAACAGCCACTGTTGCCATCGAAGAACACAATTGGTGTGTGTGTTGGAGACCGGAGTGTGTGCGCGCGCGCACAAAGTGTGTTGTCTTTAAACTGGTAATTGAGTTTGGTGACTCCCCCTCTCTCATTAATAACAATGCATGGGACTCCAGGGAACTTTGAGCCGTTCCTTCCCTCCCTCCGATCCAGCACCTCGGCCCATACGGATCAATGGCCAGTGACTATTCCATTTGTTAGGCTTGCTATAAATTAAGGCTATTTAAACAGAGGGGGCATCGATCTCCCCCGTGCCAGGGCAAGGCCAAGCAGACTAGTAGGCTGGACGGCCGTGGAGATCGCAGCCTCAGTTTGGGCCACTCACACTTTATAGCCAACAGGACACGCATTAGGGCACGGTCACACTCCTGATACACGTACATTATCACAAACCCTTGTCGTCTGTCTTAAAGTTTCTCTGTGTTTTCCATCGGTCACGGATAGACAAATAATTAAGTACCGGTGCCATTCACCTGTATGATAGTGAGCATTGTGAACAAGTCCACAAAAACAGATTGAACCAAAGTCTGCTTCAGCTTTCACTCTACTCCTCCACTGTTATCCCTCACTCCCTCTATTTCTCTCCCTCCCTCCCCCTCTCCCCCCTCTGCGCTGCTCCGAACAGGATTTATGGGATTATTGGAAATCCATGAGGTCCAGGAGACCTGTATTAAAATGTAATTTTGTTTAGGCTTTCCTTCAGATTACTGTTAACAATCAAAGGGGGGTGCACCCTCTTCAGAAGGAGACCGTTGTTATGGAGGATCAGAGCCTCTCCCCAGGGGGGCCGGACTTAGCCGCCTCCTTTTCATTCCTTTTCCCCCTCCCTTTTCTCCTCCTCTCCTGTTCAGTGTTCATCTTCTATATATATTTTTAAACACAGAAGAGCTTCAAAAGTGTATTAAAGCAGCACACTGTTTTGTACTGAGCTTGCTACAACATGTACACATTCTAGTCCCCATTCTCTTGATTTGTGGTTTCTGTGCTGCTTGTAGCTCTCTTGGTACTAAATTAGTTTACCCAAATCCAATAGTAATTTCATTATTTCGGTGGCTAAAAACCGCTGCAAAATAACAGCCTACCAAACCACTACAATATTAAAGAACCTGTCACAAGCCAAACATTTTTCTCTGCACAAGGCAAGCATCTTGGTTTTGTCCCAAATGACACCCTATTTCATGTATAGTGCACTACTTTTGACCAGGGCCCATAGGGTTGCAGCCCTTATGTCTCCTCCAGTTGGAATGTATGATCTCAATAGGAAGACAATAGACTTCTCCACTGAAGTGAGAACTTAATGGGATTCAATCAATGGGAGCCAACATCTGGCTGCTGTCAAACCTAAATGCCACATTAGCCTATTATGAATCCGAAAGATTCTACCTCCCCATTCATTTTTACATGCAAATGCCTCTATTTTATTAGTCGCTCGCATATGATGTCGTTGGGAAATAATTTCATTAGGATTGTTTATTGTGATGGTAATCACCTTAGTGCCAGGCTTTGGTAATGTTGCTGGTGAATTAGTATGGTGTTGAACTTCGCCAAGTCAGGATAGAACGTCTGGCATGAACGTGCCTCACCTCTAAAACTGATCTACAGGTGAGGGTTTGTGTGTGCGTGACTGGGTGTGGATAGGTATTGGTAGACAGTTTTAAATCCCAGGACCTGCTTTTGGTGCTTGACTGTGAACAGTGTGGGTGCTTGTGTGGGTAGCTATCTTCACTTTGACCAAACAACACAGACACTGTAAGAATAATTGCAGTCAGAAATACTCATGACTGTTCAAGTTTATTTCAGTCAAACAGTCAGTACACTCCTTCCCAATTGCAGCCATAACTATTGTGTGAATAAATAGGAAAGAAACTATTTGCCTTAACACATTTCCTTTTTGCGAGGCATAGCTGTAAAACCTGCAGTCTGTAGACTGGTTGTGTCCAAAATGGCACCCTATTCCCTATATAGTACACTACTTTTGACCAGAGCAGAGCCTAATGGGATGCTGCCTTTGTAGATTCTCTGTTGATGCAGGGCTGAAAACTCCCCCAGGCGTGTTATCATTTCAGCTATAGTATCTTTAAAGGGCACATCCCAACCGACTTATCCCCACTGGGGTCAATGTATAGGAAAGCAGTCATGCCTACCTGAGGTTAGTGTAGTGAAAGTAAAACCTCTATTACTGAGGGATCCTATGGGACAGAGACGGATTCACATCCACGCTCCTATGGGTTTGATTAGAGTTGGAACCACAACATTGTGGGAAATGAAATGCCATGATGTTCTTACCCCCTCTAAGCTTTGCTCACTCCTCAAGCTCCTCCTGCACTTATATGAGATTCATCTGAGACCTACCTGCATCTTTTATTTTCTCCTGTATCTTGACCTCTACTCCCCTGTCTCTGCTTTTTGTGTGTGTTAGGGCTGTCCCCGACCTAAAAAAAAAATCTTTGTCGATTCTATGTTGCAATCTTCAGTGAAAAATTATTATTGTGATCTAATGCTTACTTCATTGAGACTGTATGTGCAGTTGAAGTTTGGTCATAGAAATTTCCGGATGATGAAATTACGTATTTCCCTGACGTTGAAATCAGGTACATTTTTACAGATGTCAACTAGAACTTTACAGATGTCAACTAGATTGTTGATGCATTCATTCTATCGATTGATGACATTTCTGGTGAGCAAGGCTTTATTTAGTATTCTAGAGCTTCAAGGAATAACAGAAGAGAAGCTGCATGTATCTAATTATAGAAAAGTTTACTAACAAATAGCCTACCTAATGTCGGTTATTATAAGCAGAAAAAAATATCTAAATGTGGCTTAACTTTTTTTAAAATCCCACATCCAATGTCCCCAAAAAATACTACCGTCCCTGGACAAATTAGGAATATTATTTTTATTCATGGATACAGGGATACTCGTGAGTGGAATATCAAAGCTGCATGTAAACAGCTTATCCTGAAATAATAACTTAATCGGGATATGAGCTATTATTCAGAATACTATGCGCATGTAAACGTGTTGACTGACGTGAGCTTGCTCATTGACTATTACTCAGGCTTTGGGAAAAGATGCACAAAGCTAGTAACACAGGAGTATGAGCTCCTCAAGTAAAAATCAGTGCAGGGTTTCAGACTGCCCTCTCTGTTCTGGCCTGGAGGTTCTGGCTTCTCTCTAGCTCTGTGTGTGTGTGTGTGTATCCGTGTGCGCCCCAGTGGATCGATCTGTGTTCTTGTGCACATTTTTACCTGACCCTGTTCCCTCTGCTCTCCCCCTGGGCTTGTTCTCTATCAGACTAGTCTACACTACAGTAAACTGTCTGTTAGGAGCAGTAGCTACAGAACTCTGCTCACCACCATACTTAATTCAATACACTTCTGTCTGCAAAGAGTTTCTGCCTTTCTGTTTGTCAGTTACAGAGTTCAATTAACTTCCGTTATCCAGGCACACGTTCAATTAAATACACTTCAATTGACCTTTCTTGGAAAGTCCTTGGAAGATAAATCAATCACCAGTAAATGGGTTCTTTCTTACTGCTGTATTATTTAAGCGACATCTGGGCAAGGTTTATATAAAGAGTTGTGACTGTTTTTTAAAATATATTTAAAAATATATATTTTTATTACAGAAAGCACATGTACAGTGAATCGTGACTGATGTATCAGAGTCGTGACAGTCTACAGACTTCAAAGAGAAGTTTGTGTGTGTTAAGTTCTACCCTCTCTCATAGCAGAACACTTTGATGTGTTCTCCATATTGTAGTGCTTGGCATAGTGTAATAGTGTTGGATCCAGCCTCTGTCTTGCCGATAGACAACATGGCGCTTCACTCTCCAGATCAGGTCAGCAGCACTCAGTGGTTCAGAATTGCAAAGTCACGTCAGGCTATGCCAACTAGACAGACCTGCCAATGGATCCATCCATGCCAGAGGGCAAGGTCAAAATAGTGTGTATGGCTGTCCAAAAAAACGATCTTACCCCAGGACACCAAGTAATGAAAAATGTAAATAAGAGCAGGAGCATTATTTCTTTATATTTGAAGGACAAACAAGGGGCTGACGTTTTGGCGTGTCAGACACCTGCGTGAGCTTGTGTGTGTACAAATAGAAGGCCAAACCCACCACTGGTGTGCATGGCCAAAGAGCTCCATTTTCATGTCATCTGACCATAGCACCGCCTGGAGTTTGCTAAATGGCATTGGCACTTAGATTGGCACCGGTGCTATGGTCATATGACACGAAAATAGAGGTCTTTGGCCACCACACCAGCGGTGGGTTTGGCCTTTGAAAAAACAATGCATATGCAGAAAATACCTGATCCCTACTGTAAAATATGGTGGTGGATAGGGATCTAACAATTCACCGATACGCATTGGTCCCCGGTTCAAATGTTTGATATGAGTGCATCTGTCCGCGGGACCCCAAACCGATCCAAATGTAGCATACATCGGTCAGAAAACCGATTCAAATTTTACGAAACGCCTTTTCATTTAAATGTTTTGCTCATATCTACCTTCAGAAAATACCTCATATTTTGTGACAACTGATGCCTCCTCTCCTTCAGTGTCGAACTAAGCATGTAACTGTGTTGACAGTCATTTTGCATGCCCAACAATCCCAGGCAATATCAGGAGCCTAGTCAAACTGAGCACTGTGCCCAGCTTCGCACGCTGACCAACGCGAGGTAGGCGGCCTGTTCCTCATCTTGCACATCTGCACGGCACCTTCAGCATTCAAATGCTAAAATGGCTTGTGTGATATTACACTTTATTAGTTGAGTGAGAACCTATGTCATTTGTTAGGTTATTGTTCTCTATGCTCTGTTAAATGTTTTACCGGTATAAAAGTAAACTACCGGAGAAAAGTTAATTAGCGGGTGATGCTGATTTCAAAACCAAAGTGGGAGAACAAAAACGTAGGCTACATTGCCCCCACCCCCCCAGATACGTATCGAATCATCTTGAAAGGGAAAGATGCACATCTGATATTATTTTGAAGGACAATCAAGAGGCTGACATTGTTGTCAGATGCCTGCCTCAGAGCCGTGTAGTGTGTGTATGAGGACTCAAGAGTCCAAGCCTCTCTATGAACGTCCTTCACCCAAATCATGTAGATAAACAGGGTCTCTCTTCTCTCTGTATATGAGAGCATGTGTTTATATGAGATATAATCCCAATGAAGTGTGTATTGAGAAGCATGTTTATTGACTTCTCTTTCTTTCTCTCTCCATCTTTCCCGGTCTCTCTCTCTCTCCTTCTCTCTCTCTCTCTCCCTCCCTCTGCATGTCTCTGTCTGTCTTTCTCTCTCCCTCCCCTCCCCAGATGAAGACAGTGAGTGTAGCCCTGGTGTTGTGTCTCAACGTGGGTGTGGACCCACCTGACGTGGTCAAGACCTCACCCTGCGCCAGACTGGAGTGCTGGATCGGTAAGAAAACACAAAAACACACACTTGCATAAGCTATTCCAAACTCAACTCGCACACAAATAATGAAGAATAATAAAGTCATTATTATCTCAAACAAGACATACCTTTGGGAAATATTGGCTTTCTTCGAATGCGTCCGACCTTCTCCCCAACCTGCCTGAAAGTTGATGTTCTGGGCACTGAAAGAACCGCGTATCCAGCATAACTTGGAGATAACCCCGTCAGTGAGCATTATGCGACCTCGGCATTCGAAAGCATCATATTCGGTGCGCTTCCAGAACGATGTATTTGCGGTGTCGTTCCCATCTGTAGCTGTAGCTTTCATGCAGCAGGATATTTTTTAGAAGCACAGAGAGGATCAGTTCGGTTTCCATTGCTTGTCAGGGACGTCACCAGGACCTTAGATAAGTGGAAAGTTGGTGGACTATAATTTCCTCCTCATATTGCAGGCCTACAATTTGTGTATTCATCCACTCTTGCATTTAAGACGGGTCGTTTTCTCAGACCTGTAAATACTATGATTTGCGGGTACCCTGTCAGCCCCTGGTCTTCAGGGCTGAGCCCCTGGTTATGAATCTCTGGTGACGTCCATGTTGCTTGTTCTGACCTCCTCCAAGAATAATGAATGCTGAGGGTAGCAGGTACAAGATATTTTTAAGCAGAATATTTGTATTAGCATTTGAACGACTTACAATTCGATTGCTGGACAATCAAAGCCATCCATCCAACCCATTTATTCAGATCTGGCAGTTCAAAGAGGATAGTTTCAAAGGTAATCGATTGGGCCTAGTTACTGTTCATAAGCAGTATACATTTTCTTTCATTCTCTTAAAATTGCCTAAAATCTTCTTGTGCAATGTATAGCCTACTGTACTGTTTGTCTGTCTGCCTGTCTTGGTGAGAATCTTAAGTTAATAAAATACTAAAATTGTCATCTTTAGTTTGTGTGCTTAGTATTCACCTGAGTGTCCTCGCCAGCCAGGGTTGGGCTGCACTTTACAACATTCTAATGTTATAGTCTTGTGAATCTCTCAGGCATATTTTTTGATTAAATTGGAATGATGTGAATAATGATGATGGTGAGAGCTCAGTATAGTCTAACCCTTTAATCATAGGCTATTGTTACTTTGTGTCTCTCAAATCACAATGTTTACATTTCTATAGTCATGTGACAGTAATTTTTAATTGAAATGTCCAAATGTCGGCCTTTTACCAGGTAATATTTTTTCTTGGAGTATTCTAGTTTCATAACTGAGGAAGATTCGGTATGCTATAGCCTAATATTCTGCCCATATGAACACATTTGTTTTAGGCCATATAAAGAACAGCTATGTATGATTTAATGAAAAGCAGCAAAGAGACGCATTGTTTCACATTCTTTAATAAAAGACTCCAGGGCGCCACTTTGATTTTCGAAGTGGGGGGGACATAACCTGTCTGGGGGTCCTCCCCCAGAATTTATTTGGGCATCTAAAGCTAATTTTGTGCATTTTTACACAATCCAATGTGCCATCTCTATTTAGAAGAAAAAAATTACGCAAAAATGCCCTCAGTCACCAAGCTAGGTAAGAGATCATTATTAAATGTTTCAGTGATTAATAAGACTGAACTATATCAAAGGTAATTCAAAAATAAATATTATTGCATCTTTAACCAATATCCTAACAAATGAACAACTCGTGAAAAAATACAAAGACTTTTATCTTTATTAAGACATCCACTATATCAAATTTCAGCCAGCCCAAGCCGCCTGCATGCCCGACCCCCTCCAGTCTAGTCAATAACTCAACTCTCTCCCAACACAATTTCCTTCCCAGTTCAATCACACTGTACATTTTTTGGAAACAAAATAAAAAACCCAACACCCCCCACTCAGGTTTAGGATCTTAGTGGAACATTCATTATTGGTTTCAGGTGTGTTAGGCCAAGGCCAGAGTGACCACCCACAGGACGGCAACCAGGGATTGCCTAAATAGGTATCTCCCCTTATGTGGGCATGTTTTCAATACAGACTTTCTTAGTCGTACTATATTCCATATAAGGCATCCAGACCTTATAAAAGTTGTCCAGTATACCCTTAATCTTGTAATAAATAAAATATAGTCATACATAACTTGACATTGTAGGAGGAAAACCAACCTTCCAATTAATGGCAATACATTTCTTAGACACTATAAATGCTTGGTTACACAGAATCTGCAGGCGTGCTGAGATAAAATAAAATACTCTTTGCTAGACTTCAGCCAGCCTTCACAAGAACATACAGTGCATTCGGAAAGAATTCAGACCCCTTTACTTTTTCCACATTTTATGTTATAGCCTTATTCTAAAAGGGATTAAATAAGATGTTTTCCTCATCAATCTACACACAATACCCCATAATGACAAAGTGGAAACAGGTTTTTAGAAATGTTTGCTAATTTATTACAAATAAAAAATATACCTTATTTACATATGTTTTCAGACCCTTTGCTATGAGACTTCAAATTGAGCTCAGGTGCATCCTGTTTCCATTGATCATCCTTGAGATGTTTCTACAACTTAATTAGAGTCCACCTGTGGTAAATTCAATTGATTGGACATGATTTCGAAAGGCCCACACCTGTCTATATAAGGTCCCACAGTTGACACTGCATGTCACAGCAAAAACTAAGCCATGAGGTCAAAGGAATTGTCCGTAGAGCTCCGAGACAGGATTGTGTCGTGGCACAGATCTGGGGAAGGGTACCAAAACATTTCTGCAGCATTGAAGGTCCCCAAGAACACAGTGGCCTCCATCATTCTTAAATCAAAGAAGTTTAGAACCACTATGACTCTTCCTAGAGTTGGCCGCCTGGCCAAACTGAGCAAACGGGGGAGAAGAGCCTTGGTCAGGGAGGTGACCAAGAAACCCGATGGTCACTCTGACAGAGCCCCAGAGTACCTCTGTGGAGATGGGAGATCCTTTCAGAAGGACAACCATCTCTGCAGCACTCTACCAATCAGGCCTTTATGGTAGAGTGACCAAACAGAAGCCAATCCTCAGTAAGAGGCACATGACCGCCCGCTTGGAGTTTTCCAAAAGGCACCTAAAGGACTCTGACCATGAGAAACAAGATTATCTGGTCTGATGAAACCATGATTGAACTCTTTGGCCTGAATGCCAAGCGTCATGTCTGGAGGAAACCTGGCACCATCCCCACGGTGAAGCATGGTGGTGGCAGCATCATGCTGTGGAGATGTTTTTCAGCGGCAGGGACTGGGAGACCAGTCAGGATCGAGGAAAAGATGAACGGAGCAAAGTACAGAGAGATCCTTGATGAAAACCTGCTCCAGAGCGCTCAGGACCTCAGACTGCAGCGAAGGTTCACCTTCCAACAGGACAACAACCCTAAGCACACAGCCAAGGCAACGCAAGAGTGGCTTCGGGACATGTTTCTGAATGTCCTTGAGTGGCCCAGCCAGAGCCCACACTTGAACCAGATCGAACATCTCTGGAGAGACCTGAAAATAGCTGTGCAGCGATGCTCCCCTTCCAACCTGACAGAGCTTGGGAGGATCTGCAGAGAAGAATGGGAGAAACTCCCCAAATACAGGTGTGCCAAGCTTGTAGCATAATACCCAAGAAGACTCAAGGCTGAACTCGCTGCCAAAGGTGCTTCAAGAAAGTACTGAGTAAAGGGTCTGAATACTTATATAAATGTGATATTTCCTGTTTTTTTTTTATACATTCCCAAAAATGTCTACAAACCTGTTTTTGCTTTGTCATTATGGGGTGTTGTGTATAGATTGATGAGGGGGGAAATACTATTTCATCCGTTCTAGAATAACGCTGTAACAATATGTGGAAAAATTCAAGGGGTCTGGATACTTTCAGAATGCGCTGTAACATATGCAAATATGTCCCCTTTTGTGTTTTACACCTCCAGCAGAGGAATGACATTTCTGAGTGCATGTAATTCAGTTTCACTGGCATATAGTACGTTCTATGGATGGTCTTAAACTGCAGTAATTTATGTCTGAGATGATGATGATGAATGCCCAGTCATGTTCATATCATCAATAGCTTCTACCAGGTTTTCCTCACATTTTTCTTTGATATGTTTTGTGTCATCGGAAAAAGCCTCCATCAACCCTTGATACAGTTTGGAAATCAACTTTGGAGGTTCGTCAGACTGCCTTAAAATAGCATCTGGCTTGTCCAGTGTTTGCTGAATGGAGAGAATAAAAGGTTGTATCTGCAAAAATTCAACTCGCCTAAGTCAGACTGGTCTTCCCTGGCTGCCTGCTGAGATTCCTGTCACCATCTGATCCTCCTAAAATGAGGCATGACAAAGGATTACATTGGCGTAGATTTATACATTGATTCTATTCTTAGATAATATTCACTACCGGTCAAAAGTTTTAGAACACCTACTCATTCAAGGGTTTTTATTTTATTTTTTACTATTTTCTACATTGTAGAATAATAGTGAAGCCATCAAAACTATGAAATAACACATATGGAATCATACTAACCAAAAAAGTATATTTTATATTTGAGATTCTTCAAATAGCCGCCCTTTGCCTTGATGACAGCTTTGCACACTCTTGGCATTCTCTCAACCAGCTTCATGAGGTAGTCACCTGGAATGCATTTCAATTAACAGGTGTGCCTTCTTAAAAGTTAATTTGTGGAATTTCTGTCCTTAATGCGTTTGAGCCAATCAGTTTTGTTGTGACAAGGTAGGTATACAAAAAATAGCCCTATTTGGTAAAAGACCAAGTCCATATTATGGGAAGAACAGCTCAAATAAGCAAAGAGAAACGACAGTCCATCATTACTTTAAGACGTGAAGGTCAGTCAATCCGGAAAATGTCAAGAACTTTGAAAGTTTCTTCAAGTGCAGTCGCAAAAACCATCAAGCGCTTTGATGAAACTGGCTCTCATGAGGACCACCACAGGAATGGAAGACCCAGAGTTACCTCTGCTGCAGAGGATAAGTTCATTAGAGTTACCAGCCTCAGAAATTGCAGCCCAAATAAATGCTTCACAGAGTTCAAGTAACAGACACATCTCAATGTAAACTGTTCAGAGGAGACTGCGTGAATCAGGCCTTCATGGTCGAATTGCTGCAAAGAAACCACTACTAAAGGACACCAATAATAAGAAGAGACTTGCTTGGGCCAGGAAACACGAGCAATGGACATTAGACTGGTGGAAATGTGTCCTTTGGTCTGGAGTCCAACTTGGAGATTTTTGGTTCTCACCGTGTCTTTGTGAGATGTGGTGTGGGTGAACGGATGATCTCTGCATGTGTATTTCTCACCGTAAAGCATGGAGGAGGTGGTGTTATGGTGTGGGGGTGCTTTGCTGGTGACACTGTCTATGATTTATTTAGAATTCAAAGCACACTTAACCAGCATGACTATCATAGCATTCAGCAGCGATACGCCATCCCATCTGGTTTGGGCTTAGTGGGACTATCATTTGTTTTTCAACAGGGCAATTACCCAATACACCTCCAGGCTGTGTAAGGGCTATTTGACCAAGAAGGGGAGTGATGAAGTGTTGCATCAGATGACCTGGCCTCCACAATCACCTGACCTCAACCCAATTGAGATGGTTTGGGATGAGTCGGACCGCAGAGTGAAGGAAAAGCAGCCAACAAGTGCTCAGCATATGTGGGAACTCCTTCAAGACTGTTGGAAAAGCATTCCAGGTGAAGAATGCCAAGAGTGTGCAAAGCTGTCATCAAGGCAAAGGGTGGCTAATTTGAATAATCTTTTGTTTTAACACTTTTTTTGTTACTACATGATTCCATATGTGTTATTTCAATGTAGAAAATAGTAAAAATAAAGAAAACCCCTTGAATGAGTAGGTGTTCTAAAACTTTTGACCGGTAGTGTAATGGTTCAATAATTTAGATGACCATTATTCCCAGACTGTTGCTTTAATTTTAAGATGAGGTCCTTTAGCTACTGTAGGTCTACCCATCAATTCAAGATGGAACTTTGTATCATTCACTGATATTGTTAATATACTGCAAAATTCACCTGAGCTCCATAGACTGGTCTTCCCTGGTTGTCTGACCATTTTTGGACCCCTGTCACCATCTGATCCTGCTAAGACATGATGAGCATAGTGTTGTGTACTGACTGCACTAGAGGGCTGCATTCCGGCGGGTCCCGACAGAGGTCATTGCGGCGCGGTTGGCATTTTTCATGCTGCGGGCGGTCAGACAGACGACTTAGGGATGCAAATATTTTTGTTGTCCCACAGATTATTTGGAAACAGTTCTCTTTCTGCTTTGTATGCGATAGCCTATCTATTGTATTAAAATCACATACACTGCTCAAAAAAATTAAGGGAACACTTAAACAACACAATGTAACTCCAAGTCAATCACACTTCTGTGAAATCAAACTGTCCACTTAGGAAGCAACACTGATTGACAATACATTTCACATGCTGTTGTGCAAATGGAATAGACAACAGGTGGAAATTATAGGCAATTAGCAAGACACCCCCAATAAAGAAGTGGTTTTGCAGGTGGTGACCACAGTCCACTTCTCAGTTCCTATGCTTCCTGGCTGATGTTTTGGTCACTTTTGAATGCTGGCAGTGCTTTCACTCTAGTGGTAGCATGAGACGGAGTCTACAACCCACACAAGTGGCTCAGGTAGTGCAGCTCATCCAGGATGGCACATCAATGCGAGCTGTGGCAAGAAGGTTTGCTGTGTCTGTCAGTGTAGTGTCCAGAGCATGGAGGCGTTACCAGGAGACAGGCCAGTACATCAGGAGACGTGGAGGAGGCCGTAGGAGGGCAACAACCCAGCAGCAGGACTGCTACCTCCGCCTTTGTGCAAGGAGGAGCAGGAGGAGCACTGCCAGAGCCCTGCAAAATGACCTCCAGCAGGCCACAAATGTGCATGTGTCTGCTCAAACGGTCAGAAACAGACTCCATGAGGGTGGTATGAGGGCCCGACGTCCATAGGTGGGGGGTTGTGCTTACAGCCCAACACCGTGCAGGGACGTTTGGCATTTGCCAGAGAACACCAAGATTGGCAAATTCGCCACTGGCGCCCTGTGCTCTTCACAGATGAAAGCAGGTTCACACTGAGCACATGTGACAGACGTGACAGAGTCTGGAGACGCCCCGTGGAGAACGTTCTGCTGCCTGCAACATCCTCCAGCATGACCGGTTTGGCGGTGGGTCAGTCATGGTGTGGGGTGGCATTTCTTTGGGGGGCCGCACAGCCCTCCATGTGCTCGCCAGAGGTAGCCTGACTGCCATTAGGTACCGAGATGAGATCCTCAGATCCCTTGTGAGACCATATGCTGGTGCGGTTGGCCCTGGGTTCCTCCTAATGCAAGACAATGCTAGACCTCATGTGGCTGGAGTGTGTCAGCAGTTCCTGCAAGAGGAAGGCATTGATGCTATGGACTGGCCCGCCCGTTCCCCAGACCTGAATCCAATTGAGCACATCTGGGACATCATGTCTCGCTCCATCCACTAACGCCACGTTGCACCACAGACTGTCCAGGAGTTGGTGGTTGCTTTAGTCCAGGTCTGGGAGGAGATCCCTCAGGAGACCATCCGCCACCTCATCAGGAGCATGCCCAGGCGTTGTAGGGAGGTCATACAGGCGCACGTGGAGGCCACACACTACTGAGCCTCATTTTGACTTGTTTTAAGGACATTACATCAAAGTTGGATCAGCCTGTAGTGTGGTTTTCCACTTAAATTTTGAGGGTGACTCCAAATCCAGACCTCCATAGGTTGATACATTTGATTTCCATTGATTAATTTTTGTGTGATTTTGTTGTGGGATGTGTTATTTTAGTGTTCCCTTTATTTTTTTGAGCAGTGTATTTTTCTCATTATTCACACTCAGAATTCGCTGCTTCAACTTCAGTAGCTACTTCTCCTAGCTGGGCGTGAGAGTTCAACTGCGCCTAGTATGTGTGGACTCATTTGAAATCGAGTAGGCTGCCTTCATGGGCGGAGAATCATGTGGCAGTTAAGAAATTAACTTAAATATGATTAGACTGTAGTTTACTAGAGTGCCTGTAAATAAATATTGATAATGGAAAGAAATGGAGGGCTCTCAACCAACGTGAGTCGAAGTGCAATCAAAACATTTAGTCATCATACTATGGTGAGCGAGCGTTGCGCCTTTTCATTTTCAATAAGTATTGATTACCCATTTATTTGTCTCTGCCTGCAAATCGTCTTCCTAAAAGGTAGGCTATATCCTATAGGCCTACGCAAAACGTAGTGTCGCTGTCATCATTCTTGCTGCTTCCAGTTCAGTAGCCATACCTGCGAGATCAGGTGCGCGTGTGGTCTCAATTAAATAGTGTAGGCTATAGCTTAAGCATGGGCTGAGAAGCACGGGGCAGTTATCTTTCCAAGGAAGAAGAAATCAGTTCCGCGTAAACCTCTACTGTACAGCATGACAGTGATGTCAGTAACATTAGAGCTGTTTATAACTGTCAGTGTGAGAAGTAGGGAATTAGCTACAGAAACTGACAGATCAATAACGTTACATTGCCATACTGACTAATAAAACTCACATTGCACTGAAAAAGCGTCGGAATATCAATCTTAAATCGTTTGGCCGAGGGGTTCATCGTTTGATTCAGGTCTAGTGAGATTGAGGCAAAAATAATAGCTAAAGTTAGCCAACTTTTGGCCAGTTCTCTCTCTAACGGTACATCAACTGGCGAAAGCTAGCAAAGTTCATTTACTTCTGAAACGGGACAAAACAAAGACTACAAAACATTTCCATACAAACAACAGCTGTTAGATTGCGATATGAGGTGGTTATTATTATAATTATTATAATTATTATTATAATAATAATAATTATTATTATTATTATTATTATTATTAGCTAACAGATAACTAGAGGCTAGAACTGACCTGGCTGTGGTGGCTACTAGCTAGCGTAGCTTATTAATTTACCTCAGTCGAGAGAGGATGAAACATTACCTAATGTTACATGTCAGTTACAATACTAGCTCAGCACTGCGAATAAACACTCGTTTTTAAACAGCAGTTACCTTGCCAGCTACATCAGTCAACTAAAGAGTAGACAGTTTCTGCTCTGCTTGCGTTTACAACTCGTTTAAAGAGTGCAATACATACACACTGAACTATGCTCAACTCTCTTGTGCTGGTCCAGCCAGCCTTCCAGAAGCTTTGCCTTCACACAGCCTGTCAGCCCACTCTGTGGAATCTGCGCGGTCCTAAATCCAGCCGGCTGAACACTCCAAATAGCCTACCCAACCGCTCGGCGGCGTCCTTATTGGTCCTAAAGCACACAGTTGCCGATTATTATTATTTTTTTGTATAACATTGCAATGATAAAACTGGGTGGGGGGACAAAAATGCAATTTCAGAATGTGGGGGGGACATGACCCCGTCCCCAGTGAAAGTTGCGCCCCTGAAAGACTCATAAACAGAAACGGGCAATAGGCTATTCAGTTGGCTTCAATTTCCTGCCAAATAGGCCTACAAGGAAACTCAACATATCTCAACGACATTGAGTGCGGGAGGGGGTCAGCGCGCTGTGTAATACCGTCCACAAAAAGTTTTGCTCTAAAAAAAAAAGGCACATATGCCATGTGCACAATGCCCCTTGTGGCGAAAGTACTGCAATTTTAATCCATTTGAAATTACATGGTCATAAACTAGGTTTCCATCCAATTGGCTACAGATTTTCATTCAAGTACTATTTTTTGTGGATTTTAGACTATTCACATTTTCAAACCAGAGATGGGTTTCCATCAAATTGACTTGTCGGTAAAATGCTGTGCGTGATGTCGTAGTGCACATAAAAATAGCTTTTGCGGTTAAATTCCCATGTACTGTACTGTACTGAATAAAAAAGTTCAATGGTTTTCTATCGCATTTTCAACTGCTGGTTACCAAAATGTTTGCGTTATGTAGCGAATTTGCCCACTCTGGTATTGGCACATGCGTTCTAGCCAACAGCTTGCAGATGCAGTGCTGTTTAATAATGTTATTCTCTGCATTGTGGGCAGAATTTGATATCTCATAATCTATAATATGCGCTATGCTTTATACAATTGATTTCTTCTTGTCAATATTTCATTCTGAAGCGCTGGGGACATTTCTCCATATTATGAGTCCTCTGTAGCTCAATTGGTAGAGCATGGCGCTTGTAACGCCAGGGTAGTGGGTTCGATCCCCGGGACCACCCATACGTAAAAATGTATGCACACATAACTGTAAGTCGCTTTGGATAAAAGCGTCTGCTAAATGGCATATTATTATTATTATTATTATTATTATTATTATTATTAATTTGATAAGCAAAACAGCCCTACTAAACAAATAGCGAGGGATAGTCATACTGGTTCTCTATTGGGGTAACTATCTGAACTGAATCTCTGCTTCATTGTGATGGCAATATTGGGATATATCTGATCTCTGTATTGTGGCATATCAAATGGGCTGGAGGACACTTCACCCAGATCATGTTTGGAATACTGCAGCTGGCGATTGCATAATATACATCACTTATACACACTGTATACAGATCTGTTACTTCAGATCTACATGACTTTTACCTTCCCATCTCGTGAACAATGTAAATGCAAAGTATTATGAGTAATGTGGTCATTTTTCTGTATTCCACTACTGTTTTGTGGACAGAATGTTTCACCCTGTGTTTTGCTGTGCTGGTTGTCTCTCTATGATAATGAGTGTCTGTGTTTCCTCTCCTCCAGACCCTCTGTCCATGAGTCCACAGAAAGCCCTGGAGACCATCGGGGCCAACCTGCAGAAGCAGTATGAGAACTGGCAACCTAGGGTGAGTGAGTTCACATGGCCCCGAGTTCTCCTCTCCCTCCTCCACTCTCTTCCTCCTCTCCCTCCTCCTCTTCCCCCTCCTCCTCTCTCTCCCACCTCCTACCCCTCCTCTCCCTCCTCCTACTCTACCTCAGTGACTCACCACCCACCCATACCAGTCTGTACCTGTACGTACTGTGTTGTGTATCACTGTCTCTAGACTCTAGACAGGCTCCTATATGGCTTGGCGCTATGCGTGCACATAAGCCAATTCACTTAAACACACCAACACATACCAACTCTCTCACACACACACACACCGTCCCATCCCCCACCAGTGTGTCCCTGTTCTCAGTGTCGGTATGGGCTCTCTGAGCAGTGGGATCTGTTCTCTCTGAAGTGGAGTTCTGTGTGTGTTGTCTCTGAAGTGAAGTTGCCTTGGCTGTGTAAGGCCATAACTTAGTGCGCATAACTTAGTTTTGATATGTTAATACAGACACTTACAGCAAACTTAGTATGTAAAAAAGTATGTGATCATATGTAGATATGCATATGTGGGTGTGAGGGTGCATAGTAATGCTTTCTGTGTATCTGACCTTTTGAGCGGGTGTTAGGTGTGTTCAGGATATGGTGTGTTTGTGAGTTTATTGACCGTATGTGTGTGTATGGAGTGTACTGGCACTGTGAGTGCGTGCAGTGGGAGTTCACAAATGTGTGTGTATGTGAGAGAGGCTGAGGAGGGGGGAGGGGAAGTAAGGGGGATAGAGGGGGAGGGGAAGTACAGCTAGAGGGAGGAAGGAAGGAAGGAAGGAAGGAAGGAGAGGGGAGGGGAGGAGAGGAGAAGAGTAAGGAAGGAGAGGGAAGGAGATTGAGGGGGGAAGGGGGGAGAGGGAAGAAAGGGTGATGTAGAGGGAAGGAAGGAAGGAGAGGGAAGGAAATGGAAAGGCACAGAGGGGAAGTGAGAAGTATAGAATGGAAAGGAGATGAGAGCGTGGGAAGGACAGGAAGGAGAAGGCGAGCGTGAAGAAAGAGCGGGAGAGGGAGAAACAGACCAGCTGAGTGTGGGCTGATTGAGCCAGAGGTCGGTACCAGATGGTGGGAGAGAGGAGAGAAGGAGCGGAGGAGTGAAAAGGCATTCAGTCTCTTCCAGCCTCAGGACATAGGCCTACTGCTGGACCATAGACCTCTCTATGCTGTAACAAATAATACCAGCACTGGGCTGAACTCACTTACCCTCTTACCTGTGGCTCGTTCATGAAAATGAAACTGGACCTAAAATGACCTTGTGTTTTAGATACTGTATCTTGTGCTTTTAGATGTATCATTTACATGTAGCCGTTGTAACTAATACAAAGTCTTCACTTTTGACTTTCAAAGGTGACCTGAACCACAATCTGAATACAACCCTGTTGCACGAAATCAACTCTCCGTCTTCCTTGGCGTGTTGTGAAAACTAGAGTGGCCACCTCGTTGGTACAGTTACATCCAAGCCCTGTTCAACTCTTGACAACTGTGCCTATACTGCCCATGTTCGGAGAGACTTTCTCCAGTGTTGGCAGTGCCAGCCTAACCTGTCATCATGTCTCTCTCTCTCTCTCTCTCCACTCTCTCACTGACTCTCCTGGCCGCTGTCACTGAACACTGAGAGAAGACAAAATACTGACCTGGCTGCTGCCCAGAGCCCAGTCTTTCTCCTCCTTTCGCTGTCTCTCGTGCACTCTCGCTCTCTCTCTCTCGTGCACTCTCGCTCTCTTGCTCTTTCTATGTCTGTATGTCACTCTCTCTGAGGGAGTGTTACAGTTGGACCAGAGAATTGTTTGATAGACTACTGTGTTAGAGACTATACACTATATCCTTGCTAGGAGTCCATAGCATGCCCATCTATGGCACATAAGCCCAACTATAAATTATTCACATGGCCTATTTTTGTCTCTGGTTCCCTTGGGTTGTAGCTAGTGCACTGTAACAGATTTAGCCCACATATGTCCCACCAGTGTATCTATCTATCTATATAGCTATGAATTAATGGCTTAGCCTTACATTGCTAATTTAGCCCAACATATGTTAAACTACAATACTTGGTAATGGCTGTGTACTTTAGGCCTATTTGGTCCCCTTGGCTATCATGGCATAGCCTAGCGCAGCGTAGCCCAACATAGCCTGACCTAGCGCTAGCGGTTCAATATTGATAAAGAGTCTGAGTGAAAGTGACACCAGACTCCTGGCACGGCAGCGCTGCAGAGGGACAACGGGCTAATCTCATCATGATCCTTCACCCCGCCAGCCCACACTGACTGACTGATACACAGTCCCATTATGGACAATCACAGACGCTGGGAAGCCTTGGCCAAAACCATTGGCAGTTTCTATACCTATACATGTCCTACCTATGCTGTTCCTATTCTATTCTATACATTGCACAGAGATACACACACACCAGTGGAGGCTGCTGAGGGGAGGACGGCTCATAATAATGGCTGGAACGGAGCGAATGGAATGGCCGTCCTCCCCAATTAAGGTGCCACCAACCTCCTGTGATGCATACGTGACCGACAAATGTACACATGCTCACACGCCCACTCACACGTGACGCACAGCAATGATGATCTGTGGTGAACTGGGATTGACGCTTTCATCGCATCTCATCTAATCGTCAAAGTTGAAACACATCTCAAGTCCTCGTCAATATCTCGCCCACACTGACCCAGTGTTGGGCCTCTGCTCTGCCTCTGAATGGGTTCAGGGCGTGCATTGCTCTACTAGTCTCTCTCCTCTCCTCTCCTCTAGAGCTCATTGTCACCTAGCTAACACACCCTTGGCTTCCTAATGGGCTCCAGTTAATATTTTATACCTCCAGGGTTTCATTTTCACTGCTATACACAAACCAACCACCACTATTGGCAGAGAAGAGGGAAATGAAACTCCCACAGCTATGTGCACAGTAGGCGGATGCTGCTGTAGCTAGCTCGATTTGTGCTGGCGTTGCACGACTCCTATGAGATCGATAATGATGTAGCCTACATGTTGTATCAACGTCGTATTGCCCTCAGTATGTGACAGCTTGCATAACAACTGACTGCCGTTGGTTAATAACTCTTGTCTATGAAGAGTAAAACAGGACTGATCACAATCAGCGCACAGATTACATTTGCTCAATGTGCTTTTCTCTTCTCCGGTCTTCTCTTGTCTTACACGAGTTACCAGTTCTGTTATACTGTGGATGTGGATTCAACTGAGGACTCGCACCACATTCAGGTTCATGACTGTCTCATCTGTGTTGAGATACCATTCTCTCTTTCCTTTCTCTTTCTGTCCCGCTCTGCCGTCTTCCTACCCTTCCTCACCCTTCCTCTCTCTTTCATGTGTTCCCTACTTTCTTCCATGGCACTTTCTCACTGTCACCCTCTTTCATATCATGCATTCCTCTTCCCCCTTTTCCCCCTCTCTTTCTCTGGAAACAGTTGGTTAGAATTGTTAATTTTGCGCCACATGTCATAGTGGAGATTCTCCCCTCCTCTCCACTGGTTGAGATTAAAGCTTCTGTTTTTAAAAGCAGCAGCATTGTCAGAATGCCATTACCTTTTTAACAGCCCTGTGTTAGAGAAGACTGGCTGAGCAGGACAGAGCAGGGATGGTATGACTTCTCTGCATGCCTGCATAGTCTGTCTCTTCCACTCTCTCTCACCCTCTCTCCAACGCCCTATCTGTCTCCCCCGTAACTTTTTCTCTCTTTCTTTGAGCTGCTTTCTCTGCTAGCACTGCACTGGCTGTAGATCTGAGTCCCTGCTGTCCAGTAGAACTCCCTCTACATTTATTTATCAGTGTTCTCAAACACTGCTCCTGATTGGGTTTTAGATTCTCTTTTATTACCCGGGCTGTGTCGAGATCTCAGCGGGAGAGAGAGAACAGAGCGTGAAAGGGACGAGGTGGTGGGTGACTGCGCTAGTGTGATCCTGACAGTAAACTCAGCAAAAAAAGAAACGTCCTCTCACTGTCAACTGCATTTATTTTCAGCAAACTTACATGTAAATATTTGTATGAACATAAGTTTCAACAACTAAGACATAAACTGAACAAGTTCCACAGACATGTGACTAACAGAAATTGAATAATGTGTCCCTGAACAAAGGGGGGGTCAAAATCAAAAGTAACAGTCAGTATCTGGTGTGGCCACCAGCTGCATTAAGTACTGCAGTGCATCTCCTCCTCATGGACTGCACCCGATTTGCCAGTTCTTGCTGTGAGATGTTACCCCACTCTTCCACCAAGGCACCTGCAAGTTTCCTGACGTTTCTGGGGGGAATGGCCCTAGCCCTCACCCTCCGATCCAACAGGTCCCAGATGTGCTCAATGGGATTGAGATCCGGGCTCTTCGCTGGCCATGGCAGAACACTGACATTCCTGTCTTGCAGGAAATCACGCACAGAACGAGCAGTATGGCTGGTGGCATTGTCATTCTGGAGGGTCATGTCAGGATGAGCCTACAGGAAGGGTACCACATGAGGGAGGAGGATGTCTTCCCTGTAACGCACAGCGTTGAGTTTGCCTGCAATGACAACAAGCTCAGTCCCATGATGCTGTGACACACCGCCCCAGACCATGACGGACCCTCCACCTCCAAATCGATCCCCCTCCAGAGTACAGGCCTCGGTGTAACGCTCATTCCTTCGACGATAAACGCGAATCCGACCATCACCACTGGTGAGACAAAACCGCGACTCGTCAGTGAAGAGCACTTTTTGCCAGTCCTGTCTGGTCCAGTGACGGTGGAGGTGTGTGCCCATAGGCGACGTTGTTGCCGGTGATGTCTGGTGAAGACCTGCCTTACAACAGGCCTACAAGCCCTCAGTCCAGCCTCTCTCAGCCTATTGCGGACAGTCTGAGCACTGATGGAGGGATTGTGCGTTCCTGGTGTAACTCGGCAGTTGTTGTTGCCATCCTGTACCTGTCCCGCAGGTGTGATGTTCGGATGTACCGATCCTGTGCAGGTGTTGTTACACGTGGTCTGCCACTGCGAGGATGATCAGCTGTCCATCTTGTCTCCCTGTAGCGCTGTCTTAGGCGTCTCACAGTATGGACTTTGTAATTTATTGCCCTGGCCACATCTGCAGTCCTCATGCCTCCTTGCAGCATGCCTAAGGCACGTTCACGCAGATGAGCAGGGACCCTGGGCATCTTTCTTTTGGTGTTTTTCAGAGTTAGTAGAAAGGCCTCTTTAGTGTCCTAAGTTTTCATAACTGTGACCTTAATTGCCTACCGTCTGTAAGCTGTTAGTGTCTTAACGACTGTTCCACAGGTGCATGTTCATTAATTGTTTATGGTTCATTGAACAAGCATGGGAAACAGTGTTTAAACCCTTTACAATGAAGATCTGAGAAGTTATTTGGATTTTTACAAATTATCTTTGAAAAACAGGGTCCTGAAAAAGGGACGTTTATATAAAAAATACAGCTCTCCTCACATTCCATAGGTCTGGATGATCGTTTGGCCAAATAAAGAGAGGAGTTAAATATTTTCAGAACAATGTGGAATTCACATCTTCACATGCAAAGATAGCGTTCCCTCCTCTCCCAATGCTCAATGATTTGCTTCCCCCTTTAGGCACAAACTATTCAAGCTAGGGGAAACTCTGACATGTAGAGATTTCCTACTAGCCCCTCTGGGCCAGTGGGAGAACCATTCAGCACCCAGGAAGATGTATGGTTGTCTACTTCCCTTGGTATGTGGCAGATCCATAGATTGGGTCTATAAACAGTGTGCTTATGAGTAGAGGCACGGGTCAAGGCAATGGGATCCCTATGGGAGAGCGAGGAACCACTCTAGAGCAGTATCGATCAGCTCTCTGACTGCTGATCACCTCATAAATATCATAGGAAAGACAACTAGAGATCTACAGATGATCTGGTGGTGGTCTCAAACGTTTAGTATAGATCAAGTGTCTATTTGTATGTTATAGTACAGTACATTGATCCCCTTTTTGAATGTACACTGAGTGTACAAAACAATAGGAACACTTTCCTAATATTGAGTTGCACCCACTTTTTGCGCTCAGAACAGCCTCAATTCGTCAGGGCACGGACTCTACAAGGTGTCAAAAGTGTTCCACAGGGATTCTGGCCCATGTTGACTTCAATACTTCCCACAGTTGTCAAGTTGGCTGGATGTCCTTTGGGTGGTGGGCCATTCTTGAATCTGTTGGAGTGAAAAACCCAGCAGCGTTGCAGTTCTTGACACACAAACCGATGCACCTACTACCATACCCTGTTCAAAGGCACTAAAATATTTTGTCTTGCCCATTCACCCTCTGAATGGCATGCATACACAATCCATGTCTCAATTGTCTCAAAGCTTAAAAATCCTTCTTTAACCCGTATCCTCCCCTTCATCTACACTGACTTGAAATGGATTTAATAAGTGACATCAATAAGGGATCATAGCTTTCACCTGGTCAGTCTATGTCCTGGAAAGAGCAGATGTTTCTAATGTTTTGTACACTGTGTATATTGGTGAGCTATAGAAAAACAAAAAGATGAGTCAAATGCAGAGATTTAGATATAATCCAGGTTGTCCATCAGTGGCACTCTCTCAAAGGCACTGTTTTATTCCCTTCCATCCTCACATTCCTATAGATCAGGGCTGTTCAATTCCGGTCCTGGATGGCCGAAACACTTCTGTTTTTTGTTTCTACCTGGTAGTTAATTGCACTCACCTGGTGTCCCAGGTCTGAATTAGTCCCTGATTAGAAGTAGAGGATGAAAACCGGAAGTGTTTCAGCCCTCCAGGACCGACATTGAACAGCCCTGCTATAGACATTGAAGAGACGCAGCATAGATTTTCTGTGTACTGTTGGACGGGTCAAGAGCCTTGAGCAAAGACATTAGACATAATGGTCAGTGTGTTGCTTTTGTTGCCTGTTAATAATGATTGATTGAGTGAGTGGCGGTGTATTGTCCTGTGCGTGCGTGCGTGCGTGCGTGCATGCATGCATGCAGGCGTGTGATGGTGACAGTGTCATGTGAGAGTTACCATTTTGTTAGTAGGACCTCACATAATCTCAGTAAGCAGAGTGAGTGAGTGAGTGCTGTGTGACACACCATTGCAGTGTGGGTGTGACTGTGTGTGTTTGACTGTGTGAATGTGTGGGAGGTGTTTGGGACTGCTCGCTCCATGTCATAAAAGTGATGGAGAGGCCGAACAGTTTGACAGAACAAATTATAAAAGTGGCAGTGGATTGGGTTATTACAGATTTATATGACAGCACTGGCAAGTGGCAGAGGTATGAGTGAGTTTGTGTGCGTCCACCGCCTGATTGTGTGTGGTAGGCAGAAGATGGTAAGTTTGTGTTTGTGTAATGAATAGCGGCTGTGTCCTGCTGCGCTCTCTCCACAGTTTCACAGTGACTCATCTCTCAGCTGCTGCTCCACTCATGTTTCTGTGTCAGCGATGTTCAGGGACAAATGGCCAGTGTGGCACTATTATTAAAATACGCCGGCTGCGTGCGCGTGTGAGCGCTCCTGTGTGTGTGCACGCATCTTTTGGCAAGACCCATTGGAGCCCAGCCATGGAGAGGATACAGATTACTGAGCAGGTGGAGAGACACACAGGAAGACAGGATGTAACTCTAGGGACAGAAAGAAGTGAATGCTACTTCACGTCCTGCGCTTAACTTCATCTACTGTTATTCTAGCTATGTGTGAATGACTGGCATTGTGGATGGATCTGTGTGGGCTCTAACTTTGTGTGTGCACGCGTGCAAAACTGTGGTTTGTGTGTTAGCCAGGGCTTGAAATAGGGCTGTGACGGTCATGGAATTTTGGATGACGCTAATTAGCCTGCCAAATGACTGCAGTCACCGTAATAACCGTTCAAATAGCAAAAAAAAAGTTGCTTTTCATTTTTGTAAGACACATTTTCTCATCCTCCGCTCCTGACTGCATGTGCTGCTATAGAAATATAATTAATAGAACAGGCTTCCCCATTTTAAGTCAATGATGGCATAATGGGTGTACTGGCGGCCATTGCGAGTGTACCCATAGGAGCAAAGCAGGAAGTAAAAGCAGGAAGAGAGCGGCGGGTAGCCTAGAGCTGTAAGAGCATTGGGCTAGTAACCGAGCTGACAAGGTAAAAAATCTGTCGATCTGACCTTGAGCAAGGCACTTCACCCTAATTGCGCCAGGGTCGCTGTCAATAATGGCTGATCGCTGGCCGTGACCCCACTCTCCGGGGTAGTTGGGAAATGCAAAAATAACTTATATTTCACACCTGATACTCGTACAGGGAGCCCACTTGTACATGCAGTGAAACAGGACAAATATAAGCACCCCCTATTTGACCATTGACCCATCAACATGTGCTGTGATTTGATTAAACTCAACTGATATTACAAAAAATGCATTCCATTGCAGGAGCCACATCAGTTAACACAATTTGTACGAACATTCTACGTTACCATGGAAATTATTGCATCACAATACCAGGCAGCCATTGCGAGTTTACCAGTCAAATTTCCAGAGTTAGAGGTTCCAAGCCCTTTCTATTCATTCTATTTCTATGTGTGCTGCTGCAGCAAGGAGGGGGGTGTTGCGTAGGCAACCGAAGACTCGTTTGCTACAACACCTTGCTTGTTTCAACAAGGTGCAACAAAGTTTCATCATGTTGTCAAGAGTCCATGTTACTGCAAAAACTGACTCAACCTCACGAATGCCCGGCCGTCCCCTCTTCAGTCAGCTGTTCGTTCCACTATATATATATATATATATATATATATATCTACAGTGAGGGAAAAAAGTATTTGATCCCCTGCTGATTTTGTACATTTGCCCACTGACAAAGACATGATCAGTCTATAACAACAACAAAAATCCTGAAAAACGCATGTCAAAAATGTTATAAATTGATTTGCATTTTAATGAGGGAAATAAGTATTTGACCCCTCTGCAAAACCCTTGTTGGCAATCACAGAGGTCAGACGTTTCTTGTAGTTGGCCACCAGGTTTGCACACATCTCAGGAGGGATTTTGTCCCACTCCTCTTTGCAGATCTTCTCCAAGTCATTAAGGTTTTGAGGCTGACGTTTGGCAACTTGAACCTTCAGCTCCCTCCACAGATTTTCTATGGGATTAAGGTCTGGAGACTGGCTAGGCCACTCCAGGACCTTAATGTGCTTCTTCTTGAGCCACTCCTTTGTTGCCTTGGCCGTGTGTTTTGGGTCATTGTCATGCTGGAATACCCATCCACAACCCATTTTCAATGCCCTGGCTGAGGGAAGGAGGTTCTCACCCTAGATTTGACGGTACATGGCCCCGTCCATCGTCCCTTTGATGCGGTGAAGTTGTCCTGTCCCCTTAGCAGAAAAACACCCCCAAAGCATAATGTTTCCACCTCCATGTTTGACGGTGGGGATGGTGTTCTTGGGGTCATAGGCAGCATTCCTCCTCCTCCAAACACGGCGAGTTGAGTTGATGCCAAAGAGCTCCATTTTGGTCTCATCTGACCACAACACTTTCACCCAGTTCTCCTCTGAATCATTCAGATGTTCATTGGCGAACTTCAGACGGGCATGTATATGTGCTTTCTTGAGCAGGGGGACCTTGCGGGCGCTGCAGGATTTCAGTCCTTCACGGCGTAGTGTGTTACCAATTGTTTTCTTGGTGACTATGGTCCCAGCTGCCTTGAGATCATTGACAAGATCCTCCCGTGTAGTTCTGGGCTGATTCCTCACCGTTCTCATGATCATTGCAACTCCACGAGGTGAGATCTTGCATGGAGCCCCAGGCCAAGGGAGATTGACAGTTCTTTTGTGTTTCTTCCATTTGCGAATAATCGCACCAACTGTTGTCACCTTCTCACCAAGCTGAACTTGGCGATGGTCTTGTAGCCCATTCCAGCCTTGTGTATGTCTACAATCTTGTCCCTGACATCCTTGGAGAGCTCTTTGGTCTTGGCCATGGTGGAGAGTTTGGAATCTGATTGATTGATTGCTTCTGTGGACAGGTGTCTTTTATACAGGTATCAATCTGAGATTAGGAGCACTCCCTTTAAGAGTGTGCTCCTAATCTCAGCTCGTTACCTGTATAAAAGACACCTGGGAGCCAGAAATCTTTCTGATTGAGAGGGGGTCAAATACTTATTTCCCTCATTAAAATGCAAATCAATTTATAACATTTTTGACATGTGTTTTTCTGGATTATTTTGTTGTTATTCTGTCTCTCACTGTTCAAATAAACCTACCATTAAAATTATAGACTGATCATTTCTTTGTCAGTGGGCAAATACACACACACACACACAGTGCCTTCCAAAAGTATTCATCCCCCTTGGCGTTTTTCCTATTTTGTTGCATTACAACCTGTAATTTAAATGGATTTTTATTTGGAATTAATGTAATGGACATGGACAAAATAGTCAAAATTGGTGAAGTGAAATTAAAAACATAACTTGTTTAAAAAAATTCTAAAAAATAAATAACGGAAAAGTGGTGCTTGCATATGCATTCACCCCCTTTGCTATGAAGCCCCTAAATAAGATCTGGTGCAACCAATTACCTTCAGAAGTTGCATAATTAGTTAGATTGAACACTGGTGGACTTTATTTAAGTGTCACATGATCTCAGTATATATCCACCTGTTCTGAAAGGCCTCAAAGTCTGCAACACCACTAAGCAAGGGGCACCACCAAGCAAGCGGCACCATGAAGACCAAGGAGCTCTCCAAACAGGTCAGGGACAAAGTTGTGGAGAAGTACAGATCAAGTTTGGGTTATAATAAAATATCAAACTTTGAACATCCCACGGACCACCATTTTAAATCCATTATTAAAAAATTGAAAGAATATGGCACCACAACAAACCTGCAAAGAGTGGGCTGCCCACCAAAACTCACAGACCAGGCAAGGAGGGCATTAATCAGAGAGGCAACATAGAGACCGAAGAACCCTGAAGGAGCTGCAAAGCTCCACAGCGGAGATTGGAGAATCTGTCCATAGGACCACTTTTAGCCGTACACTCCACAGAGCTGGGCTTTACGGAAGAGTGGCCAGAAAAAGCCATTGCTTAAAGAAAAAATAAGCAAACACGTTTGGTGTTCGCCAAAAGGCATGTGGGAGACTCCCCAAACATATGGAAAAGGTACTCTGGTAAAATTTAGCTTTTTGGCCATCAAGGAAAATGCTATGTCTGGCGCAAACCCAACACCTCTCATCACCCCGAGAACACCATCCCCACAGTGAAGCATGGTGGTGGCAGCATCATGCTGTGGGGATGTTTTTCATCGTCAGGGACTGGGAAACTGGTCAGAATTGAAGGAATGTTGGATGGCGCTAAATACAGGGAAATTCTTGAGGGGAAACCTGTTTCAGTCTTCCAGAGATTTGAGACTGGGACGGAGGTTCAATTTTACAGCAGGACAATGACCCTAAGCATACTGCTAAAGCAACACTCGAGTGGTTTAAAGGGAAACATTTAAATGTCTTGGAATGGCCTAGTCAAAGCCCAGACCTCAATCCAATTGAGAATCTGTTGTATGACTTAAAGATTGCTGTACACCAGCGGAACCCATCCAACTTGAAGGAGCTGGAGCAGTTTTGCCTTGAAGAATGGGCAAAAATCCCAGTGGCTAGATGTGCCAAGCTTATAGAGACATACCCCAAGAGACTTACAGCTGTAATTGCTGCAAAAGGTGGCTCTACAAAGTATTGACTTTGGGGAGGTGAATAGTTATGCATGCTCAAGTTTTCGGTTTCTTTGTGTCTTATTTGTTGTTTGTTTTGCAAGAAAAAATATTTTGCATCTTCAAAGTGGTAGGCATGTTGTGTAAATCAAATGATACAAACCCCCCAAAATCCATTTTTTAATTCCAGGTTGTAAGGCAACAAAATAGGAAAAATGCCAAGGGGGATGAATACTTTCGCAAGACACTGTATATAATACTCACTCGGCAGTTTATTAGGTACATCCATCTAGTACCGGGTCGGACCCCCTTTTGCCTCCAGACCAGCCTGAATTCTTCAGGGCATGGATTCTACAAAGTGTCGGAAACGTTCCACAGGGATGTTGGTCCGTACTGACGCTATGGCTTCACGTAGTTGCTGCAGATTGGACAGCGGTACATTCATGCTGCAAACAGGCCGTTCCGTCTTATCCCCAAGATGCTCTTTTGGGTTGAGGTCTAGGGACTGCGCAGGTCACTCAAGTAAACTGAACTCGCTGTCATGTTCCAGGCAATGTTTTTCCACTCCTCAGTTGTCCAGTGGTTTTGATCACGTGCCCACTGGAGCTGCTTGTGGTTGTCTGCTGCAATAGCCCATCCGTGACAAGTATTGACGAGTTATGCGTTCGTAGATGCTGTTCTGCACACCACTGTTGTACTGCGCCGTTATTTGTCTGTTTGTGGCCCGCCTGTTAGTGTGCACGATTCTTGTCATTCTCCTTCGACCCCTCTCATCAAATAGCTGTAACTTCGTAAATGGGGTGGCTTACCTAATATACTGGCCTGTGAGTGTATATATTTTCATGACGGTCTTCATCCATAACCGTCAGTTACACGCTTATACCGTAATTGTGTCGACCCTAGCTTAAAATGTAAGGGTGTCCCGGGGACGATAAAAAATATGTCTGGGACTGTTCAAAACAGACTCTGGGACAGTTCTGGGATGATGGATCCAAAGTTTATACAACCACGGTTTTATCCGAAAATGTTAAAACACAACGAGGCTGCAACGAGGCTGTTGGAACAGATCAGAACGTTAAGCTTAAAATGTTGATAAACTGTTATTTCTTCACATTATATGCACAGCAATAGGCACAAATGTTCCAAAATGCAAAAAAAAAAATGCAAACTGTTCTAATGAGCACTGCAAATGCCAGCGGTTTCATGTGACAGAGATGGAAATAAATATCAGTTTAGAAAGAGGGGAAATCTAAAGATGCAGCAACTAGCATGGGTTGTTCATATGACTAGGATTATGCCTTTGGCTGCTGAAAGAAAGTTGATTTGGAAATGAAGAGAATAGCAGAGAAATGCTGGTTAAAAAAATAATTAAATGTTTCAATGGTCGGATTTTGGCTAAGCTACCTTGAAGCAAGGTAAGACATGCCTCATAATATGAAGTAAAACATCCAGGTTTTTTGTTACTCAGATTGGTGATGTGCAGTGCACAACAGGCACTTGCATTTCTCTCCTTTCTGGTGACCATTTGATCTGAACTAGTATGTTGACAGAAACAAGCCTTAATGTTATTTATCCTACATTATATTTGTCAAACTTGATTGCAGTTTAACCCATCTTTAATTAATTAAGTCTCTAAAGTTTGCCTACATTTCTGCCGCCTCCCTCATGTCAGCATGTTTGCTGTAGCCAATGAGCTAATATCACCTTTGACATGTAGGCTAATTATTTACGTACATTTATGAAAAATAGTTTTGAATATTGTTCCAATGTTGGCCTTTTTAGAGTCATATTTGGACGTGAATTTCTGGCACAGTTGATAGCCCCATTTATCTATTTCAGTAGTACACTTATTTACCTTTTAAATCACTGTCAATGACCAATAGGTCTTAGACCTAGTAAACAAGTATTTTAATTTTGGCCGGTTTAGTTTGGGACGGTTGAAATTACACTTTGGGACGGTGATGAAAAAAGTACATCTCGAGCCCTGGTGTTAGTGCATGTTCAAGTGTACGTGTGCACATGCATGTGCAAGTTAGTGTGAGGATGACGGCTACAACTAGCATTGTCCCATTTGGCCTTTTTACATCCCATTTCAGACTGAAGAGCTCAGACACAGAAGCTGTAGAAAGGCCAAAGTCCTCCACTGTTAACACTCCAAGTCTCAAGGCCTCTCGTTTCCAAGCCTCTCTCTGCTGTCCCCTCTCCTCCCATTCTCCTCCTCTCTACCTGGCCATCAGCTTCTCCATTCCTCTCGGCACCCACAAAACCCTCAGTCCTCAGCCCTCAGCCCTCGCTTCAACTCTGTCTGTTTTGGACTATAGTTGGAGCCTGGAAATGGCATGAACACGTAGCTACTTTATGCATAGAGTTGCCTGTTAGCATTTGCCTAGAGATAGTACTAACAATTGGGTAGTCTCGCAACTTTTCAGCCCCCTCCACTGTTCTTAATGTCCAACTGTGTCTGGCTGCCCCACTCTACCCATTCACTTGGCTTGTCTCCTGATTCTCTGTAGTATCCTACTCTAGGCCTACCATCTAGCCTATCTGGCTGTTAGAGTTGGGCTACAACTACAAATTGGGTTGTGTTCCATTTTTTAAGCCTCCAATTCCTAGCCTCCCAATGTGCCAGTCCCACACTACCAATTCACTTGGACTGCCTCTTGATTCCCACTTGCCCCCTGTTTGTCTTGGCCCTCTATCTTCTGTCTCCCACCGCCTCCAATTTGTATGCAGCTACAGCCACCAGAATAGAGCTCTTACTTAAAATGTGATTTGCTCCTGTAGCTCATCCCTGCTGTTTGTGTTCACTACATGGAAGCATGCATCATGAGTGTCTGTATTGGGCATTAGTAATACATGGGATTTCTGTGTGATCTAAAAATGAGGATTCATTTGGTATGCGGCGGTGCTTTATATTGAGTGTTTGTGCATTAGACTACATGGTGTTTGGAAAGCTGTTGTCATGTTTACCAGAATGACCACCCCTGCTACACTAATGAGTGTTTTACCTTCGTGCCATCTGATACCCTCAGAGCTTGATGGGGTCTCGTTTTGTGTTTGAGTGACTTTTACTTACGGGAGTCATTACATTTCCGTAATCAATTTTCTCTGAAACAGTTGTTTGGATTCCAATATGCATGTTTTACTAGGCTATTGGTTCTAATGTTCACGTGTCCGCCTTCTCATCCTATCCGTGCTCAGCGTGTGTGCCTGTGTTGTGTGTCAATACATGTCGTGTCTGTTGTTAGTTGTACTTGTGTGTAAGCTCTTGACCCGTGAGTGAGTAACACGTAAGGGCTTGTAGGGCTCTGACCCACTAAACCACTACAACCAAGTAGATTCACTTTCCCTGACTTCTGTAGTATGTTCTATACTGAGCTGTGAGCAGCGCCAAACATGCCTGTCCTGAGCTGTTCTAAATCTGGCCCTCACTACACTTATGCTAAGTCTGTGTACACTACTTCTAAACCAGCCTCGTCTCAGTACATGCAGTTCTTAAAATGCAAGCACTGATCCAAGGTCTGTTTTGGTTAAAGGTGTTACACATAGGATTTTAATGAATTTTTGCATGGTATTTTAAGAACATTTCCATAATATATCTCCAGTAATAGCGGAATGATAGTGTTTCTCAGTATTACTTACCTGCCAGAGTTGTGATTGGCTGTGATATTCGCCTATTGATTTCTCCGGCCGGAGCAGCATCTTTTGTCAAAATGGGAAAGCTGTTTTTGTGGCTGTGTTATCTAGTGGAAATCCGGTCAAGTGGCCAATATAGAAATCATTCTGTCATTTCCTGGTTGCTAAAATTCTACAATGTTTCGCTTAATTACAGTTTGTGAGAAAACAAGCCCTGAATAGTGTAGGGCATCATTGTACTTCTAAATCACTGTGAAATCTTTTCAATAACAAAATATAGCGTTTTTGAAGCTGGTGGACCAAAACCGAAAGTAAAAGTCTCAAGCCCAAGTTTCCGGCATGTTGCAGGGAAATGGGAACCAGGGGAGGGGGAGATTTATTTTGAATGCATCCAAGTGCTGTTGCAAGTCACCTAGCTTCCACATATGGGAGGAATTCTGAGAAATTCTAGGTGTAGCACCTTTAGTAAATTCTAAGAATTCTCTGAATTTGAATAGGGCAAGCTTATCCTGGCTCTGTACTTTGATGCAACTCTTACCTGACGTGAGCAAGAAGTTGCCATTAATACTAATGTGTGACATTCAACTCAAGGTCCTCAGTTCAAGTCAAATCGCACCTGTTCAGAAACAAATGGCATGTTTCTCAGCTCAGTTGAAAGCTTTGCAGAATATCTCCACAGAGTCACAATTCCTTTCTTCGACACAGATGCCATCATGACTCACAACATTTCACAGCATCAGTTGCGCAATATAATCAAACACGTCTGCACAAACAAATGCAATGCCTTTCTGTAAATCCCTTTACATTTTCCCCATACATTATTCTACAGCATGATGAGTCAAACTCAAACACTTTCATGTCCCCATCAGCCCATTCACTGTGTCTGAAGACTCTTCTCAGAAAACCAATGTTTGTTTACACAAAGAATAGTTTATCCTTTTGATTCTGCTCTCTCCATCGATAAGGCTTTTTGACAGCTCCTCATTGGATGTCCTTGAGGTGGTGGCTGCGACGGGTGCCGCAATCTGAACGAGCATCTGGGGTTATACACATGTCACTGGCGCCCGGAGCCGACGGTAAAAACAGCAACGCGCGTGTGTGTGTGTGTGTGTGCGCACGCTCATGACTCACTTTAATTACGATGTGGAGCTGTTTGAATAGCTACATACACACGTTCTGGAGTTGTTTCAATAGCTGTAAGTCTTCCGCCGATGTCGGGGTGTCCGGGAGCGCTAGTCGCTACATTGTTTGTATTGTATTTGTATTGCTGAGGATCATTGCGCTAACAGAGGCTGATGTCCTCCTACTGATCCATTGACAGGCAAGAAAAATAAACACAAACCAAAGCAATTACTTCATCCTCTGAGGGACATTTGTTATTGACTTGAAACGCGTAACATAGGTGATGCTTTACAGTCAAACTACTGCTGAATGACAAGGCCTCTTTAGTTTTGACATTGTACTAAGCAACCTTCTTTATCCCACATAACCAATTGTATTTTTCCCCCAGTCTGGAACATCATGATGTCCATTCAGTATTCAAGAAGGATAAACTCAAATGTAGTGATGTTTGGAAGGGCTATTGAATTGAGGAGGTGCACAACAGAGATGCTTCACAGTCAAGCTACAGTACTGCTGAATGACAAGGCTTCTGTTTACATTGTACTAAGCAATCTTCTCTTTCCATTCCATACACACCAATTGAAAACATGTTTTTTCTCCATGATAAAACATGTATTCTCTCCTTTTTCCCCAGTTAGTTACATCTTAAGAGGTCCATTCAGTGTTCAAGATCCAAAGAAAATAATTCAATTGACCATCAAATGTGTTGAGTTGTATGTGGGTTATTGCGTAACCAAAACATCAGTGTTGGTTAGAGTGATTAGGCTATAGCTACAGGGGTGGCCTTAAACTCTTAGGGCATTGTGAGAGCTGATGTCTAGACTGGTCTGAGGGGTTTTCTGGATGCAACAGAACAGCTCAGTCAAGCCTTCTTAATTGGCTATCTAGGAAGTTGCACGTGTACCGTAACATAAAGGGTTGTATGTGAGCCAAGCTGTTGTACTGTTATCTGTTGTACTGTTTGGTCTTAGTTTCTAGAGGCATGTATTCTACCCTACAGATGTTGCCGTCTTTGTTACCGTACATTAATGCACAACATTGGTCTAGGTCTCGGATTAATGCACTTGTTCTTTGTTAGATGTAGAGAATATAAATCTATTCGCTTCTCTTTTCTCAAGGAACAGAGAGCTTCTAGAATGCCTCGTGTTTCAGATGAGCTCCCAGTGCATATTAAGTGTCATATTCCAATCATCTAAATATCCATCTACATTCTCCTGCTCTGGGTTGTCAAGGTAAAGTGAAGAGCATGAGGCATACGCATGTCTTGGTATACCTCTGAACGACTACTCAATCAGCAGTCTCCATCATTTATGTGCACACACACATTCTTCCTTCACACACATTTTCCATACACACATCTGTCACTCAACCAGCTTTCTTCCGCCATTTGGTGCTTTGATTGCTTTTGAACCTGGGGACCTCGGCTTTCCCACTCTCCCCCAGTTAGCGACTGTGGGGACGGCCGTTCTAAGGGATCCCTAGTGTGTGTGTGTGTGTGTGTGTGTCCATCCCCCAGCTAATGGTCTCCTGTCTGAAGGTCCGGCTAGTGGATGTCTGAATAAACCACTTGCTCACAAACAGAAACCACTGCTTGTCTTCTAGCCTACTGTACAGTACAGGGCTTATACTAAGAGTTCCACTAGGCTGCCCTTTACTTCTTCTGCGCTCTTCATTCCAAAGTGCCAGAAAGACACTGGTTTTATGTGTCGACAATTCAGTTACAGCTCATTGATATAGGATGACATTGTATATATGCCAGTTTGACTGATTTCTGGGAAATGAATGTTGAATAGTACAAAAAGGCTCCACTCTTGAATAGGATTTTTAGGCTGTCGAAATTGCTTTTACATTTTATTCATTTTAGCAGACGCTCTTATCCAGAGCAACTTACAGGAGCAATTTGGGTTAAGTGCCTTTCTCAAGGGCACACAACATACTTTTTACCTAGTCGCCTCAGGGATTCGAATCAGCGACCTTTCGGTTACTGGCCCAATGCTCTTCACCTCTAGGCTACCTGCCGCCCTGTCTTGTCCTTGCCATTCTCTTTGCCACTGACAAGTGTATTGAGTCAACATGCATTACTACCGTGCTCCAGACACTTATGCGCCGAGTGCATTCTCCAAGGATGTTCTCTTGAGTATGTTCTTGTGAGGACGAGAGTGTGGAGAACGCATAAACCATTACATTTGAGAAGCACTCACACTTCCCATACTGTATTACCTCACGCTGCACCTCCCAATTCACTGAACCTTATTCCAGCCAGGACAGTGGCAACAATAGAGACGAAACACGATATACACAAAGCAAACATTTTACTTCAACTATCAGCTATATACAGTATATGTGAATCGTAATAATGTAGCTAACCGGATAGTTTAACAGGCAAAAATGACCTAAAACGAATGTTTAGCTAGCTAAAAATAGTAGCTAGCCCATTAACACTATTGACTTAATATGGGCTTGCGGTCTGCACACACTACAAGGGATATTGTAGGCAGGTAAACATGCCAAAATGAACACAGCATGTATTTATTAACGTATCAAGTTAAAATATTGTAATCAGGCAACATATGCGATGTGAATAGACAACATTTAATTCCGAAGTCTGTATTTTCTCTCGCTTCAGTGAAAATAATGGCCGCCATTGATTTAAAAATAATAATAATTGCGAATTTGGGTACGTATTAGAGAAGTGCCCCCCCCCGTGCTCCAATTTGCGTGCTCGCAGCACGGTAGTATGCATTTTGAGAAACACCCTGTGTTTATTTGATTCAAAGGTGCATTTAAAAGACCCTGTACTTGATCACACTGGTAAGACTGATCCTATTGTAATGTAGGGATGTGAGCGTCTGGCCTTGGCCTTGTGTTAGAGCTGATCTAAGGAGGTTCAGGTCTGGGCCTGTCTGCCCTCCTCAAAGCTGCTTGCTTAGCTACAGCATCCTTCCTTCCTTCTGCAGGAGCATGCCCCTTGAGTGCAACGTGACTCTCCTTCTCACTGTCTATTATGCTGAGGTGTGTGTGTATCCGTGCGTGTTTACAAAGAGGTTGCAACGTATCCTTCTATTAGTCACACACCCCTCAGAATCGCAATTGATGTGCGTCAATATGAGTGTTAAAAGTAAAGAGACTAGAAACCCACAGACCCAGTTCTCAGAATTCGTAGATTATCTTCAGATTCTGAGAACTGTGTCTCAAGCTTTCGCTCTCTACTTTTCTTCACTCTTTTCACTGCCTTCCATGCTGTGAGCCCGTGACACAATTAGTAGTTGAGAGAGCCACACAGGATTATCTGCTTTTTACTGCTACAGAGAATGGGACTGCAGCCTTATAGCTGATCATTAGAGCGTTTTCTCCCACTCTCGTTCCATCTTCGGTCTCCTCTCGCAAGCTTCACACAGAACAGAGCAGGGCTTTAATTAAAATGTGAAGCCTGATTCCATCTGAGCCCTCTGTAAACCCCACGGTGGGTTAATAAAAGTACTAGAGGGAGTGTCTGTCCTGTGAAAGGACTGAGAGAGCCCTCAACGATGAATTTAATGCACACATTTGTGACATGGCAGGCGTGATGCACATATGTACACACAAACTGCTGAGGATTCACTCTTTGTTCATGACTCTCACATAATCTCTCACATCAGCACACACTCGCCGCACTGCTTAGGATTCAGTCTGTCTCTTCAAACTTTTGTGTTTCTGTCCTCTGGCCAGACAGGGAACTTTTATGTTCCCTGTCACTGAAGGCTTCGGTGGCTACATGTGAGAGGAAAGGAGAGTGTGCCCGTGTTTATGTTTGTGTGTGCGTGTATGCCAGCCGAGGTGGGCTCAGGACACTGACTGGAGTGTGGCAGGGCTGGCCCTTGGCACTGAGGATCAATAGGCAGGGCAGAGCGAGGGGCAGCAGGGTGTAGAGAAAGAAAAGGAGGAGAGAAACAGGGAGGAGGAGGAGAAGAGGTAAGCCTTTTCTGTACTGGCTGACTGGACATCACTTTGTATGAGCTGAGCTTCCTCATTCTCTCTTTCACCTGTATATTTTTTAAAATCTGTGCGATTTTCTTTCTAGCTCTCTTTGTGGTAGTGCTTTTGATCATTTTCAGCCTTTGCTTTTACTCTCTAGTTTGTCATATTAAATAAACTTGATGTGTCTTATGACCATCTTCAGTTCTCTCTAACTAGGCCTTGCATTCTAAATGAAGTCTTCTCACAATACTCTGTTCTCTGTGAAGTTTCCCTTTAGTTAATTAGCAGAGATTTAAATAAAGAGAAAAGGGAGGGAGAAGGGGTGTGTGTGAAAAAGTAGGGAAGAACAAGAAAAGAAGAAAGTGTGTCAAAATGAAAATGGTTCAACACATACAGGTTCCACACATACAGAGATGTACTCTGGTACCAGCTTCAGAGGGTGGTAAGTGTCTTTGTGCAGATTGTAGAAGCATGGGAAGACTCTCTGGGTGAAGTTGTGTGAGTGTGGCTGTGCCCACCTCCTCTCCTTCCTACCATACTGTTAGGTAGCGTTACAGAAACCATTGGGACGTTTCCGATTCAGCCTCTGAAGGGGACTGACTACCCACCTGGCCAGCTGTGTGTCTTTACAGTACAGCTACAATACAGTACATTAAAGCTCTGACAAGGCAGACTGCCTCTGTACCTCTGTTACGATCTATATAAACAACCTCCTGTGCTGGGAGATGGGACGGGAAAAGAGTGGGGGTAGAGAGAAAATGGAGAGGTAATAAAGCCTTGTTCACACACTGGCAGTTTGAAGTGACTCAAATCAGATCTATTTCCTGTAGTTTGAGCAGCCAAAAAGCACATGGAATCTGATATTTTCCATAGGTGGTTGTAAATCAGATACAAATCTGATTCCTGGCCATGCGACTGTTGTGGCTAGCCAAAAAGGACTTGTTTTGAAAGTTGGAGCATCCTTTGAGGGGACTGGGAGTCTTCCATTGCAGGCACTGTCACCTTAGCTAGCTACACAACGTCTGAGTGAGAGGAAGCACGAGCACCACCACCAATCAGCCTACGCCACTGCGCAGACACCTGTCGTTACTATAACAACTAGCGGTAGACATGTCAGTCAGCAAATGACTGCTGTCTGAACACATACACTACGTGACCAAAAGTATGTGGACATCTACTCGTAGAACATCTCATTCCAAAATCATGGGCATTAATATGGAGTTGGTCCCCCCTTTGCTGTTATAACAGCTCCCACTCTCCTGGGAAGACTTTCCACTAGATGTTGGAACATTGCTGAGGAGACTTTCTTCCATTCAGCCACGAGCATTAGTGAGGTCGGGCACTGATGTTGGGCGATTAGGCCTGGCTCGAAGTCGGAGTTGCAATTCATCCCAAAGGTGTTTGATGGGGTTGAGGTCAGGGCTCTGTGCAGGCTAGTCAAGTTCTTCCACATCGATCTTGACAAACCATTTCTGTATGGACCTTGCTTTGTGCACGGGGGCATTGTCATGCTGAAACAGGAAAGGGCCTTCCCCAAACTGTTGCCACAAAGTTGGAAGCACAGAATTGTCTAGAATGTCATTGTATGCTGTAGCGTTAACATTTCCCTTTACTGGAACTAAGGGGCCTAGCCTGAACCATGAAAAACAGCCCCAGTTCATTATTTCTCCTCCACCAAACTTTACTGCCAGATGGTGAAGCGTGATTCATCACTCCAGAGAACGCGTTTCCACTGCTCCAGAGTCCAATGGCGGCGAGCTTTACAGAACTCCAGCCAACGCTTGGCATTGCGCACGGTGATCTTTGGCTTGTGTGCGGCTGCTCGGCCATGGAAACCCATTTCATGAAGCTCCCGATGAACAGTTCTTGTGCTAACGTTGCTTCCAGAGGCAGTTTGGAACACGGTAGTGAGTGTTGCAAGCTACGCGCTTCAGCACTCGGCGGTCCCGTTCTGTGAGCTTGTGTGGCCTACCACTTTGTGGCTGAGACGTTGCTTTTTGGACAGTCAGTATTCCAGAACGGATTTGAAAAACAAAACCGATTTGAGCATTAAGGCCTCCAGTATGAACAAAGCAGAAGGGTGATAGAAAGGATATATGCAGGGAGACAGAGGGAGAACAGAAACAGACAGAGGGAGACTGAGGAAGAGACAGAAAGAGGCAGACTGAAGGCGTTTAACTTGTCTGTATTCTCCGGGTGTGCCCCAAATGTCATCCTATTCCCTATAAAATGCTCAACTTTTGACCAGAGCCCTATGAGCCTTGGTCAAAAGTAGTGCACATTTGGAACACAACCTCTCTCTCTGGAGCCATTCATCACAGCCACTCTGTGACTAAAGCCAGCCTAATGAAGACTGATAGCTACTGGAGCAGGATACATGAGTAGGTTATCTCTATATTAAGCCCGCACATCGTTAGGAAGGCAACCTATGTATGACAGTGATTCGGACAGTGAGGGAAAAAAGTATTTGATCCCCTGCTGATTTTGTATGTTTGCTCACTGACAAAGAAATGATCAGTCTAAAATGTTAATGGTAGGTTTATTTGAACAGTGAGAGACAGAACAACAACAACAAAATCCAGAATAACGCATGTCAAAAATGTTATAAATTGACTTGCATTTTAATGAGGGAAATAAGAATTTGACCCCCTCTCAATCAGAAAGATTTCTGGCTCCCAGGTGTCTTTTTATACAGGTAACGAGCTGAGATTAGGAGCACACTCTTAAAGGGAGTGCTCCTAATCTGTTTTTTACCTGTATAAAAGACACCTGTCCACAGAAGCAATCAATCAATCAGATTCCAAACTCTCCACCATGGCCAAGACCAAAGAGCTCTCCAAGGATGTCAGGGACAAGATTGTAGACCTACACAAGGCTGGAATGGGCTACAAGACCATCGCCAAGCAGCTTGGTGAGAAAGTGACAACAGTTGGTGCGATTATTCGCAAATGGAAGAAACACAAAAGAACTGTCAATCTCCCTCGGCCTGGGGCTCCATGCAAGATCTCACCTCGTGGAGTTGCAATGATCATGAGAACGGTGAGGAATCAGCCCAGAACTACACGGGAGGATCTTGTCAATGATCTCAAGGCAGCTGGGACCATAGTCACCAAGAAAACAATTGGCAACACACTACGCCGTGAAGGACTGAAATCCTGCGGCGCCCGCAAGGTCCCCCTGCTCAAGAAAGCACATATACATGCCCGTCTGAAGTTTGCCAATGAACATCTGAATGATTCAGAGGAGAACTGGGTGAAAGTGTTGTGGTCAGATGAGACCAAAATGGAGCTCTTTGGCATCAACTCAACTCGCTGTGTTTGGAGGAGGAGGAATGCTGTCTATGACCCCAAGAACACCATCCCCACCGTCAAACATGGAGGTGGAAACATTATGCTTTGGGGGTGTTTTTCTGCTAAGGGGACAGGACAACTTCACCGCATCAAAGGGACGATGGACGGGGCCATGTACCGTCAAATCTTGGGTGAGAACCTCCTTCCCTCAGCCAGGGCATTGAAAATGGGTTGTGGATGGGTATTCCAGCATGACAATGACCCAAAACACACGGCCAAGGCAACAAAGGAGTGGCTCAAGAAGAAGCACATTAAGGTCCTGGAGTGGCCTAGCCAGTCTCCAGACCTTAATCCCATAGAAAATCTGTGGAGGGAGCTGAAGGTTCGAGTTGCCAAACGTCAGCCTCGAAACCTTAATGACTTGGAGAAGATCTAAAAAGAGGAGTGGGACAAAATCCCTCCTGAGATGTGTGAAAACCTGGTGGCCAACTACAAGAAACGTCTGACCTCTTTGATTGCCAACAAGGGTTTTGCCACCAAGTACTAAGTCATTTTTTACAGAGGGGTCAAATACTTATTAACCTCATTAAGATGCAAATCAATTTATAACATTTCTGACATGCGTTTTTCTGGATTTTTTTGTTGTAATTCTGTCTCTCACTGTTCAAATAAACCTACCATTAAAATTATAGACTGATCATTTCTTTGTCAGTGGGCAAACGTACAAAATCAGCAGGGGATCATACTTTTTTCCCTCACTGTAGTTGGACCTTTGGCCCTTTTTCTGGATGGTCCACTTTAACCTGCTTCAACCCACTTCAACATACTTGGAGCCTTGACGTTATGTCCATCTGTTAGCCTTGTTAATCCATTCATGCTCATGATGCAGTGGTTTTCATTTAAATAGATTGGACCTTTTAAGTGTTAGACCGAGTTGGTCCTTTGGTCCTCCTTCAGGTCTACTTGAGCCTACTTTAACCTACTATGGCTTTTTACATTATATCCATCTGTTAAGCCATTCATGCAGTGGTTTCCATTGAAATGAATTGCATCTCATTTAATTACATTGAAAGTTATGGTCAAGTGATTTTGGTTTGAACATTGCTTTGCACTAGAAATACCTTTTTGGTTTTTGGAACCTGATCATCTCTGAAGGTTGAGCCTACCTTTCCATTTTCCATTACTGGTTTATTTTTTGGCCTGTCACCCAATACCACTTTCCTCATCCTCTTCTTTAATAGAGGGCTCATCCCTCCTTCATGTGCCACCTAGACTGGATCTGTTTTCCACCATGTCCCAGAGAGGGAGAGCGAGAGGGAGAGCGAGAGGGAGAGCAGGCAGGTAGAGGAGAGGAAAAGGTACACACAAGAGAGGTGGGAACACTGGTGAGATGTAGACAGGCCGAGAGAATCCCTTCATGGTATATTTTACTGAGGGCCTAAAAACACAATCACGGTGGTAATGTGTTGTAACTTGTAATGTGATTAGGTCCGCCTGCTCATCATCCCCATCACATGCCAAGAGCATCTTACACTGCTATTTTAAGCTTATTTTGTACCTCGTGGAACTTAAGTGTAATAATGCAATATTGAGTTTCCTCAGTTTCTCTTAATTAGATTTCATGTCTGTAATGTGAATTAAATGTAATTTGGTGCGTTTAGCCTCTCATACAGAACTTTTGTCCTTGGTATCAATCTCAAGATATCTGTTACATATACAGTGGGGAGAACAAGTATTTGATACACTGCCGATTTTGCAGGTTTTCCTACTTACAAAGCATGTAGAGGTCTGTCATTTTTATCATAGGTACACTTCAACTGTGAGAGATGGAATCTAAAACAAAAATCCAGAAAATCACATTGTATGATTTTTAAGTAATTCATTTGCATTTTATCGCATGACATAAGTATTTGATACATCAGAAAAGCAGTACTTAATATTTGGTACAGAAACCTTTGTTTGCAATTACATAGATCATATGTTTCCTGTAGGTCTTGACCAGGTTTGCACACACTGCAGCAGGGATTTTGGCCCACTCCTCCATACAGACCTTCTCCAGATCCTTCAGGTTTCGGGGCTGTCGCTGGGCAATACGGACTTTCAGCTCCCTCCAAAGATGTTCTATTGGGTTCTTACGGAGCTTCTTACGGAGCCACTCCTTAGTTGCCCTGGCTGTGTGTTTCGGGTCGTTGTCAGGCTGGAAGACCCAGCCACGACCCATCTTCAATGCTCTTACTGAGGGAAGGAGGTTGTTGGCCAAGATCTCGCGATACATGGCCCCATCCATCCTCCCCTCAATACGGTGCAGTCGTCCTGTCCACTTTGCAGAAAAGTATCCCCAAAGAATGATGTTTCAACCTCCATGCTTCACGGTTGGGATGGTGTTACATTTTACATTACATTTTAGTCATTTAGCAGACGCTCTTATCCAGAGCGACTTACAGGAGCAATTAGGGTTAAGTGCCTTGCTCAAGGGCACATTTACGTCATTTAGCAGACGCTCTTATCCAGAGCGACTCACCAATTGGTGCGTTCACCCTATAGCCAGTGGGATAATCACTTTACAAAAAAAAATTTTTTTTTGGGGGGGTAGAAGGATTACTTTATCCTATCCCAGGTATTCCTTAAAGAGGTGGGGTTTCAAATGTCTCCGGAAGGTGGTGAGTGACTCCGCTGTCCTGGCGTCGTGAGGGAGCTTGTTCCACCATTGGGGTGCCAGAGCAGCGAACAGTTTTGACTGGGCTGAGCGGGAACTATGCTTCCGCAGAGGAAGGGGAGCCAGCAGGCCAGAGGTGGATGAACGCAATGCCCTCGTTTGGGTGTAGGGACTGATCAGAGCCCGAAGGTACAGAGGTGCCGTTCCCCTCACTGCTCCTAGGCAAGCACCATGGTCTTGTAGCGGATGCGAGCTTCAACTGGAAGCCAGTGGAGTGTGCGGAGGAGGGGGTGACGTGAGAGAACTTGGGAAGGTTGAACACCAGACGGGCTGCGGCATTCTGGTTGAGTTGTAGGGGTTTAATGGCACAGGCAGGGAGGCCAGCCAACAGCGAGTTGCAGTAGTCCAGACGGGGAGATGACAAGTGCCTGGATTAGGACCTGAGCCGCTTCCTGTGTAAGGCAGGGTCGTACTCTCCGAATGTTGTAGAGCATGAACCTGCAGGAGCGGGTCACCGCCTTGATGTTGGCGGAGAACGACAGGGTGTTGTCCAGGGTCACGCCTAGGCTCTTCGCACTCTGGGAGGAGGACACAGCGGAGTTGTCAACCGTGATGGCGAGATCATGGAACGGGCAGTCCTTCCCCGGGAGGAAGAGCAGCTCCGTCTTGCCAGGGGTTCAGCTTGAGGTGGTGATCCGTCATCCATACTGATATGTCTGCCAGACATGCAGAGATGCGATTCGCCACCTGGTTATCAGAAGGGGGAAAGGAGAAGATTAGTTGTGTATCGTCAGCGTAGCAATGATAGGAGAGGCCATGTGAGGATATGACCGAGCCAAGTGACTTGGTGTATAGGGAGAAAAGGAGAGGGCCTAGAACTGAGCCCTGGGGGACACCAGTGGTGAGAGCACGTGGTGCGGAGACAGCTTCTCGCCACGCCACTTGGTAGGAGCGACCGGTCAGGTAGGACGCAATCCAGGAGTGAGCCGCGCCGGAGATGCCCAGCTCGGAGAGGGTGGAGAGGAGGATCTGATGGTTTTTCTTTAAGAAGCCCTCCTGTTCTCCACTCATTACCTGTATTAACTGCACCTGTTTGAACTCGTTACCTGTATAAAAGTGTTCTTGGGGTTGTACTCATCCTTTTTCTTCCTCCAAACACGGCGAGTGGAGTTTAGACCAAAAAGCTCTATTTTTGTCTCATCAGACCACATGACCTTCTCCCATTCCTCCTCTGGATCATCCAGATGGTCATTGGCAAACTTCAGACGGGCCTGGACATGCGCTGGCTTGAGCAGGGGGACCTTGCGTGCGCTGCAGGATTTTAATCCATGATGGCGTAGTGTGTTAATGGTTTTTTTGAGACTGTGTAGTTCATGACAGGTCCTGCGTGTAGTTGGGCTGACCTCACCTTCCTCATGATCATTGATGCCCCACGGGTGAGATCTTGCATGAGCCCAGACCGAGGGTGATTGACCGTATTTGAACTTCTTATATAATTGTGCCAAAGTGTTGCCTTTACCAAGCTGCTTGCTTATTGTCCTGTAGATCCAGCCTTGTGAGGTCTAAATTTATCCCTGATGTCCTTACACAGCTCTCTGGTCTTGGCCATCGTGGAGAGGTTGGAGTCTGTTTGATTGAGTGTGTGGACAGGTGTCTTTTATACAGGTAACGAGTTCAAACAGGTGCAGTTAATACAGGTAATGAGTGGAGAACAGGAGGGCTTCTTAAAGAAAAACTAACAGGTCTGTGAGAGCTGGAATTCTTACTGGTTGGTAGGTAATCAAATACTTATGTCATGCAATAAAATGCAAATTAATTATTTAAAAATCATACAATGTGATTTTCTGGATTTTTGTTTTAGATTCCGTCTCTCACAGTTGAAGTGTACCTATGATAAAAATGACAGACCTCTACATGCTTTGTAAGTAGGAAAACCTGCAAAATCGGCAGTATATCATATACTTGTTCTCCCCACTGTATGTCTCTATATCAGCAGGGTGGATTCCACTTCTATTAGATTAGGAAATTCAGGCTATTTTTAACTCTTTCCTGGTTTTCCTTGAATAGGGCGGGAGGGCAGAAGGATGCACGCTGCCGTTTACCAATGCAGCTAGCCCAAGGGATGCGGGGCTAGAAGTGTGTGTTTAGCGCAAGAGAGTAGGACATGCATTCACTAACACACAGAGCTCACCTGACACACATACACGTATACACACACATACATACACACACACATATATACAAACACACACACTAATCACTAAGCAGGCGCTAGGCATTATAATTCGAGGCATCATTTAAGCCCCCCTGAACCGATATTTCATATGGCCTTGCTGACGGCTACACTAAACACCAAGGGGCTGAGTCTTACATTGAGACGGCAAAGTGCATACTGAATATAATTGCACTCACACACACATGCACACCTGCATACACACTCTCACTGCACTTTGGAGTATTTATATTCTGTAGTAGAACCGGCAGCCTGTATGTCAGGTATGTCAGGTGTGTGTGTGTGTGTGTGTGTGTGTGTGTACAAGTATAGTTTAACAGTGATTTGGCCAGAGCCCTGTTCTGCAGGTTGAGGTGCCAGCTGTACTGCTGACAACACGCCACAGTGCCCTCATTAGCCACCCTAGTCAGTAGACGCACACTCACACACCGACACATAGTCCAAACATAACAAACACTGTTCTTGCGTGCACACACTAAACTTAGCCAATTCTGCACACATGCTTTAGAGAGGAGAACACTCTAACACACACTTACACTCACATACACACACATACACAAATGTGCGTGCTTCCATTAAGAGTGATTGCGAGGAAATCATAACCCTGTTCCTGGAAGTGTGGAGCTGTTACATTTGATTTAGCGCATAGGGAATCACTGGTAGGGCTGGGCAATATGGCCATCATTTCACAATATTTTTCAAATCTTTGATGGTATTTGACTATTGTAGGTTTTTTAGTAATGTAAGTTCTAAATATGCTTCATGAGTAGTGCATGACCCTAGGGTGGCAACACATACATTCTAAGTGTTTTTAATGGGGCTTTCTCCATTCTGATTTGTTTTATACTGTTCAATCAAACTTATAGTGGGCACTTTGAATACAGCGTTGACATTACAACAAATGAAAAAGCCAGGGAGGGGTTATTGTGGGTTATTGTGACAGGGTATGAACCAAAGTGTTGGTCAGTGTTTCCCAGTGTACCCTAATTAGATGTTACATTAAATGTTTTCTCTTACTTGATATTGCTTTGATGTAGCTAAAATATTAATGCTTTGCCTATTCCTCTCTGATGTAGAATATATCGTTGCACCAACAACATGCTGATCTAGGCCTACACCAGTACTGGTATCAGGCTGTATTAGCTAGCTACATTTGCTCTGACCCAGTACATTTAGCTAGCTAACTAGCCAACTAACTAGCAATTAGCATTAGCAGCACAATTTATTTTAGCCTCAACTTACTAAGAAAAGACAAACTAGCTAGCTGTTTGCAGACCGTAAGATACACAAACTAATAGTACAAATATAGAACGCTTGAGGATTTATATTAAGAAACAAAAGTGGAAAGCAACATCATTGTAATCAACATCTTGTTGCATCTGTAGCATTGACCACGCAGACTGTCACGGCAAGTGAACGGCAAGTGGTTGTGACTCATGGTAGAGCAAAAACTGCTCTCCTTGAGTGACAGGGTACAGAGTGATGGGGGACGGGGCTTGGAATGTGTTGAAGGAGAGAGTTCGAGAGAGACGACTCAAGTAGCAAATGGAGTAAACTACTGTATAAAAACTGACATTACACGCGGCGGAGTGGCGTAACACATTTAACAAACCAAACATTGAAATACTGTTATAGGTCAAGTAAAACCCCAAATTGGTCCGTGCATCAATACCGGTAAATAGTAAAATACGGTATACTGCCCAGCCGTAACCACTGGCTCTCTTCCCTTCACTGCACTCACTCACTGACTGACGTAAACACACTATAACTACACTTCTGAAAACACACACACACCTTTCCAGTACACACTCACTCGACTATAAAACCTGTGATGGTCTCTTCCCCTCATTTGAGAGGCTTTATTGATCAGGACCTTATAATAACCCTGTGATCCCTGAGGAGCAGAAGGAGACATATTTATAACCTGATCAATGGACCCTAAATCAGATGGAAAGATATGAAGCAGCCAGGAGACACCTGACCTGGATACCTCTACAGGCTCACATATCATACCCCTGTTTGTGTGTGTGAATGTTAGTTGTGTGTGTGTGTGTTTCTGGAAACCCTACCCTACTCTAAACCCCTTGGGATGTTGAGGACCCCATCATTTACCATAACCAGGGGGAGGGGTTCTACCACAAACATCCGCTTTGTGACTGAAATAACCTCAGTTCCCCATTTTAAGAGTTGTGTGCGCTTGTGTTGGCGACATACAGGTATGCCTGGTAGACCCCTGCATTAGAGGCTATTTCTGAATGGCGGATTAATTGCACACACTCAGATTAGTGTGTGTCCTCATTCCCCCTTGTTCGCCCGACTGCCCCCACATTCTAAATTTAACCTTGAAACACAACTCTCTCTCTCTCTCTTTTCCCCCTAGCCACATCTCACTTTTCTCCTCTCTCTTCCTGGCATATCCGGACAGAATTCCCACTTCAGTCTCCCAACACACACCAGAAGTCCCCAAGCCTCTCCCAGACTCAGTCTTTAGTAATGGACTCTGGCATTGCTGCCACTCCAATCCCTCCTCAATCAATTCCCATTTTAATTCCAGCGGCTGTAGCTGGAAATTGGAATCGGAGTCGATTAGAGGAGAACGAGCGATTGGGCAGCTGACAGCTGAGCCCATAGGAAGAGTGAAAGCTTCACTGGACCTCTGTTCTGAAGCTGTTCACTGGAGCTATGTACCAGTACTCTAGAATGACTTCCTGGTCCAGCTAGCTGTATTTAGACTGGAGCTGGCTATGGTAGAATGATGAGTTATTTGTGTCCTAGTGGCTGAGGTAGAGTTATGTGATGCCAAAGGGCTTAGCTGTAGAGTCATGGTCCTGAGGCGCTAGCTTTATAGCATACAATGGCGAAGGTAGAGTTAGAGCTGTATTTAGCCCAGTGGCCATGGTAGCGTTATGTGATGCTGGCCTACACTGCAAAACAGCAGAGTTATGTGTTGTTAACGGGGCTTGCTGCATAGTGTATACTGCAAACAGCAGAGTTATGTGGTGCTTACATGGTGGCCTGTGGCCTCTGGGGCTGACACACACACCACTGGAGACAGAGGTTTCCACAGCTCAGCTTATTCTGTTAGCCACCACTACTACATCAGCTGTCTATCCACCCAGTCTGTAGAAGCACAAGCAGCAAGCATTAATCCACTGATTTACATTGCGCACACACATGCATGCACACTTATATTCACACACGTATTCTAGGACTGTCCCCTAAAAAGAAAGAAAAAATCTTAGTTGACCGAGACTCGTCTGTTCTGGTCGAAATTTGTAAATGTGTATTTTTCCATATATTGACATCCTATGTGTTTTAATCAAATCAACTATATGCACTGAGCTTGTCTGATGCTTTAAGCGCACTGTTTGATGAAATAATTAAGACACACAAATTACTTAGAGGGAGTCCAACTGCAATTGATTTGATTGTGCCGGGCTCAGACTTGCTGTGCTGTGTTAAAATAAATGACAGCGAGTGACTGTGTGACTAGCACCCGTTGTCTCTCTCCTCTCTGCTGCAGTGACCACCACAGAACATCAACAGTGTTTATCGCGCTGTCAGTGTTGCTGAAGCTGCAACATAATTACAGCCATTTCTGACTGAAAAGTTATCTTACCAAAATCACTCATTTGTTTATGAAAAACATTCCCTATTCCCTCAACCCTTGCTCTCTTTACATGACACATGTATGCATCGCATGCACGTGACCAATAGGGCCTGACCTATAGTCTTATCATAATCGCTTCGATAAATTCTATAAGTTATGACAAACTCCAAACACTAACACGTGACAGCAAAATGGATGCAGAGGACGTGACAAACTCGAAACGGGGGAATGTTTACTGGTTGCTCAGGAGGTAAAGGGGAAGTCAGATGTGTTTGAATAAATTTGACTAGTTGTGGAAAATACTGGAGATCAAGAAAACGAAGGTAAGGAGCAAGCGCTGTGTGCATATTGTGTGTGCCAAACAGGTGCTGTTAGATTACAATATCATTTTTCTGACCGTTTTGAACAATGTAAACAACACTAAATAAGCGTACCAGAGAGTCTGTTGTAACATTTATTTGTATTTTTTGCAAAGCCTTTATTACAGTAAATACTCAAAACAGTTGCATTTATTTGTGAACGCAATTTCTAAAATGGAATGGTTTATTTATTGTTTACGCTAATTATTCAAGGGTCGCTTTGTTATATTATTTTAAAACTAAAATGTTTGATTGCATTTTAAATCATGAATGACTCTTACACTGTTTGATGACATGAACGAATGAATGATTGATTGATACAGTAGCCTATTCTGAAAGTATTCATATCCCTTGATTTGTTTTCTCCACATTTTGTTACGTTACAGCCTTATTCTAAAATTGATTATAGTTTTTTTCTCCTCATCAATCTACACAAAATACCCCATAATGACAAAGCAAAAATTGTTGTCCTGTTGTAAGGTGAACCTTCACCCCAGTCTGAGGTCCTGAGCGCTCTGGAACAGGTTTTTATCAAGGATCTCTCTGTACTTTGCTCTATTCAGCTTGATGCTGCCACCACCATACTTCACTGTAGGGATGGTGCCAGGTTTCCTCCAGATGTGACGCTTGGCATTCAGGCCAAAGAGTTCAATCTTGGTTTGATCAGACCAGAGAATCTTCTTTCTCATGGTCAGAGTCCTTTAGGTGCCTTTTGACTAACTCCAAGCGGGCTGTCGTGCCTTTTACTGAGGAGTGGCTTCTGTCTGGCCACTCTACCATAAAGGCCTGATTGGTGGAGTGCTGCGGAGATGGTTGAACTTCTGGAAGGTTCTCCACAGAGGAACTCTGGAGCTCTGTCAGAGTGACCATCAGGTTCTTGGTCACCTCCCTGACCAAGGCTCTTCTCCCCCGATTGCTCAATTAAAACCTGTTTTCGCTTTGTCATTATGGGGTATTGTGTGTAGATTGAGGATTTTTATTTAATCCATTTTAGAATTAGGCTGTAATGTAACAAAATGTGGACAAGGGGAATATATACAGGATGCGCCCTTAGGCCTGCAACTCGATGGTGGTTATACAAAGCTGCTATACTAAGCCTACTAATGATAATGACATTAGCCTACTTGTTATTATAATGATGAACATAATAGTAATAACAATATGGAGATCAAGAAAATTTAGATTTTTCTGACAATTTGAACAGTCTAAACAACACTAAATACATTCTAAGTAATACCAGAGAGGCTGTTTTTAACAAAACAAAAAATTCTAAAGCCTTTATTACAGCATAGCAAAGATTAAAAACAGCCGAATTAGTGAACATTTTTGTGGTTGCGTGAGGCTTGGTGCTCATGGAATCAGTAGGCTATTAACCACTACGGGATCGGTGTCCCGTATACGGGACGGTTGAGCTAATGTGATTAGTGTGACTGTTGTAAGTAACAGCAAACTTTCCAGGACATAGACATGTCTTAAATGGGCAGAAAGCTTACATTCTTGTTAATCTAACTGCACTGTCCAATTTACAGTAGCTATTACAGTGAGAAAATACCATGCTATTGTTTGAGGAGAGTGCACAACAACAACAAAAACGTGTCACAGCAACTGGTTTGATACATTCACCAGTAATCTTGCTCTGATTTGTCATCCTAAGGGTCCCAGAGATAAAATGAAGCATAGTTTTGTTTGCTAAAATCCATTTTTATATTCAAATGTAGGAACTGGGTTCTACAGTTTGAACCGCTGCTGTCTCTGGCGCCACACCCACCCCGCCCGGCCATCTAGATGTGTGAAAGTTAGTGTATGAGCTAATTATCCATCATGTATGACATTCCTGGGAGTGTGTAAACTTACATTTTGTATTACCATATCATTTTTGTATGTTCTCTATAGTTATATACTTGAAAATGTATCAATTGACCAATTCGGCACATTTGGGCAGACTTTATACAAAATAGTCCAGTATTGCAATGCTTCGCTGGATCAATCTAAAACTTTGCACACACACTGCTGCCATCTAGTGGCAAATCTAAATTGCGCCTAAACTGCAATATTATATTGTGGCCTTTCTCTTTCATTTCAAAGATGATATAACAAAAACAATAATAGAAAACACATGTTTTTTGTTATGTATTATCTTTTACCAGATCTAATGTGTTATATTCTCCTACATTAATTTCACATTTCCACAAACTTCAAAGTGTTTCCTTTCAAATGGTATCAAGAATATGCATATCCTTGCTTCAGGTCCTGAACTACAGGCAGTTAGATTTGGGTATGTCAATTTCTGCGAAAATTGAAAAAAAGGGTCAGATCCTGAAGAGGTTAAACAAATACTCAAACAGGCAACAGAAGCAGGATCTGTCTTATTTCTGTAGATATACAGTATAATGGATGATTTATAAAGCCAGGCACATTTAACAGTTAAGCTGTTGATTATAGACCTAATTAAGTTTGGGTTTCTGCTCTCCTCACTTTACTTAGACAATTAAGGCAAGGGCTGTTTTCTCTTCTCCTAACTCTGCTGCTGCCTCCCTCGCATTGTTCTCAACACCAATATGCTGGATAACTTTGCTGTTATGCACATAGCAACATGATCTGACACTGATGTGTTTCTGAACCGCGGACAGCGACCACTATCCAACGCGGGAGAAAGCACATTTGTTATAAAATATTATTTTTATTAGTGTTGCACCATTGCTCTTACATAATATAACCATATACAATTTCAGAAGCACATGTCTTCTTGATGGACCGTGCCGTTCCCACAGCCTCCACAATGGATTAGTCCACTTAGACAGGCGGGAATCAGACTAATGTCTTGTACACCATGATTATATATATATATATATTTTGCTACTAATCTTGGTCAACCTATCGACCAAACAATCGACCAGTCGACTAAATGGGGTCAGCCCTAGCTTATTCCCACACACAGGGTCCACTGATATTAGACCAAAACAAGTTATCCCACACCCACCCACCCACACAACAAAATCATTTTATTACATCAATTATTTTCAGGCCAACACACTATACACACTTTGAACTATCTGCCACCACTACACATTGCAACTGACACAGAAATGGACCCTCGCAAATTGCCTGTGTGTGTGTTTACTCTAGGGAGTTGGGCCCTATGTCTGAAATGCATTATAGGCAAAGCCCAGTGTTTGCTCACTACATTGACTTGAGTTCAAAGGGCTGCAGGGTATGTCTGTGTGGATCCTAGCGACCTGTTATCTTTCTGTTTCCTCTGGAGTGGACACACGCACACAGACACACACAGGACTGTGCAGCTGCAGAGCTTATTTTGAGTGTTGATTAACTGTGAAGTGTGTGTGTGTGTGTGTGCGCGCACGTCAGGTCAAGTGTGCCAGCTAATCCCCAGTCTATTAAAAGAGAGTCAGCTACGTTGTACTCCAGCAGCAATAGTATCAGCACTGCCCCTCTCACACACTCAGGTGTGTTGAGCCGTCAGTCTACATCAGTTACTGGTTTAGCTATGGCCAGTGGAGCCACTGTGGGGCCATTGTGGAGAGTCTCCTAGAAGAGGAGCAGCACATGTTTATTACGGACATAATGAGGGGATTGATTACTCCATTCTTCTCAATGAACAAGCTCATATCGAGCATTATATCTACTGAAGCTGAAGAAGGTAGCATGATATCTCATATCAGCCATACACTGGTTAACCATTGCGCAAGGGCTGAAAGGCAAAGACTTTATTTGAAATTGGATGAGTGGGAGGAGAGAGAAAGCATGGGCAGCCTAGTCCCACCCACGTCACCTGGCCTCCCAGTCAATCAGGGACGATGACACCCCACAGGGCATCTGACAACAGGAAAGAAGGGGACGCCAGATCAACTGTCGTCCGTCCACTCACCCATACTAACCAGGAAGTGACGTGTCATCTGTGTCATCCTAAACCTGTCATTACTTAGTGCTGGCCTTGCACTGGTTCATGAACGGTTGTGACTGATTTATTTGTAGATTCTTCTTACACGTTATAGACTAGGCCAGGTGTTCCCAAACCTTTTCACTCAGGTCCCCCTTTCAGCATTGGTGAATGTCCCGCAATCCACACGCCACGTCTATTTCTATGGGCACAAGCACTGTTCATGACACACTGTTCACACCCCTCTTGTTGGCGGAGAGAACATTTTGCAGGTTTAAAGCTTATTTTCTGCAATTCTACAAATTCTTTCATGGAGTGCAGAGAACATTTTGCAGTTTTAATGCTAATTTCTTGCAATTCTATACATTTTGCCATGCGTAATGTGTATTCATGTGATATTTGAGTGACTCGAACATTACAACAAAATCTATGGGCTAAAAAACCTAGCTAAATAACGTTACCTGACATGGGCTAGTTGATGTGGACATTTCTTACAAGTTATAAATAGCTCTCTAAAGGTATGCAATTACTGACATGACAAGAGGAAAACTTGATTTAAAAAGCAATTCTAGTCCCCCGTTGTGGTTGACTTGCTATTTACAGCTCAGTCTGGATTAAAGACGTGATCCGGAACTTTGATGACTAGTAAGTATTTTTTTAAACCTCCCACTTTGGGCTAGATGTGCCAATGTGTAGTTCATTCATGCATTATCTATGAACATAATTATTGTCTTACCTCAATTAGACACGAAATCCCTAGTTTGAATGCGACTGTTTACTGAAAACTGTGCAGCGCCATTTTCCCCCGTGTGGGTCAGCCCCCTAGCAATTCGAGTTCCAGCCAATGAGGTTCAGCCCCTCACTATTTGAGAGAGAGTGTGAGAGTGAGAGAGAGTGAGTGAGTGTGAGAGCACATACTGTATCTGCACATATGTGACGTAGTATGCAATTTTCGGGGACCACTTTTGGCTCATGAGCACTACTTTCGGAACTACTGGCTAAAAAGTATACAAAAGTACCAGATAATCTCTTTAAAATAATTGTACAAGGTGATAAGATTGTCATGACACTTGTAATGCAATTACACATTCTGGCAAGGACAGTACCCTCCATAGAAATAGAATGACTTTTATATGGATAGCTATAACCTTTACTGTGACTAGAATGTGTCTGTGAGACTGTGAGTGTCTATTAACGGGTGTAACATAAGGGTCTATTCAATTTCCTGAAGTGTGAGTTGAAAGAAGACAATTGACCCAAAGTAAAGGAGCTGACAGATCTATAAAAGGGTGTGTTTTTGAACATGCAGTGAAAGTGAACAGAAATACAGGCTTGCTCATTGTGTGTGTGTACGCACCATCAAACCATTGGCATCATTTCTCCTCAGCAGTATTGATCTGGGCAGCTGAAAGCAGGGAGATGATACAGTGCTTGAGAAATGACTGTCTCTCTCTTCCTCTCTCCCGCTCTCCCTTTATTTCCTCTCCTCTCTCCCTCCCTCCTCTCTCTCCCTCTTTCCTCTCTCTCTATTTCTCCCTCTCTCTCTTTCTCCCTCTCTCCTCTCTCTCTCTACCTCCTCTCTTTCCTCTCTCCCTCTCTCTTTCTCCTCTCTCTCCCTCTCTTTCCTCTCTTTCTCCTCGCTCTCCCTCTTTCCTCTCTCTCCCTTTCTTTCCTCTCCTCTCTCTCCCTCCCTCCTCTCTCCCTCTCTTTCCTCTCTCCCTTTCTCTCTTTCTCCCTCTGTCTCTCTCTCCCTCTCTCTCTTTCTCCATCTCTCGCTCTCTCGTGCTCGCTCTCTCTCTGCCTATTAGATTTGTGGTTCTCCTTCTCAGCCAAACAATCCCCGTATTTGTGCTGAAATGTTAACACAGCCCTTCCTATTGACAGGAAAAGGCACAGCGCTCAACAGATTTCCATTCATTGACAACAAGTGGGGGTGCCACAGCCACTGCTGCTGTCAACAATACAAACTGTCTTCAGACACTATCCTTGCTTGTTCTTTGGAGATTTTAGCCCTAGGTTGCTGTTTTATTTTGCATACATGCTTCTGCTCTACCACTTCAGTCTGTTTAGATTATCAGCTTTCAGTCTTTCTGGTAAAAAACTGTCAGACTGGTCAGAAGCTTACAATCCTCCTGTAGTAGTATCTCTTCATTCTCAATCTCATCTTTCTCTGTGTCGCATATTTCTGTTACACAAGATTTATGCAAGGCTGGTAATACCATTCATCTTTTCCTCTGTAATCAGAGTGAGTTTAGTGTCTGTCGCTGTGGCTTACTGTTCTGTACCCCTCAATGTTGAGAATGGCTTTAGGGAAGGTTTAGTGTGTTAATGATGGGGTGTTTTTTTCACTCTGGTTCCGTCCCGAAAGGCACCCTATTCCGCATGTCGTGCACTACTTTGGAGCTCGCTCTGGTCAAAAGTTGTGCACTATATAGGGAATAGGGTGGCATTTGGGACTTATTGTTATGGAGCAGATCAGAGATGAGAGGTTGGTTACGCTCTGTGCTTTTCCCTGTTCTAGTACAGGGATTATCCCCAGTCCCACAGGTCCACCATCAGTGGAAAATGTTTGTGTGTGTGTGTGTGCCCAACTGCCCGTGTGTGTTCCTGTGTGCCCGTGTTGATCTGTGCCCATGTAGGCTATGCCCGTATGTGTGTGTGAGAGAGAGAGAGAGAGAGTGTATTTGAGTAGCTTATGGTATCAGTATGTCTGAGATTGTATGAGACTGTTTGTCTTTTTGTGTTCATGGCTATCTGTATCCTTCCCAGGTACCTGTTCCTTGAAACCGACAGGGCAGGGTTTAGCTTGGCTCAGGTTGACGTGGGCCAGGCACCATATCTATCCTGACATTGACAGAAACAACAGAACCCCTTCATGCACCAATGGAGTCAGTCAGAGCTTTAGAAGGAGTGATGGATCAATAAATGGAAACCTCAATAGAGCCAACTAAACAGAGACGGACAGAGACTGAAAGGGCAGAATCACCTCAAATTCCCAGCTCAGTGCCAATGGGACTGCTCAGACACTGCTGGGCATTGGGAGCAAGCTGCAGAGACAGAGAGATGGAGGATAGAAGACAGATGGGAGGAGGACTTCCTGGGAGTATTGACTTACCTGCAAGAAGAGTCCCAGTGGGGTGCAAGGGCTCCCCCTTCAGGTCAAGATGGGGAGCAGCAGTTAAGAGTGCATGATGGACACATGTACACAAACATACAAACACACTTTCACTTTCTCTCCTTTCTTCCTTTCTCTCCCTTTCATTTTCTCTCCCTCCATCAAACACACTCTCTTAAAGAAAGTTTAGTCAAACAAAACTGATCAAGTTACCGCCCCATCTCTCCCCACTCACATTTCAGTGTACATCAGATTGTGAAATCCTAACTCTAACACAATTAGCAGCTGCTGATAACACTTAATCTCATAAGGACCAACATTGGATCGTTGAGAGCGTCTATCCACCAGGCGGTGTTCAGACTGCGGTCCTATCTGATTGCACCAAACTCAATCAGCAACTTTAGCTTTCAAGGCATGCTCACTGTGTTTGAAGCCGAATGGGGAGACTGGATGGCGTCTGAATACAAATACATTGGTTCATTACTAATGGACGGATTGGTTCATTGCTAATTGGCTAGGCTTTGTACTGGTTGAGTAAAAAAGTGAGTTGGTTAACACTAGGTTGAATGGGTATTCTGTTTATGTAATATTGTGTGTGTCATGAGAAGGGCTTATCAAGAAAAACATCCAAAAGGACTAATTTGAGGTAAAAAGGAGTTGGAGCACTCAAAACAAAAAGCAGAGATTGATTTCTTATTGCTCACTTTAATCCATTGTACAGGAAGCGGACATGTGACTGACGTTGCAACGTTTTGTGCGTGTCATGTTTGAGAGAGAGAACCTGTGTTTGGCTGTTTGTATGATTCCCATGTGCGTACTATGTACACAGTTTATATTTGTATGACGGTGT